>NC_137074.1:875130-928568 GCF_951640355.1 Cnephaeus nilssonii | reverse complement strand
CCCTCTGTGTCCCAGCTCTGGGCACGGCGGGGCCCCTGTGTTCCCCACATCCTGCTGATGGGGTGTGAGCCTTCGGCCCGGGCCACCTGAGGGGGGCAGAGGCCGCACCCCCGAGAGCCCTCGTGGGTGGTTGTTGGAGGGACATGTCCTATTCTCTGGCGTGGCACCTCTGAAACTGAATATAGGGAGGAAGGGGGGGAGGAGGAGGAGGGCGGGAGGGCGGGAGGGAGAGGGAGGAGGGAAGGGGATGGAAGGGAGGTGGGAGGGAGGGGGGAGGGGGGAGGGAGAGGAGGGAGGGAAGGGATGAAGGGAGGTGGGAGGGAGGGGGGAGGGGGGAGGGAGGGGAGGAGGGAAGGGGATGGAAGGGAGGTGGGAGGGAGGGGGGGAGGGAGGAGGGAGGGCGGGCACCTGACTGGCCTCAGGTCGCCCTGAGCAGCTCCAGGGAATGCCAGGTGCAGCGCACGGAGTCCTGAGGCCGTTGGCAGCTGCCCCCCCCCCGCGACCTTGGGCAGGTGGCCCCGTCTCGGTGCCCTCTTGTGAGAGGCGCCCCAACAGCGCCGTGGGGACCAGGTGGGAGGCCGAGCGAGGCCTTACTGCAGCCTGGAAACCGAGCGGGAGTGTTTTTGTGCCGACCTTCGTGCGATGAGTGAGGATCTCGAACGACTCGAAACAAACCGCAGCGCCTGCCCCCCACGGTCGGCTCCCACGCCCCCGTCCGAGCCGGTGCGTTCTCCCAGCGCGAGCTCCTGAGATGCCGCGTGTGCCGAGCGTGTATTTCAGGAGACGCTTCCTCGGAAAGAATTCCTTCTTTGTCGTTGACCCCGGGACCTCCTCGGCGCCTGAGTCACAGAGGCACGGTCCCGCCGCCCTGGTGACGCCAGCAGCCGCTCCCAGGACCGCGACCCCGCAGACAGCTGGCCCCAGAGCGTGGCCTCTGCCTGGGAGACTAATTTTTATCTGAAATATATATATATATTTTTTATCCAACAACCGCCTTTACTGGACCGTCTCCCTGGTCCTGTGTTACTGAAAGGAGAAGGCACTGGCGTTCACACTGAGGCTGTCAAAAGTGACACATGGTGTCTGCCCCCCAGTGAGTGCTGAGGGTTTAATTCCGTGTGTTTGAGCGCATGTGTGTGCGTGCGTGTGCGTGTGCGCGCGTGCATGTGTGTGCTGGTGCACGCAGTTGTCTCCTGAGTCGGCGGTGTGACCTGCGGGGAGTGACCGCTTAGCCTGGGACCTGAGGCGGCTTCCTGTGCGGGTCACAGGGCAGGTTGCCCCGGGCGCCCTGACGCCTGGCTGGGCTCTGGCCGCGCTCGGCCCTCGGTTCCCAGGGGGGTGACGAGAACTCTGAGTCCCTCCCGCGGGGAATGGTTGAGAAGAAGGGGGTGGTGTTGGCAGCAGGAGGGAGACAGAGCCAGGGCTCAGAGACGCTCACGGCGCGAGGCCCAGAGGGGACACTTACAGACTTCAGAGGTCAAAGTGCAAAGGGCACCGGGCAGTTGGGCAGAGAGAGGACCAAAGCCTTCCATGCGGGCGGCCAATTAGAATGGCCTCGTGGGTCCCGGTGCCCCGTGCTCACTACTTGGCACTGGGCACGTCGCCGTTTCCCGAGTGCTGAGCTGGCCCGTGACGGTGAAAATACCCAGAGACTTTGTAGCTCTCCGTCGGCCTGTTTTCCTCCAAGTCCCCAGGATCCAGCGTTTCCTCAGGTTAGTGCGGCCGCAGGAGCAGGCGGGCAGCGCCTCCGTGGGCATCGCTCGGGGTGGAATCGCAGTAATTACAGGTGACGTCCGAGCAGGTGCGCGTGCTGGCACGGTTCTGGGAACCTCGTTGGGTTAACTCAGTTTCACGGCATCTTACAAAGTGTCTTCAAGCAGATGCTGGTTTTCTACCCATTATGCAGAGGAGGAAACTGAGGCACAGACTGGCGCAGGGTAACTTGCCTAGAGTGGATGCTCACTGTGCTGAGAGGACCAAGGGAGAGTGCACTGGCCACGCCAGGGAGAGAACCAAGGGCCATGTGCACGTGTGTGCATGTGTGTTCACACGTGTGCGTGTATGTGGGAGGGGCTCCTTACGTTTTGGGGTGAGAAGATGAGAGACCAGAGGAAGCACCTTTAGCATTTACCCGCCCCGCCCCCCCCCCCCCCCCCGCGGGCTCGCTCCTCCGCTGTATTTAGCTTCTCCATGCAGGTGTGCAGCGTGAAGCTGGATCCGTCAGGCAGGTTAGACCGAGCGTCCCACAGGGGCGCCTGGATCGTGACCACGGTGGCCAGTTGGCCCCCGGGCTCCGGAGCGGTCCCAGGGCCTGGACATTGAGGCTAATCACCTTTCCAGAACGGTGTCACCTGCTGTTCACACAGAACACCTGTCCCTCATACAGTGACCCTTGGACACAACAGGGTGTTTGGGGGCAGCCCCCCGGTTCAGGCGGAAATCCATGTATCACTCTGACCCCCCAAAGTGCAACTGCTGAATGGATGCCTCACCAGCGACATGGATAGTCCATCCACACCTGCTTTGCATGTCACATGTATTACAAACTGTACTAGAGGCCTGGTGCATGAAATTCGTGCATGGGGTGTGTGTGTGTGTGTGTGTGGGGGGTCCCCTCCTCCCGGCCTCTGCCCTCTTGCCCTCTTGCAGTCCAGGACCCCTCATTCCTCACCGCTCGCCTGCTCGCTGCTCCTTAGCGCTGCCGTGAAGGTGGGAGAGGCGCTCGCCAGCCGTGAGCCCGGCTTCTGGCTGAGCGGCGCTCCCCCTGTGGGGGCACACTGACCACCAGGGGGCAGCTCCTGTGTTGAGAGTCTGCCCCCTGGTGGTCAGTGCGCGTCATAGCGACTGGTCGTTCTGGCTGTTCCGCTGTAATGGCCGCTTAGGCTTTTATTGGATAGATCTTCACAGTAAAGTAAACGAGAGAAAAGAATGTTAATAAGGAAATCGGGCCCTGGCCGGTTTGGCTCCATGGTTAGAGCGTTGGCCCTCGGACCAAAGGTCGTGGGTTCGATTCCGGTCAGGGGCATGTACCTCGGTTGCAGGTTTGATCCCTGGCCCCACGTGGAGGCATGTGAGGGAGGCAACCAACTGATGTTCCTCTCTCCCCTACTCCTCCCTTCTTTCCACTCGGTCTGAAAATTAGTGGGGCAAAAAAATACCCTCAGCTGAGGATAAAACAGATCGTAGGAAGGGAGAACCCATTTCTGCATGTAAGTGGGTCCTTGGTTCCCACCTGCGCTGTCCAGGGGGCTGTCTTTGTGAGCCCCCCGAAGCGGCGTGGGCGTGACGCGTGCCGTCAGCCCCGGTCGTGCTGGGCTCCCGGGCAGAGAGCGGCTTCGAACGGCCTCCCCGTCCACTCCGCCCGGAGCTCGCTGCGCAGCCACGGCGGAGGGAAACGCTTGCCGGCAGCTGCTGGGTGCCCGGGCGCCGCTGGCACTCGTGCGTCGTCCCACAGAAAGTGCCGGTTGGACGGACACCGGTGAGCGGCTGCGAGCCTGGCTGGGAGGAGGTGCCGGGGAGCGGGACCGAGGGCCTCTGTACCCCGTGACCGTGACCGTGCGATACCCGGAAGCCTCCCCGCGTGTTTCTGACACTCCGTGACCTGGCGCCTTCGCAGGAACCCGTTGGGGGTCGTTTCTCCGCTTACGCCGGTCTCTCCATTTCCTCCATCTCTGACTCTGGATGGAAACTCAGGATTTGGGTCAATATTCTGGGATGACAGAGGCTGCGACGTCTGACCGACGGGAGGGAACGTGCCTCATGCTTCTACGGGCTGGCCGCGGCTCCTGGCCTCTTCCCGGGGGGGGTGGGGTCTGCAGTCCCGCGCTGGGAGGCGGGGGAGGTCTCGGAGGCTCTGAGTGTGGGGAGCAGCTTCGGGCATGGAGGCCCGAGACCCAGGCGGGTAGAGCGGGGCCCCCTGGGAAGATGGCGCCAGGAATGCGGCGGATGCTGCCCGTGGGCTGAGCTGTGGGAGCCTGGGGCAGGGGGTGTGGATGCTGCCCGTGGGCTGAGCTGTAGGGCCTGGGGCAGGGGGTGTGGGGCGGGGTGGCGGTGTCTTTCTACATGAGAGCATCTCTGGGACCTGAGACTCAGGACCCCGTCTTTCTCGGGGCGCTGAGCCGTCGGTGGGCAGCCCTGCGGTGGTTCTTCCCACGCTGAGGCTGAGACGGCAGGATGTGCACTCGGGCGCTTGCCGGCCTCCCGGTGCCGAGCAGCGCCTGCCCGGCCATCACCACTGCCCGCGAGGCCCCCGCGGGCCTCTGGGAATTCGGGGCGCCCCAGCTTCATGAGCAACAGGGCTGGGTCCAGGCAGCCGGCACTTCCTTCCCAACAGGCTGGGTGACATATCAGTGGGAAGATGTGTCCCGTGGGCCTGCCCGACCACGTGGGGCACGGGGTGGAGTCAGCTCGGCCGGGGGTGGGGGCGCGTCCCCAGGCGCCGCGCTCAGCTCAGCGGGGCCACTGGGCCTCTCACCCGGAGGGGCCGCCTGTCCGCTCAGCGCAGGGACCGTCCCGGAGCCACACGCGCGGGTCACTGCGAGGTCACGCGCCGGGGGGGCATGGTCAGATGTTCGGGTCTGACCAGGAGGTGAGTGTGCCGAGGCCTTTACTCTGAGGTCCCGGGGGCCTCGGGGCGTCAGGAAAGTGGGGACGGCCGCAGGGGACACGCCCCTAAGCCGTGCCCCAGGGGGGTGCCTGTCTGTTTCCCTCGCCTCCTTCCATCTCCTCCCCCCGCACCACCACGTCAGGTTTGAGGCGAACAGTCGCTCAGCCTTTGTGGGGACCCCTGGGGGGGCGCTGTGGCAAGGGGGGAGACGGGAGGTTGACTGTTCAGACCGTCAGGTGGGACGCCCTGCGGGGCGCGATGGGCCGCCTTCGGAGGCGGAGGAGGTGGGGAAGCCAGGCCCGAGTTCCTGCTCCGACCACCACCAGCCGGGGGGCGGGGAGGGGAGGGTTCTCGCCCGCTAACCAGGGGGGGGGCTGGCGCCCCCTCTCCTCTGTCCCGGAGCTAGCTCCTGGCACAGCCTTCCTCTCCCGTCCGAGCCCGAGAAGCGCCTGACGCCTGCGTTCAGGGCTCCCTTCTCTCAGAGAACTCAGCGGCTTGAGAACGCACCAGACGTTGGGAAACTCGGTCACATTCCCACTCGTCACGGTCACCCCGAGAGTCGGTGATGGTCCCCCTTACTGTCCTGCATCGGCGGGGGGGGGGGGGGGGCGCGGAGAACTGCGGGTAGAGGGCGGTGCGCTCCTGTTTGTGGGGGTCTGTCCCCACTGCACCTGGTGCTGCCTGGCCGTCCGCGGCGGTCAGGACGCAGGACACGGGGAAGGTGGGAGCGGCAGCCACCGCGGCGTCCGAGCTGCCCCCTCGCTGTCCTTGTCCCCTCGGCCGTGCACGTCCATTGGGATGTAGTTGGTCCTTGGCCGCTCTCTCACCCACTTCCTGTTCCTGTCTTCACCGCGCTTACTGCTCTCTTCCGGTAACAGGTGTAGGTCGGAGGGGCTCCGCCCGCCCGGTTAACCTGCAGCGCCGGCTGAGGCCGAGGGGGCCAGGTTTTTCCGCTGCAGTCGCCTTCCCCACCCTCTGCGCACTGGTGTGTGTGTTGAGGACGGCCAGTGTGATGATTTAATACGTGTAAATTGTGAAGTGATGACTACAGTCAAGTTAGTTAACATACCCATCACCCCACACAAGTACCATGTTTAAAAAATATGTTTTATTGATTTCAGAGAGAGAAAGAGAAACATCAGTGATGAGAGAGAACCATGGATCAGCTGCCTCCTGCACGCCCCACACTGGGGATCGAGCCCGAAACCAGGGCCTGTGCCCTGACCGGGAATCGAACCGTGACCTCCTGGTTCATAGGTTGATGCTCATCCACGGAGCCATGCCGGCCGGGCTGGACCATATTTTTGGATCTGCTCTCTTAGATTTCAAGTATAAATGCAGTGTATTAACTACAGTCACCATGCTGGCCATCAGACCCCCATTGGGGAGCTGGGACTTTCACCCTGTGACCGGCTCCTCCCCAGGCCCCCCCCCCGCCCCCCCCCCCCCCCCCCGTTCCACTCCCTGGCTCAGGGCATCACACTGCGTCCCGTGTGAGTGGACGTGTGGCACGCGTGTTTCGCGTCTCGGCCCTGTTGGCTGGGTGGCGGTGCCATCTCCTGGCTGCTCCCCTCGGGCCTGTTCACGCTGAGGGAGAAGCCCGAGGTGCCTGCGGAGGGCTGACGGGTGGCAGGGGTGTGGGCACCGCCCGGCTGGGCCTCGCACAGGACAGGATCAGTGTGTGGCTTGGTTCGATCCGCCCCGTTGCCTCTCATTTGAGCCCAGAGCGTTGGTTTCTCAGGCAGTTCAGAATATCCTGGGAGCTCTTATACTTTCAAACCAGTTAACTGTTTATGGGGCCGAAGGCGCAAACCCTGGATCAGCCCCCAAACCGTACCTTCCTTCGCCCCGTTCTGTGTCACTCCGCTCCCACGCCCTGCCTGAGAGAGGCCCCGGCCTGGCCCCCCGGGTGCGGCCACTGTTCACTGATTGTTTGTGGAGCTGCCTGAAGCCCAGAGCAGAGAGCAGCTCAGACGCTGAGTCCCAGCGGACCTGCCTGTGCCGGAAGGTTCGGCTCCGTCCGGGCACTGCTCTGCCAGTTCCGAATGGGCTGGACCTGGGCATCGATAGCCCAGCGTCCTGGCAGGTGCCCCAGCCGTGCCTCGCCCGGGCGGTGAGGAGCCTGCTCCGGCCCAGCACCCGCCTGCACGGGGAGGGAACCCGAGAGCCTGCGGAGCCGGGCCCACGGGCTGTTCAGCTCTGTGCCCGGAGAGGCTGGCTGTCAGAGCGAAGCCAGGAGGGCCCGGGGCCTGGGAGGGCCCGGGGCCTGGCCCGCGGGGACCTGGGCCCACGGGGTGAGGGGCCGCGAGGAGGGGCCTGGCCGTCTTTAGCCCCCGCACCAGGAAGGGGCCTCCCCCCAGGCCCTGCCCTTTAAGAAGCGCTATCAGCTGCTTCCACTTTATCGTGTAACCGCGACCCCGCGACTCGCTCCGCAGCAGGAGGGCGAGGTGCTGAGGGGAGGCGCTGAGCCGGCTGGTGGGGGGCAGCCTCCCCCTCCTGTACCAGCTCGCTGGGCGATTGGTGCATGACCTGCGCCCGAGGGACGGCTCTCCTTGGCCGGCTCTTCTGTTCCTCCAGCGCTGGAAGTGGTTCACGCTGGTCCTGGGGCGGCTGGTTATGCGCCCAGGCACTCTGCCCCGGGTGGGTTTGCAAGGCCCAGGGCTGGAGGGTCCGGGGTGGGAAGGGTCCGGGGGTGGAGGGGGGTCAGGGGGTGGAGGGTCCGGGGGTGGGAAGGGTCCGGGGGTGGAGGGGGCTCAGGGGGTGGAGTAGGGTTGAAGGGGTGGAGGGAAATCTAGGGGTGGAGGGGGTGCAGGGGTGGGGAGGGTCAGGGGTTGGAGGGGGGTCCGGGGTGGAGAGGGTGCAGGGGTGGGGTGTCCAGGGTGGAGGGGGGTCTGGGGTGGGGGAGGCCTCCATGCCGGCCAGGCTGGGAGGCAGGTGCCCTGTGGTCCCGCAGCCGGCCTGCAGGAGGTGCTGTGACCCCGGCCTGATGCACCTCTCCCCCTCCCTCTCGGCCCCCAAGGATGTCAACGCGGGCGAGGGCAGCGAGTTCGCGGACAGCGGGATCGAAGGGGCCGCCACCGACCCGGACCTGCTGTCCCGCCGCTCCACCGCCACGCACTCCAGCTACTCGCCGCCGCCCGGCCGCGCCTTCGTGGGCAGCGACAGCGGCAGCAGCAGCGCGGGGGACGCGGCGCGCCAGGGCGTCTACGAGAACTTCCGCCGGGAGCTGGAGCTGAGCGCCAGCCGCGAGAGCCCCGAGGACGCGGGCTCCGCGCACAGCGACGAGCGCTCCAGCGGCGCCCCCAGCTCGCCCGGCCGCTCGGACGACGCGCTGCGGGCGGCCGCGCGGGGCACGGTGCGCAAGGCGGGCGCGCTGGCCGTCAAGAACTTCCTGGTGCACAAGAAGAGCCGCAAGGTGGAGCCCGCGGCGCGCCGGCGCTGGAAGCACTACTGGGCGGCCCTCAAAGGTGAGCCGGGGTCCCCCCACCCCCCCATCCACTGTGGGGCGCGTGCGCCCTGGTGCGCCCGGTGAGCTCCCCGATGCTCCATCGCTCCACGTGCGCTCCACTGCGCCTGCGCAGAGGGTGGCGTAGCCGCGGCTTACGCATCACTGCCTTGTGCTTACTGTGCTTCACGTGACGGCTGACTTCTGACGCACTTTACATGTATGTCTCGATTTCAGAGAGCGGGAGGGAGAGAGACATCCGTGATGAGAGAGAATCACGGATGGGCTGCCCCCTGCACGCCCCACACTGGGGATCGAGCCTGCAACCTTGGGCCTGTGCCCTGACCGGGAATCCAGCCGTGACCTCCTGGCTCGTAGGTGGAGGCTCAGCCCCTGAGCACGCTGGCGGGCACTGACGCACTTTTTTTTTTCCAAACCTATTTTTATTGATTTCAGAGAGGAAGGGAGAGGGGGGAGAGAGAGAGATAGAGAGAGAGAGAGAGGCACATCAATGATGAGAGAGACATCATGGATCAGCTGCCTCCTGCACGCCCCCACTGGAGATTGAACCTGCAACCCAGGCATATGCCCTTGACCGGAATCAAACCCGGGACCCTTCAGTCCATAGGCCGACGCTCTATCCCCCGAGCCAAACCAGCGAGGGCCACTGATGGGCCACTGACGCACATTTGTGTCCTCACAGGCTGGTGACCACGGGCACCTGCCCGCCTTTCTTCACTAAACTCGGTGTCCCTCCTGCCCCTGCTGCTCGGGGTCTTTATTTTTACAGTTAAGCCAGGCGCCCTCCCGTGTGCAGCTGGTCTCAGGACGGTCTCGGCAGGGGATGCACCTAACAGATTATTTTTTATCATGCTGGTTAGTGACGTGCCTCCCGTGTCTGAGGGAAAGTCATGAGCGTGAGTCTTCAGGAATTGTCCTTTTTCAGGTGAAAACAATAGAATATTGTGAATCTCACAGGGTTCAACCTCGTGCTCAGGTCGCCTAAGCCACCACGTGTTTGTGAAAGTCACCATTTTAGCGTCACACCGAGCATTTACGTGAGCGTGGACAGACCCGTTTACACGTGCTAGTGCATGTCCCCGTCTTCATTCGTTACCACCGTACTTTTGTATGTCGTGGTTTTGCATGTATTTTTGAGTGTGTACAGCTGTCTGCTCGTGCTCGGTAGCGTAGACACTGTAACACGTCGCGAGCAGCACTGGCAAGCCCCCGGGACCTGTCGCAGTGAGTGTGGGACGGGGCTGGCACATGGGCTGGGGTAGGTGGGTCGGCAGGTGCAGAGGACAAGCCAGGAGCAGAAACCTGGGCTCAGCTGTGCGGTGCACACAGTAGCCCAGGGGCCGCTGGTTCCACTAGCTGTGGTTGGTGTGGGAACGGCCGGTCCCAGAGGCACAGCCGTGTAGGGTCTGGGTGGCCCATTGCTCCTGTGTCAGCTGTTGCTTCGAGGCTGGGGAAACAGGAAGGGAGCACGATAATTAGACAGTCGGTCTTGCCCCACGTCCCAGTGACCCACAGGGACCATGTCTTAAGCAACACAGAGCTCTGTCCCTCCCACCTCCCAGGTCAGACCCCCCCGGCTGGTGTGGCAATCCTGTGACTCACCAGGGGCCCAGCCTCCTTCCGTCTTGGTGCTCAGCGGTTCCTAGAACATTGTCTCGTCGGTGTGGTCAAGCAGGCCCACCCGCAGGTCCACATTCCAGTGGAAAGATGGGGAAGGGAGGGTGCTGCCCGGAGGCGGCCCACCTCTGTCCGGCTTCCACTGGAATGAGTCAGGCCTAGCTGCAAGGGAGGCTGGTATGGCAGCCTCACTCCGGGGGGCGCCTGGAGCACACAGCCGTCCCACGGAGGGCTCCCGGGCTGCGTGTCCGGCGCTGCTGCCGTTGTGGGGTGGATGCCACCTTCCCCGCCACGGCCAGTCCTCCGAATCTCGCGGCTCCCCTTCCTGGAACGTCTCCTCGCATCCTGGTCTCGCGCTCAGCGTCCGCCTTAGGGGGTCGACGTTGGCACAAAAAGCAGAGTCCTGGCAGCCACAGTGTTTTCTGTGGAAAACTGCGTGGAATGTTGACACGACACGTAGAATTCTGTCTGCTGTGCTAAATGAAATACCCTGTCGTCGTGCATGCGGAGTACATGCAAAGCGTTGAGCACACGTGCACAGGGGTGTTGACCTTGGGGAACGTTCTGTCCGCTTTCCCTTCGGAGAGCGGCTGCTGCCCTCGCGGTGTGACCCCCGTGCCCTAATTTGGAGGCGCCACAGGGTCACGTCCCCAGGGGCAGGGTCATGCCATCCGCTCTGGCCGAGATGGAGGGGGGGCCCTCTCCTCCTCCTCCTCCTCCTCCTCCTCCTCCTCCTCCTCCTCCGGCCCCTCCCCCAGCCGCCCACACCTGCGCACGGCGGCCTCGTGCTCTTTCAGACGACTTATCATTGGTTTTATTCTTTTTTATTAAAATAACATTTTTATTGATTTCAGAGAGGAAGAGAGAGAGAGAAACATCAATGATGAGAGAGAATCATGGATCAGCTGCCTCCTGCACGCCCCACACTGGGGATGGAGCCCGCAACCCGGGCATGTGCCCTGGCTGGGAATTGAACTCTGACCTCCTGGTTCATAGGTCGACGCTCAGCCACTGAGCCACGCCGGCCGGTCCTGTTTGGTTTTGTTCATTGGTGCGGAGTTTTTAACAGCCTGGTCAGAGGACCCTGGTCACCTGAGGTCCTTTCGGGGCTGTGCCCACCCCGCTGAAGCTCGGAGTTTGGGGGGCGGGCTGTGTTAGCGTTGCTGTAACGGAACACCACGCCCTGGGGGTGAGGTTCTCATGCTCCTGGGGCTGGAGGTCCAAGGGCCAGGGCAGCAGGCCGGTTTCCCCTGAGGCCTCCCCTGGTCCTGCAGGGTCTACGTGGCCGGCCCCGCGCCCGTCTGGGTGCAGATCCCCCTTCTCACAGGGCAGCTGCTGTGTTGCATGGGGACCCCCACGTGGCCTCGCTTCACCGCAATTACCTCTTAGAGTCTCTGCTCCTGGTCAGACCCATCCGTCCTGGGGGAGGACAACACGGACTCGGGGGGATGGCACTCGGCCCGTGACGGGCCCTGAAGTTGGGCTCAGGAAGCTTCCGGCGGATCCTCACCGCCACCCGGGAGCAGCTGTGTGGGAGCAATGCCAGGCGCTGCCTTTTCCACGTGGGCGGGGGGGGAGGGCGGTTTGCCTTTGCGGGTCCTGGCGGGAATGAGCCATAAGGAAGCCGGGAGGGAGCCTTCCGCTCGAGGTGACCCAGCTCCGAGTGACATGGGCCGGGGGACAAGGGCCGGGGGAACCCAGGCCCCGGGCGCAGAGCCCTGAGCCCTTCGCTGCTGCCTCCCCCGGTTCCCGTGTGCGGCCTCCTCGGCTGCCCCGCGTCGCTCAGCAGCCCTTCAGCACGGAGTTAAAACGCAGAGCACCGGGGAGGGGGTGGAGATTTCCCCGAAGGTTCTTCCACTTTAGGCAGAAGAATTAATTAAAGAAGAGATTTCATTAGAATTAGTCCCGGGAGCGTCTCCCGCCGCAGGAGCAGCTCACGGGGGACGCTCGGGAGGCACGGGCGCCGCGGGTCACCGGGTGTGTGCGGGCTCAGGACGCCGCCTCGCCTCGTCTTTGTTCCCTGTTTCTCTCTCTCTTTTTGCCTCACGCTAGTTTTTTATTTTTATTTTATTTTATTGTTTAAAGTGCCTCACGCTGGTCTTGACATTGGAAGGAGGAGGTAATAGAGTGAAAGCCCGTTTTAACCGCCTCCTGATTGTAAACCAGGTTGAAAGCTGTAAACACAGCGGTTGGGGAGACCAGGGGTGTTCAGTGTGTGCGCCCCCGGGCTGGTGGGCCCCTCCTTCCTGAGCCTCAGCTTCCCGCTCTGGGCTCAGCCTGTGGCCAAGCTGCCCCCCCCCCCCCCCCCGCCCCGTTTCTGCTGTGCCTGCTGCTCGCCCGCGGGGTCGCCCCGAAGGGGACGGGGAGCGGGGCTCGCAGCAGGGGCGCCGGGCGGTCTCCGGACCGTCCTTGGCCGTGGGTCTGTCCCGGGCATTGTGGACGTCTAGCCCCGTCCCCGTCCCCGTCCCTGCCCGCGGGACGCCCGCAGCGCCGCCCCCCCCACGCCTGCACAGCAGGTGGAAGAGACCTGAGACGCCAGCTCCCCCTCCTCCCCGCCTCCGGCCCTGAGGCCGGTACAGCACGTGCTCCCCGAGGACCTCGCCCCGAAACCCCGCCTCCGCGGGTCCTGGGTGCGTTTCTCGGGGCAGGGTCTCGGTGGGACCGTGGACTGCCCGTCCTTGCGTGGGGCGGGCCACGTGCGGGCCACGGTGCCGTGGACGTGTTCGCCGTCACCAGCGGCCAGGAGCCCTCAGGCCCCGGTGTTCCCGGGAGGACGCGTGTGTAAAACGGTCTGAAACAGGACGGAGAGCCGGGAAGACCTCGAGGCTGCAAGCAGGGTCCCGTGTGGGTCCGGCCCGGAGGCTGCGGTTGGGACCGGGGCCTTGCTCGGGGCCCCCGCGTCGTCAGCCCAGGCTTGGCCTCCCCGCCCCCTGGGGCTCGCGCGGTGTCCCGCCAGCGCCACGGCACGGGACCCACGCCGCCCTGTCCCCTCTGCCCGCAGGGTGCACGCTCCTCTTCTACGAGCGCGACGGCCGGTCGGGCACCGAGCCGGGCAGCGTCCCCAAGCACGCTGTGTGGGTGGAGAACAGCATCGTGCAGGCCGTGCCCGAGCACCCCAAGAAGGACTTCGTCTTCTGCCTCAGCAACTCCCTGGGCGACGCCTTCCTCTTCCAGGTTTGTGGGCGCTTCCTGTGGGGCCCGGAGCGGGGCCTTCCCGCTGCCCGCCCCCGCCGGGGTGGGGTCACCTCGGTCCCGATGGAAGCAAAGGTGGTGGGAGCTCCGGGCGCGGAGGGGGCGGTGAGCCGGAGCTCGCGGCTGTGTGCGCGGTGGGAGGGCTCTCTGTGGTGGGCACAGCTCTGGAGAAAAGGGTCTGAGCCCCGTCACGGAGCCAGGATGTGAGCTGCGGGGTCAGGGTCAGGGTTAGGGTTAGGGTTAGGGTTAGGGTTAGGGATAGGGTTAGGGTTAGGGATAGGGGTAGGGGTAGGGGTAGGGGTAGGGCTAGGGTTAGGGTTAGGGATAGGGTTAGGGTTAGGGATAGGGGTAAGGGTAGGGTTAGGGTTAGGGTTAGGGTTAGGGATAGGGGTAGGGGTAGGGTTAGGGGTAGGGGTAGGGTCAGGGTCAGGGTCAGGGTCAGGGATAGGGTCAGGGATAGGGTCAGGGATAGGGTTAGGGTTCGGGTTAGGGTTAGGGTTAGGGATAGGGTTAGGGTTAGAGTTAGGGATAGGGTTAGTGTTAGGGTTAGGGTTAGGGATGGGGTTAGGGTTAGGGTTAGGGTTAGGGTTATCTCTGTCATAACATGTTGTCTTCTAAGACACTCATTGAGTTCCAGAGTGACGTAGCCGTTCCTACATCGTCCCCCTTTCCCGTCTTCTCAGACCCTCTGCCTAACGCTCTGGCCGTGTGGCTGCGAATTGTGTTTAACTGCTGACCTGCTAGCGGCTGCGGGGCTGGCGTTGGCTTTTATCGGGCGCCCCGGGCATGGGCTCCGCCGCGATGCGCTCGCCAGGACTTCCTGGGTGCCTGTTAGGGACCGTCCTTCCCTGACTTCCATCGTCAGGACCCGCTCCGCCTTGACTCTGCTTCCCGTGTGCTGTGCTCATGGCTGCTGCCAACACCGGAAAGGGGCTGACAGGGTTCCTGTGCTTAAACGTGTTTACATGTTACCCTTGGACAGGCACACGGAAGTCTCCGTGCGGTGGGCAGGGCTGGCAGTAGGGAGGGAGCGTAGGGATGGACAGGGAGTGAGAGTACCCCACGCAGGAGAGAGCAGAACGAAGGCCCAGGAGAGACGGGGGAGTTTTTTCACCAGGGGTCGGGGTTTGGGCCCTAACGTTATTTCTATTTGGGACATTAATAAAAAATAGTGATTTTGTTTGTGGACAGAAGGGAAACCTGTTACTCTTTCTTTAACTGTGTGACATAAAACACTCCTTGAGGAGAGTGCACAGACATGAACACACGGCTCAACCAAGTCCTGGAAAGCGAGTCTGTAACCCCCACGCGGGTCAAGAACAGACGTGTCTAGCAGCGTCTGAGCCGCCCTCTGCCTCCTGGGACGCGTGCAGCCTGTCTCGGGACAGAGTGAGTTCGCTTTACCATCCGAGCAGGACGCTTGGTTCGTCTGGGATGTCTTCATTTCTCCTCCTTCTTGGAGGATAGTTCTACTGGATATGAAATTCGTGATTGAGTGTTCCTTCACAGCTTTGACAAGCCCCTGCTGCTGCCATCTGGCCGCTGTGGGTCCTGACGAGCCGTCGGCTGTCAATGTGACGGGATCCCTCTTCTAGACGAGGGACTCCTTTTGCTTTGGGGATTTTTGTCGTTTTGTCGTTAAACAGTTGGATTATCATCTGCCTGTAACTATAACTATTGATTTCTCTCCGTGTATTCCATCTGGAGTCATGGAGCTTCTTGCATGTGTAGGTGTGTGTGTGTGTGTGTTTTAAATCACACGTGTGAAGTTTTCAGCCATTATTTCCTCAAGTAGCTTATCTGCCCGTGTGCTATGCTCCTCCTTCTGGGATCCCGTCATGTTAATGTTGGCAAAGACTCTGTTGAGGGTTCCTCGTTCTTTTTCTGTTCTGTCCCCTGGACGGGGCCTGGGTCACCGGTTCTTTATTTCTCAGCCGGAATCTGCTTTCCAGCTCCTCTGGTGAATTTTTTGCTTCACTTATTCTACATTTCAGCTCCAGAATTTATGTTAAAAAATAATCTTGGTTTAAATTTCTCTATTGAGCCCTAGCCGGTTTGGCTCAGTGGATAGAAGCGTCCTGACCTGTGTGGACTGAAGGGTCCCGGGTCCGATTCTGGTCAAGGGCACATGCCCAGGTGGCAGGCTCGATCCCCAGTAGAGGGCGTGCAGGAGGTAGCCGATCCACGATTCTCTCTCATCACTGATGTTTCTATCTCCCTCTCCCTCTCCCTTCCTCTCTGACATCGATAAAAATATATAAAATTTCTCTGTCGATATTCTCTATGTGGTGAGATATCCTCCGACTTCTTCAGATCTTCTTTCGTTCTTTGAAAACATCCCACGTGGTCAGAGTGCCGTCTTTGTCCAGCGGTCCCCGTCTGGACTCTCGCGGGACAGTTTCCCTGGCGGCGGCTTGTCCTGGGCGTGTGCTGCCCTCCGCCGTTTCTGTCCAGGCCGGACGCTTCTGACACCCGCAGCGGCAGCGCCGTCCTGCTGGCAGCTCCGCGACTGGGCACGCGCCACGGGCCACCCGAGTGTGCACGGTGTGAGCCGCACTCGGTGTCACCGCCAGCAGCGCGGTGGGTTGTGTTGGGTTCTAACCCGTTGGTGTCGATGGGTGACACGGAGGCGCCACGCAGCTGCCGAGTGTCGGGTGCTGGTGCAAACCGAGCCCCGTTTCTCCAAAGCCTCTGCAGGCCGAGGCGCCCGGTGCCTCGCTGCTCACCCCGCCGGCAGCCGCCCTTTCCCATCCTCGGAAGTGAGCCCCGCCCGGGGATGTTCTAAATCGTATCTCGGCCGTGGCCGTTCTGGGTCCCTGCGGGTGAGGGAGCAATGGATCGCTCTCAGGACGTTCTCCTCCTCATCCAGTCCTCACCCGGGAGTAAGTACAGGGCGCCCCAAAGAGGCACGCACACCGTTTGAGCCCTTATAAAGGCAGAGTTTGCTAAAGGGCATTTCATTTTCAGAGTTGAGCTACCAGCTGTTGAAGTGTCTGTACATTTGTTGGGAATGCGCTCTCTGTCTGTATCTACATTTTAAATTTATTTTAGAGAGAGAAACACCAACCGGGTGCCTCCCACACACGCCCGACCGGGGACTGGACCCACAGCCTGGGGACGTGCCCTTGAACCTGTGACCTTAGCTGCACAGGATGCCGCTCGACCGGCTGAGCCACACCGGCCCGGGCGGGACGCCCTCCTGTGTACCTGCACCCCCGATGGAATTCCCTTCGGAGCGACTTCCTGGCCACAGATTGCTGGCAGACTCTACCCTGTGGGTCACGTTGAATAGAATTCGTTCGTGGCAACAGAGGGCCTCATTCATGCAAACCTCTGTGTCCGCTTGTGGGTGAAGTGTTGATGCCGCTGACGGGGGCAGAGCCAGAATGGCCCTTTTCAGAGAGAATCGCTGCCCTTGGGGGTACACCAGGGCGTTCCCCACCTTCTGGTTCCAACCCGCATTCCTGGGGCGGCGCCCGGAAGGAGACCTGTGAGTGTGTGTGTGTGTGAGTGTGTGAGTGTGTGTGTGTGAGTGTGTGTGTAAGTGTGTGAGTGTGTGTATGTGAGTGTGTAAGTGTGTGTGTGTGTGTGTGTGTGAGAGAGAGTGTGTGAGTGTGTGTGTGTGTGAGTGTGTGTGTGTGAGTGTGTGTGTGAGTGTGTGAGTGTGTGTGTGTGAGTGTGTGTGTAAGTGTGTGAGTGTGTGTATGTGAGTGTGTAAGTGTGTGTGTGTGTGTGTGTGTGAGAGAGAGTGTGTGAGTGTGTGTGTGTGTGAGTGTGTGTGTGTGAGTGTGTGTAGGGGCCGTGTGTAGGGCTGAGGGGAGCGAGGAGACCAGCCTGGTTATGGGATGGTTTATAGGTTGGTCCAGCCCCAGGGTTCCGTCCAGCGCCTGTGCTGTGATTGGACGCTGTCGCTCAGGTTCGCAGTG
The DNA here is from genome assembly GCF_951640355.1 of Cnephaeus nilssonii. Taxonomy (NCBI): domain Eukaryota; kingdom Metazoa; phylum Chordata; class Mammalia; order Chiroptera; family Vespertilionidae; genus Cnephaeus; species Cnephaeus nilssonii. The sequence goes on along the minus strand of NC_137074.1, from coordinate 911,761 downwards.
GACGGGACTCGTGTTGCCGGCTGCGGGAGGAAGGGGTTTTGTGTGCTGGGGCGTGCGGGTGGGACCGGCCGAGGGGCGTGGCCGCTGAGACAGCACGAGGCTGTGCCCGCGCCAGGGGAGCCACGTGCTGCGTTTAGGTGCGCTCCCGTCTACGGAGGCCGGGCGGGGTGCCGCCGCCCACACGGCACCCGTCCTCCCAGCCCTCCCTCCGCCCGTCACCGGGGACCTTACCCACAATTCCAGAACGCTCGTGGCTTTTTTGGTAACATATCCGAATATTGTGTGTGTTTTTAAAAAAATGTTTTTATTGATCTCAGAGAGGAAGGGAGAGGAAGAGAGAGAAACATCAGTGATGAGAGAGAACCATGGATCGGCTGCCTCCTGTACGCCCCACACTGGGGATCGAGGCCACAACCCGGGCCTGTGCCCTGACCGGGAATCCAGTTCTGGTTTTGGGATAATTTATAGGGTGCTTCAGCCTCCTGGTTCATAGGTCAATGCTAACCACGGAGCCCTGCCAGCTGGGCCTAACCTTGGGTTTAATTCCTATATTAGTGCCCGGGAACAGGGGGCAGGCAGGGAGAGGGGCAGGGAGAGCATGCGGCCTGACTAGATAGAGACCACGCAGCTGCGTGTCTCACGTGGCGTCCAGAATAGCACCTCGGGGGTGAGTGCCTTCCCGTAGGACACGCTCCTCGTTCAGAAAGTCACTCGCCTGAGGCCTGTCGGGCGTGTCCTGAGGGACGAGTGAACACAGACCGGGAGGCAGGCCCATCGCGCTGAATTGGGGATTAGACGTGATGACCAGGCAGGTGCCTGACCATCGCGGATGCGCAGTGACAGCCTGCGGTTGTGGGTGCGATCTGGGGGAGACGGTGCCCGGGTCTGCCTGCCGGAGCCTCTCTCCTGCGGGCGCCTCTTCCCCGGGGAGTCTGAGGACTTGCGTTTGCCCGGCCCTGGATTGTACCTCCGAGCGCCCCGGTGGCTCTGTGCGGAGACTGGACAGAGGTCCCGGGCAGCCAGCTTAGGGGGTCTGGGCGTCCCCCCACCAGGAGGCATCGGGTGGACGTGGCGGATCTGACACCGGGACTGAGTAGGCACCACCCGTGCGCGGCCCCTCAAAGCGGCTCCCCCTGCCCATTGCACGGCCACGGCCCCGCCCGGCGAGCTCCCAGCTTTTCCACGGTCTGCGTTGTAAGCCAACGCCAAGTTCTGGAAAGTTCCTTGTCCCGTTGGGTTAAGGCGCTCTTTCTGGCGCCGTTTGCCGCATCCCTTTGCGTCTGTGTTCTTTCCCAGAGTCTAGAGCAGCGATTCGCAGCCTCTTTCATCTCCGGCCGTCAGCTAATTATCAAAATTCTGAGGCACACCAACAGCTATGTTACTTTTCTGCCGATCTGATAAAAAAAAAAAAAAGGTACCATTTCGATTCACTCACACCAGACGGCTCTTGTGTTGGCCGTTGTCGTGTTTTTATTTGACAACCGAAGGGGGAGAGGCAGTGCCCGGACGGAACACCGGCTGCTGCGTGGCGCCCGCACTCCTGGGCGCCGTGGACCCTCTGGTCTGAAGCACGTCTGCTGTTTGCACGCAGCTCCTGTGCCTCCTGCCGTCATGTAGGCGTCCAGTCCGCTCACCAGGAGTGAGTTCCATCTCCTCCTCCCGGCCCCCGGCCCCCGGCCCCCCGGCCCCCCATGCACCCACCTTGCCTGGAGCAGCCTGCCTCTCCCTCCTCTGCAAGGCGGAGGTCAGTTCCCGCATTTCCCGGAAACCACAGCGCCCGCGGAGTCATCGGGAGCTCGTGGGGGGCCAGACCCTCCGCCTCAGCTCCTGGTCGACCAGGCGGCTCCTTTCCAGCCTCAACCGAGGAGGCGTTCCAACCCCCCACGCTCAGCGCGCTCGGTGCCGCGTGGACTGTCGGCTCTGGCCGTTTCCCGTCTAGGGCGCGTTGAGATCCCCTGGGACCCTAGTCGGACCCTCCCTGGTGCCCTGTCCCTGTAGCTTCACCTGCAGACGTGACGGGCGGAGGCGGGGCCTTTGTTCTCCGTTGGCTTAGCGTTGACTTAGTCGACCGCCAGCGCCGCCAGCTGCCTCTCGCCAGACCCTCGGAAACGTCCGCCTTTGGTTTTGGCATCGCTTCCTGTGGCGAAGGGTCCCCTCCAGGATGTGGGCGCAGAGTCCCAGGTAAACGTTTTTATCCGCGAGAATCCGCCTCACCCCGGGCAGCCTGTCCGTGCCACGCTGTCGCCGTCTCTGCAGTCAGTGCGGGAAACACACGCTACGAGCCGTGGCCCCCGAGCTGAGCCGGACATTTGTGTCCGAGAGGACCTCGGGCGCCCCCGGGAAACCACCCATGAGGTGCACGGTCAGCGAGCCCCGAGGGGGAGCGGACAGGCCGGTGAACACGCTGGCACCTCACAGGACACGCCTGCGTGGGTGCGTGCGGAGTCCCGGCTGTTAGAAGCACAGCGCCGACCGCGGCGTGGCCAGGCTAGGTTTCCGTGTGTGATTCGTGTGCTGTTACGTGTCATCCAAACACGGTGCGACTCGCCCCGCTGGCTCTATTTTTACAGCATTTACATTTGCGTTAAGTCACTCTGAGCACAGAGTTTTAAAGAATTCAATGAACTCTTAACACGTGTAGTGAGGTTCTCTCTTTCCTTACCGCTCCCCAGCCTCCCTGCCCCAGGGTAACGAGGCTCAGCTGGTCTAACGGGGTGTTTGTGTTTAGTTCCTTTTACCCGCATTTCTCGTGAGCACACTTACGCTGTTTCTCACCTGACGTTAGACACTGCCTCCTGACCTCCTGCTGGATGGGCTGATGCTGGGCTGCAGATACACAGATGCTCCTCCCTCATCCTTCGCATCGTTATGTGAAAACTCAGGATGAGCTCCATTTGGGACTGGCCCGTTGGGAAGTGCCGCTTCGATAGCCTAAGAGGTGTCTGTTTCCCCGTCCCCCTCCCCCGCAGACCACCAGCCAGACGGAGCTGGAGAACTGGATCACCGCCATCCACTCGGCCTGCTCGGCCGCGGTCGCCAGGCACCACCACAAGGAGGACACGCTCCGCCTCCTCAAGTCGGAAATCAAGAAGCTGGAGCAGAAGATCGACATGGACGAGAAGATGAAGAAAATGGGCGAGATGCAGCTGTCCTCCGTCACTGACTCCAAGAAGAAGAAGACAATCCTAGATCAGGTGATCGCTCTCCCTCTAGACTCACACTCTCCTGGGTCAGGTGATCGCTCTCCTGGGTCAGGTGATCGCCCTCCTGGATCAGGTGATCGCCCTCCTGGATCAGGGGATCGCCCTCCTGGGTCAGGTGATCACTCTCCTGGCTCAGGTGATCACTCTCCTGGGTCAGGTGACCCCTCTTCTAGGTCAGGTGATCGCTCTCCTGGGTCAGGTGATCGCCCTCCTGGGTCAGGTGATCGCCCTCCTGGGTCAGGTGATCGCCCTCCTGGGTCAGGTGATCACTCTCCGTCTAGACTTGGTGGAATCCTGAGGTCTTGAGTGGCTCTCGGCTCCCTCCTCTGCCTGCCTGTGGCCACCACCCAGCTGCTCAGTTCCTTACCGTGACGGGCAGTTTCCTCGCTGTTGCTCATGGTCGATTGTCAGGAGCTGACGGAGCAGCGTCACGCGGGAAGGAGGCTGAGATGGGACGAAGCCGTCCTGGGTGTGTGCTGGGCGTCTGGCCTTGGGAGGTCTGCACCTCGTCTCCACATTATCGGGTGGACGGGCTCAGCGGTGGGGTCCACTCTGGACTCCTCAATAAACTTAGGATTCTAGATTTAGGGGGTGTGGAGTGCGTTTTTTCTTTTTAAATATATTTTTATTGATTTCAGAGAGGAAGGGAGAGGGAGAGAGAGAAACATCAGTGGTGAGAGAGAATCATTGATCAGCTGCCTTCTGCACGCCCCACACTGGGATCGAGCCCACAACCCGGGCCTGTGCCCTGACCGGAGTCGAACCTGTGACCTCCTGGTTCCTGGGTTGACACTCAACCCGTGAGCAAAAGCTCCCGCCTCCAGTCTTACGCTGACATGATCCTATTGAAATGTCACATCAGCTTTAGGGGGCAGGTCTTATTTTGCCCTAAACCACAAGGGCTTCTGTGGTCTACCCTCGGGGCCTGTGTACCCAGGATCTGGGTCAGCCCCATCCCAGTTCCCACACCCACCTGGTCCTCTCCACCACCCGCCTGTGCCCACACGGCTGGGGGATTCGCTCTGCTCTTCAGCTCACCCCCTTTTCCTCGTCTCCCCGTCTCCTGGGAGAAGCCAGCCCTGTAAGTCACCCAATTCCCAGGGCTGAACCCCGTTTTCACTTCCTCCCGGTTTGTGCCCCGAGCGGCGCGGAGGCCCCTGTACCGCTGCAAACGTGAGCCCCACCCGGGGCACAGGGCCTCGTGGCGTGTTTCCGTGTGACTTACTGAATTCACGCCACGTCTTGGCAGAGACCCTGCCGGCTGTGAACGCAGGGCCCCTCTGTGCACCCCTAGGATGGACGCCGGGGCTGGGGCGGGGGTGACGCCGGTGCAGGATGGAGCCTGACGCTGGCTTCCCGCCCTCCCGCCCCGCGTCCCCGCAGATCTTCGTGTGGGAGCAGAACCTCGAGCAGTTCCAGGTGGACCTGTTCCGTTACCGCTGCTACCTGGCCAGCCTGCAGGGCGGCGAGCTGCCCAACCCCAAGCGGCTGCTCGCCTTCGCCAGCCGCCCCTCCAAGGTGGCCATGGGGCGCCTGGGCATCTTCTCCGTGTCGTCCTTCCACGCCCTGGTGAGCAGCCGCGGCGCCGGGAGCCGTTCGCCTGGACGGTCGGTGGGAGGGGCTGTGTCAGCGCGTGGGAGTGGGCCGCGTGGTTCTGACAGCCTCTCCGGTTCTGACAGCCTCCCTGGTTCTGACAGCCTCCCTGGTTCTGACAGCCTCACTGGTTCTGACAGCCTCTGGTTCTGACAGCCACTGGTTCTGACAGCCCCTGGTTCTGACAGCCTCTCTGGTTCTGACAGCCTCTCTGGTTCTGACAGCCTCTCTGGTTCTGACAGCCTCCCTGGTTCTGACAGCCTCCCTGGTTCTGACAGCCTCCGGTTCTGACAGCCTCTCTGGTTCTGACAGCCTCCCTGGTTCTGACAGCCTCCGGTTCTGACAGCCTCCCTGGTTCTGACAGCCTCCCTGGTTCTGACAGCCTCTCTGGTTCTGACAGCCTCTGGTTCTGACAGCCTCTGGTTCTGACAGCCTCTGGTTCTGACAGCTTCTCTGGTTCTGACAGCTTCTCTGGTTCTGACAGCCTCTGGTTCTGACAGCCTCTGGTTCTGACAGCCTCCCTGGTTCTGACAGCCTCCCTGGTTCTGACAGCCTCTCTGGTTCTGACAGCCTCTGGTTCTGACAGCCTCTGGTTCTGACAGCCTCTCTGGTTCTGACAGCCTCTGGTTCTGACAGCTTCTCTGGTTCTGACAGCCTCTCTGGTTCTGACAGCCCCTCTGGTTCTGACAGCCTCTGGTTCTGACAGCCTCTCTGGTTCTGACAGCCTCTGGTTCTGACAGCTTCTCTGGTTCTGACAGCCTCTCTGGTTCTGACAGCCTCCCTGGTTCTGACAGCCTCCCTGGTTCTGACAGCCTCTCTGGTTCTGACAGCCTCTGGTTCTGACAGCCTCTGGTTCTGACAGCCTCTCTGGTTCTGACAGCCTCTGGTTCTGACAGCTTCTCTGGTTCTGACAGCCTCTCTGGTTCTGACAGCCCCTCTGGTTCTGACAGCCTCTGGTTCTGACAGCCTCTCTGGTTCTGACAGCCTCTGGTTCTGACAGCTTCTCTGGTTCTGACAGCCCCTCTGGTTCTGACAGCCTCCCTGGTTCTGACAGCCTCCGGTTCTGACAGCCTCTGACAGCCTCTCTGGTTCTGACAGCCTCTGGTTCTGACAGCCTCTGGTTCTGACAGCCTCCGGTTCTGACAGCCTCCGGTTCTGACAGCCTCTGGTTCTGACAGCCTCACTGGTTCTGACAGCCCCTCTGGTTCTGACAGCCTCTGGTTCTGACAGCCTCTGGTTCTGACAGCCTCCCTGGTTCTGACAGCCTCTCTGGTCTGACAGCCTCCGGTTCTGACAGCCTCTGGTTCTGACAGCCTCTCTGGTTCTGACAGCCTCTCTGGTCTGACAGCCTCCGGTTCTGACAGCCTCTGGTTCTGACAGCCTCTGGTTCTGACAGCCTCTCTGGTTCTGACAGCCTCCCTGGTTCTGACAGCCTCCGGTTCTGACAGCCTCTGGTTCTGACAGCCTCCGGTTCTGACAGCCTCTGGTTCTGACAGCCTCTGGTTCTGACAGCCTCCGGTTCTGACAGCCTCTCTGGTTCTGACAGCCTCCCTGGTTCTGACAGCCTCCGGTTCTGACAGCCTCTGGTTCTGACAGCCTCCGGTTCTGACAGCCTCTCTGGTTCTGACAGCCCCTCTGTTCTGACAGCCTCCGGTTCTGACAGCCTCCGGTTCTGACAGCCTCTGGTTCTGACAGCCTCCCTGGTTCTGACAGCCTCTGGTTCTGACAGCCTCTCTGGTTCTGACAGCCTCTGGTTCTGACAGCCTCTCCGGTTCTGACAGCCTCTCCGGTTCTGACAGCCTCTCCGGTTCTGACAGCCTCTCCGGTTCTGACAGCCTCCGGTTCTGACAGCCTCTGGTTCTGACAGCCTCTGGTTCTGACAGCCTCCCTGGGGCAGGTCTTCCCTGAGAGGCCCCGCTCGCCCTCCACGGGCTGGGTCGTGCCGAGAAGACGCGGGCAGTGTCTTAGGGGACCTCCGTGGCCGTGTTTGCTGGTAACCTTTAGCCCAAGGCGTATGTCTGCGTTTTCTGTGAATCCTCACCGGAGGACATTTTCCCATTGATTTTTAGAGCGCGTGGAAGGGCGGGGGAGAGGCACAGAGAGTGACGTCGATGCGAGAGAGACACGTCGATTGGTCGCCTCCTGCACGCGCCCGCCCCCGCGGGATGTGCCCTCAACTGGAATTGAACCGGTGGCCCTTCAGTCCACGGGCCGACACTATCCACTGGGCCAAACGGGCAGGGCCCAAGGACATTTTTTGTGTGTTTTTAAAAAATCCGTTTTTATTGATCTCAGAGAGGAAGGGAGAGGGAGAGAGCGAAACATCCATGATGAGAGAGAATCATGGATCAGCTGCCTCCTGCACGCCCCACAGTGGGGATCGAACCCGCAACCCGGGCATGTGCCCTGACCGGGAATCGCACTGTGACCTCCTGGTTCAAAGGTCAAAGCTAAACCACTGAGCCACACCAGCCAGGCCCAAATACATATTTTTTTACCTTAACCTTATGGAGACGGTAAGTGGAGACATCATACACCTCTCTCTCTCTCTCTCTCTCTCTCTCTCTCTCTCTCTCTTTCACACACACACACACACACGTGTGTGTGTGCACATGGGCAAAGTCACACGTATGTACTGGGCGCAGATCTCCTCGGGGGTTCCGCGTGTTCCCGTCGTCAGTGGCTGATGAAAACGGCGTCTTCCCTCCGACATTCTTGCCTGGGCTGCTGGCACCTTGCACACAGCTCACTGGGGTTTAGTTTCCTTTTTTACTTTTAAACGAAACACAGCTTTCATTGTCCTTCCACTGAGCGGGGGGCACGCAGGCAGCGAGGGGGGCTTCGCCCCGGTGGCCCCGGCTCTCCCGTCCCCGGTCTCCTCCCAGAGGCTCCTCCGACCCCCTTCCCGCGGACCCTGCGGGGCGGGGGCGGCGGGTCCAGGGGAACCCGCTCCGATCCCTGGAAGCGCAGACCTTCCGCTTCCTCCCTGAGCCCAGGTCACAGGTCCACGCGGGGCCCCTGAGGGCCGGAGGGGCGGTGCTGGGACGGGGCAGGTGTCCGGCGGGAAGAGGCGTGTGGAGTCGGAGAAGGCCGAGCAGAAGGGACGGTGCGCTGGGATCTCCCTGGACTCGCGGGAACCCACGCGCTGCTCCGTGCCTGTGCTCCTGTGGTCTGTGCTCCTGTGGTCTGTGCTCCTGTGGTCTGTGCTCCTGTGGTCTGTGCTTCTGTGGTCTGTGCTTCTGCTCCCTGTCTGTGCTGACCCGCTGTCCGCCGCCCTCCCGCGCCCGCAGGTGGCCGCCCGCACCGCCGAGATGGGCGTGAGGCGGCGCACGCAGGCCATGTCCCGCTCCACCAGCAAGCGCCGGAGCCGCTTCTCCTCGCTCTGGGGCCTGGACACCACCTCCAAGAAGAAGCAGGGGCACCCCAGCATCAACCAGGTGGGCTGGCGGGGGGCAGGTCGTCGCCGTTGGGGGTCCCCCCTCCCGGTCCCTCCCCCAGGCCCGCCCCCTCTGGCCAGCCCCGCCCCTCCCGCCAGCCCCGCCCCCTCCCGGCCCCGCCCCGCCCCGCCCGGCTCTCACGCCCCTGTGGCTGCAGGTGTTCGGCGAGGGCCCCGACGCCGTCAAGCAGGCCTTGGAGGAGGTCTTCGACGACGCCGTCCCCGATGGCAAGGTAACGGCGTCTGTCCCGTGGGCCCCGCCCGGCGCCATCGGTTCTTTAAAGCCGGTCGCAGGCCCCGGAGCCCGCGTTTCGGGGTTCAGCGTGGCCCCGGGAGGCCTCCTGCGGGGAGTGGCTCAGGGCTCCATCCAGTCCGGAGGGAGCCGGAGGCCGGAGCGGAGGCCGTGCCCTTGTGAACCGTGTTCCGGGCGTCGGTGAGGGGTGCCCCTCCCCCCGTGGGGGCTCGTGCGGCCCCTCTAGGTGCCGAGGACCCTGCCGAGCAGGTTCGTAAACGGCGCTGGCCTCCCGGACGGGACGCGCATCCGGCTGGAGCGTCACGGCTCCTCCCCGCGGCGCGGGTTCGGGGCGCGGGTTCGGGGTGGGGGTTCGGGGGGGGGGGGCCTCCGACCGGAGGGTTAGAGCCCCGGCTGTTCTCGGGCCCCTTTCCAGCCTCTGCGTCCGTGGACCCCGAGCTTTTAGAGCCATGGCGAGCCGCCGCCGCTCGGTGGGGGTGCGGCGCCCCGGTTCTCAGCCTCAGAGTCTGGGAGAGCTTGAGCGCGGGGTGTCCTGAGCCCCAGGCAGGGAGGTAGGGGGGGAGACGGCGGCCGCCTCCGGAGGCCCCCCCACGCGTCCTCGCACTCACCCCGAGGTGCTGCCCTCCCCGGGAAGGCGGCGGCCGGCCCCCAGGTCGGGCCGGAGCCCTCGTGGAGCACAGAGGAAGCTGCTCCTGCCACGCGGCCGGCCTCCCCGTTCCCCCAGGCTCCTCGCCCTCGCAGCCGGTGGGCCTCTTGCCCGGCTCTGCGCGGAGCTTGACGTGGTTGATGGGAGGACCAATGGCTGAGCTGAGCCAGTGGATGGGTTAGGCTCCCTCCTCCCTCCTCCCTCCTTTCTTTCTCCTTCCTCCCTAGGTTCCTTATACGTTTCCCAGCCTCCCATTCCTGCATGCCCGCCTGGGGTGTCCTGGGCCAGGGTGAGGTCTGAGGACCACCCCCCCCCCCCCCCAGCAGCGCTCCTTTCTCGTACTTCTTCCCCCCAGGCACCCCCTGTCCTGCCCCCAGCCGCCGCCTCTGCACCCGGCCCTTCTCGGGACTAGGAGGCCCTGTGCCCTGGGGTCGGAGGTCACTGTGCCCACGGCGGCCGCCCGGCTGACGGCTCCCCGTTGCAGGTGGAGAAGGAGATGGCCCTGCCCAGCGCCCACCAGGAGAACCCCGACTGCGACATGTGGGTCCACGAGTACTTCACGCCGTCCTGGTTCTGCCTGCCCGACAACCGGACCGTGCTGACGGTCGTGCGGCCCGGGGACTCCGCGCGGGACACACTGGAGGGCGTCTGCAAGGTGAGGCCCTGGGGCGTCCTGGGGAGCAGAGGCTCGGGGTCACCCCCACGTGGCGATGCCGGCAGGCGGGGCTCCCGGCGGGGCGGTGCGAGCTGCAGGAGCCCTCCCCTTTGTGTGGCCCGGGCTCTTTCCAGCAGCTTCCGTGGCTGTGTGAGCTGTAAGCGCCCTGCTCGCTGCCCACGTCCGTAGAGGATTGGGTCGGGGTCACGGCGACGTGAGCCCCTTTTGCAGACTCGGGGAAGCCCGGAGGCCTGGCCCGCGTGCTCCGGCAGTGTGTGTCGCGGGCGGTGCCTGACCTGCTCCTGGCCAGTCCCTGCTGCCGCGGGCAGGGGGCACCTTCCTGCCGAGGCCCCTGGGGAGTGACAGCTTCGTCCTCAGGCCGGACACGGCTGACCCCCCGACCGCCAGCTCATCGGTTTCCCCTCAGCCCCGAGGGCGCGGTGGCTCCGTCCCACGGGCTGGGACCTGGTGTCCACGGGCCCTCCCCAGGTCGCGGGCCCGGCGCCCCCTCGGTGAGGCCCCCTCGGTGAGGCCCCCTCAGTGAGGCCCCCTCGGTGAGGCCCCTCGGTGAGCCCCCTCAGTGAGGCCCCCTCGGTGAGGCCCCTATGTGAGGCCCCCCCGGTGAGCCCCCTCGGTGAGCCCCCTCGGTGAGGCCCCCTCAGTGAGGCCCCTCGGTGAGCCCCCCCGGTGAGCCCCCTCGGTGAGCCCCCTCGGTGAGGCCCCCTCAGTGAGGCCCCCTCGGTGAGGCCCCTCGGTGAGCCCCCCTCGGTGAGCCCCCTCGGTGAGGCCCCCTCAGTGAGGCCCCCTCGGTGAGGCCCCTATGTGAGGCCCCTCGGTGAGGCCCCCTCGGTGAGGCCCCTCAGTGAGGCCCCCTCGGTGAGGCCCCCTCGGTGAGCTCCCTCGGTGAGGCCCCCTCGGTGAGGCCCCTCGGTGAGGCCCCTCGGTGAGCCCCCCTCGGTGAGGCCCCCTCGGTGAGGCCCCTCGGTGAGCCCCCTCGGTGAGGCTGCCCTGGGTGAGGCCCCCTCGGTGAGCCCCCTCGGTGAGCCCCCTCGGTGAGGCCCCTCGGTGAGGCCGCCCTGGGTGTCTCAGGCAGCCTGGCGGGCGTGTCCCGAGCGTCCACTGATGGCGACCACAGGCTTCCCAGCGGATGGTTCCCGTTCGCCAGGACCCCACGCGGTTTCCCGTCTCGTTCCCTCCCCCGCGGCGGGAAGCAGACGGGGGAGGGGGGCACCTGTCTCCCTCTGACCCGGAATTTCTCGAGGACGGGCCGGCGTGGCCCTCGCAGCTTCCCGCTCCGAGGCCAAGGCCGTGCTCGCTTCCCGCCCCGCACGCGCCTCCTCGAGTTGTCTCCGGTCGGTGAGTGCACCGCACGGAGCCACGGAGCCACGGAGCGCAGCCCGTGTTCAGTGAGACGAGCTGGAGTCTGGGTTCAGCTGCCAAGCGTTCGGGCCGGTGGACACGGTCATCCCGGGATCCGGACGCCGTGTCCCCCGGAAACCGCCCCGCCTTCCCCCTGACCGTCTCTCCTTTTCCTCCGTCCGCGCAGACGCACCAGCTGGACCCGGCCGCGCACTACCTGCGGCTGCGGTTCCTCGTGGAGGACAGACTGCAGGTCTACGTGCCGCAGCCCGAGGAGGACCTGTACGAGCTGGTAGGCCGCCGCCGCCCCCAGGCCCTCCGCGGGGGGCGGGAACCCCACGGGCGCTCGCGTGGGTGGTGGCCGGTGAGGGGGAGCGGGTTCGGCACTGAAGGCCCTCGTTCGGTCGCCCTCCGGGTCCCCGCCTCTCCTCGGGGTGCAGCGCCCCCGGCCGTGCAGGGAGCATGTGCCCGGGCGCCGACGGGCCCAGATCGCGGGTTCGCGGTCCCGCCCTCCCTGCCGCTCGCCAGGCTTGGCTCCCAGGTGGCGACGCAGACCCGCTGGCTCTGACTCCGTTTCTGGGTGACTGTCTCCCCGCGCGCTGGAGCCCACGGCCGCGTCCTGTCGCGGGGAAAGCTGCCGCGTAATTCCGTGTCCCAGCCTCTCGTGGTGACGCTGAGACAGATCCGGGCGCACCTGGTCGGCGCGTCTTTGTCTGGAGTCTGTCCCACAGCGGGTCTCGTTTCGGCTCTAATTACGTGGCGTCGGCAGAACACACGGTGGTGATGTTCTCGGGTTTCTCAGCGTGGGAGTAACGGTTCACACAGTAGGTGCTCAGTAAGTGGTTGTCACAGTAATGAGACTGACGGTTCCTTCTTGTCGGCCAAGCGATGGGGTTTCAGTCCCCGGAGAGGAATGCGGGAGCCGGGCGCTCCCCTCTACGTGCCGTTCCTGGGGCCTCGGGCTGCGGGCGTGGACGTGCTCCTGGTGACCGGCCCCATGGGGGGGGGGGTCCCCGCAGGGAGCAGAGCTGAGAACCGGCGCCCGGGCTCCCTCTGCAAGGGGGGGCGTGTTCAGTCAACGCCTTGGACGCCTGCTTAATGCGTGGAACTCCCGCTCCCGCCCGTCGTCAGCGAGTGCGTCCGCCCGGTGGATGCGGCCACGGAACAGCCTTCGGACGGTTTACGTTTCATCAGGGCGTCTTATGTCACCGCTGCGGTCCCGGGGCCGAGCGTGGTGTGAGGAAGCGGGGCTCGGCCGGTGCCCCTAAAGGAATTGCTGAGATAAACACACCCCAGTCCCACCTGGGGGCACACGGAAGGGACGCGTGCCCATGGGCCGCGGGAAGCCAGGGCTGGCGCGACGGCGACACGCTGCCCCCCAGGGGAGGAGCCTGGCGGGGGAGCTGAAAAGTAAACCTAAGGCCCAGAATAAGGCGGATGCACAGGCTTTAGTTGCATGTTCTGTGGTGTTCTGGAATGTTCCGGAATGTTCCGGAATGTTCCGGAATGGTCACAAACTCTGTTACTTGGTCTTTATAGTTCTGGTGACCGTGCTATTTGAACTAGAGATTAGTATTATGACAGGTCTTCCTAACTCCGGGACTTACCTGTGTACGTACGTTTCGGAAGTATAACCACAAACCCCACCGCGTGTGCCCTTCGCACACTGCGTTTGGGGGAGTGGCGTTGAATTGGGGTGTCCAGCGATCGGCTGTGCGGTCAGTTCCTCGTCCCCCCCCCCCCCCCAGCTCCCTGCACTCACCGCCCGTCAGGTGCCCCAGAAGAGGCGGAGAGGAACGGCACCCTCCTCCTTCCCGAACGGTGACCGTGCCGCGGAGCCGGGCGAGTCCAGCCGACCCCGAGGCTGCCGCTTAGTGCCCGGCACGGCCGATGGTGCTTAAAAACCCTCTGTTTTTATCGTTATTTACTTTTCCACGCCATCGCCCCAGGCCCTCTTCCACCCGCCCGGCCGAGCCGCTGGCGCTGATGTGTTTGGAGCTTTTGTCGTTGGTTTGGAAACGGCCGTGGCTGCACCGAGGGGCCGTGCCCTTTGCTTTGGCGCCTGGGGGGCACTTCCGTGCCGTGGAGAGAACTCTGCCGGGCGGGGGAGGCCTGGGTTCAGCCCCCCTGCCCCTCCCGGCTCTGACACAAGGCAAGAGAACCCTCTCTCTGCCGGGGTGCTCTGCCCGCTGTGAAGGGGGGGCCCGTCCTATAGGGGTGCTCTCTCCGCTGAGAAGGGGGGGCCCGTCCTATAGGGGTGCTCTCCCCGCTGTGAAAGGGGGGCCTGTCCTATAGGGGTGCTCTCTCCGCTGTGAAAGGGGGGGCCTGTCCTATGGGGGTGCTCTCCCCGCTGTGAAAGGGGGGGCCTGTCCTGTAGGGGAGCTCTCCCCGCTGTGAAGGGGGGGCCCCGTCCTATAGGGGTGCTCTCTTCGCTGTGAAAGGGGGGGCCTGTCCTATGGGGGTGCTCTCCCCGCTGTGAAGGGGGGGCCTGTCCTATAGGGGTGCTCTCTTCGCTGTGAAAGGGGGGGCCTGTCCTATGGGGGTGCTCTCCCCGCTGTGAAAGGGGGGCCCCGTCCTATAGGGGTGCTCTCTCCGCTGTGAAGGGGGGGCCCCGTCCTATAGGGGTGCTCTCTTCGCTGTGAAAGGGGGGGCCTGTCCTATGGGGGTGCTCTCCCCGCTGTGAAAGGGGGGCCCCGTCCTATAGGGGTGCTCTCCCCGCTGTGAAGGGGGGGCCTGTCCTATAGGGGAGCTCTCTCCGCTGTGAAGGGGGGGCCTGTCCTATAGGGGTGCTCTCCCCGCTGTGAAGGGGGGGCCTGTCCTATAGGGGTGCTCTCCCCGCTGTGAAGGGGGGGCCTGTCCTATAGGGGAGCTCTCTCCGCTGTGAAGGGGGGGCCTGTCCTATAGGGGTGCTCTCCCCGCTGTGAAGGGGGGGCCTGTCCTATAGGGGTGCTCTCCCCGCTGTGAAAGGGGGGGCCTGTCCTATGGGGGTGCTCTCCCCGCTGTGAAAGGGGGGCCCCGTCCTATAGGGGTGCTCTCTCCGCTGTGAAGGGGGGGCCCGTCCTATAGGGGTGCTCTCCCCGCTGTGAAGGGGGGGCCTGTCCTATAGGGGTGCTCTCCCCGCTGTGAAGGGGGCCCTGTGGTACTGGGAGGGAGTGAAGGCTCAGGTCAGGGCCGGACGAGGAAGTTGCTGTCGGTGGCGATGACGTCGCAGACACAGGAGAACAGACGACCAGTTCATTGACGTAAAACCTCTGACGCGCGAGCTCCACGCTCCTCTCCTCTCCTCCTGGCTTCCTCGTCCGGGAGCGCTGGTCACAGTTCACACCACGCTTCCTGGCCACATGTAATCCAGGGGCTGCGAGAGGGGTCCCCTCTGTACGGGTGTGCCCCCAAACGTGCGCACGGTGACCGCGGCCGTCGGCTTTGCCAGCGCGGTGTGCTTCACGAGCTCGGCCGGCACAGCGGCTCGGTGTGCGGCGCTGGGGACGCCCTGTGTGATGGTCGTCTGCTCCGGCTGTAATCCGTCCGCCTGTCTGTCCTGCCATGAGCTTCGGGGCCGTTCGCACGTGCATGGAGGGACAGGAGCACCGAGACCTCCGGCCGCGTGGCCCACGCAGGATCGGGTGGCCTCGGCCTGGCCTGGTCACGTGGTTAGATGCTCATTGAACTCCCTGGTTCTTCCCGAGGGGCCTGGCCAGTCACATTGTGGGAGTGCCCGGGCTCGGCATGGGAGTGACCGCTCTGTCCCCGTGGGTGCGCATCGCCACGCCTGGCTCCTGCCACGCCCAGCTCCCGCCACGCCCGGCTCCCGTCACGCCCAGCCCCCACAGCACGCCCGGCTCCCGCCACGCCCAGCCCCCACGGCACGCCCGGCTCCCGCCCCACGGCTCCTGAGCCGGTCATTGCTTGCCGTGCCGGCGGGTTTCCGATGGTTCGATGGGAATGCGGCTCAGTGCGGGGAAGGGGAGGCGAGCGACAGGTTGCTGCCTGGGCGCGGGAGGGGCTCGGCGAGCGCCCGGGGTGGGCGAGAAGAAAGACTGAAAGTGCGGCGGCCCCACGCGCCATGCTAACGGCCCTGACGCCCTGTCGTTGCAGCTGTACCAGGAGGTTGAGATCTGCCCCAAGGCCACGCGGAGCCTGCAGGTGGAGAAGTCGGATGCGGCCGGCGACAGCTATGGTGCGTGCCCGTCCCCGCCGTCTCCGGTGACTCCCTCGTGGGAGCCCTTCCCCGGTGAACGTGGGCTTGGTCACCGTCGGGTACAATGCCTGGGGGCCGGGTCAGGCCACAGCCCGTCTGGGTTCTGGGCTCGGCAAGGCAGCCACACGGGGAAAAGGAGGAATCTCTGCCTGAACCTCTCACACTCACGGACTCACGGCGAGGCCCACGCACAGGACGTGGTCGTGGCCACGGCGGCGGTTTACCCCGGATTCTGCACAGGTTCTGGCAGATAAGAGACAGTGCTCTCCACTGAGGTGCAGGCAGGGACCCCGTGTCAGGTCTGACTCGTGGATAAAGTGGTTTTATGTGAGTGGGGCTTCTCGAACCCCCACCCACATGGGAACAAGCTGGAGTTAGAAACTGCTGTGAGGATGGCGTTCAGAGTCAGAGGACAAAATGAGATCGCTGCGCCCCGGCTGCTGTGGTCGTTGGTTGAAAGGCGTCCCGTGCACCGAGAGGTCCCGGTTCGATTCAGGTCCAGGGCACAGGCCCGGCTCGCGGGCTGGATCCCCGTAGGGGGTGTGCAGGAGGCAGCAGATCGAAGTTTCTCTCTCTCTCTCAAATCAAGAAAAACACGTGTTTTTAAAAAAATGAGGTCGTCGGAACACCCTAAGGGCGTGGCCTCCGTTCTCCATCTGAGGGATTCCGATACCTCGTGGGCGGCTGTGGTCGCCGCCGCGTGTGGGCGCTGTTCCAGGACCTGCGAACAAAACAGGCATGCTGGTTATGACTCGGCTGAGCCTCTCGGGGGCTCTCTGGGCGGCCTGCCGTTAGTTCTGTTTTGCTTCTCGCTTCTGTGGGAGCCGCTGGCTCTGCCGGCCCTCAGCCAGGCTCTGCCTGACGATGCTCCCCTGAGCCGGGGCTGTGTCCGCATCGTGGCGGCTTCCGTTCCACGCAGTCCCCTTTGCACAGTCCTTCCAAGTCTCTGTCCCAAGGGAACGCGTGGGTCCTGGGCTCCCCTTGGCCAGGCTTGGGAGCCCCAGGCCCCCTCAGCACTCGGTATTCTGGGGCGTCTCCCGCCCTTTTCCCCGAAGGGTCAGCCACGCCCAGGGTTGGCCACGAGTGGCTCTGAGCTCAGGACCCCGGCCACGGAAGGCTCACCTGACACACGTGGCGTGTGAGACCAGCGGGTTCGGTGTGAGGCTGGTCTGAAGGGAGTGGCCGCTGGAAGCTCTTTGCAGAGTTTGAATGATGAGAGCCGTGTCTGCGGGCAGCACGTGGGGTCGCGCACACCCCTGTGGCCTCCGTGGGGTCGCGCACACACCTGTGGCCTCCGTGGGGTCGCGCACACCCCTGTGGCCTCCGTGGGGTCGCGCACACCCCTGTGGCCTCCGTGGGGTCGCGCACACCCCTGTGGCCTCCGTGGGGTCGCGCACACACCTGTGGCCTCCGTGGGGTCGCGCACACCCCTGTGGCCTCCGTGGGGTCGCGCACACCCCTGTGGCCTCCCGGGTGAGACGCGCTGAGGGCCAGACCAGCGAGGGGAGCGAGGACTGTGCGGCGGAGGCTGAGGGGGCCGCGGCCGGCCAGGCTGGACCCGCACCCCGTCCTCCAGGGGAGGGGCAGCGTGTGCAGAGCGAGGGCCCGGAGTCAGTGTTGTGGGTAGTGACGTCCGTCCCCGAACGTGACTTTGCTGCTTCGTAAACGGTGAGCTGAGCGGGAAGCGCCGAGGCTCCGAACCGCACGCGTGTGCTCAGCGCCCAGGTGACCCGCTGTCTCTGCCCCCAGGGTTCTCCCTCTCCTCCGTGGAGGAGGACGGCGTCCGGAGGCTCTACGTGAGCAGCGTGAGGGACACGGGGCTGGCGGCCAAGAAAGGTGGGTCTCTGTGTGTCCTGCCTGTCTGCCTGTCTCTCTGTCTCTGCCTGCCTGCCTGTGTGTCTGCCTGTGTGTCTGCCTGTCTGCCTGCCTGCCTGTCTCTGTCTGCCTGTCTGCCTGTCTGCCTGTCTGTCTGCCTGTCTGCCTGCCTGTCTCCCTGCCTGCCTGCCTGTCTGCCTGTCTGTCTGTCTGTCTGCCTGTCTGCCTGTCTGCCTGTCTGCCTGCCTGTCTGCCTGTCTGCCTGCCTGTCTGCCTGTCTGCCTGTCTGTCTCCCTGCCTGCCTGTCTGCCTGCCTGCCTGTCTGCCTGCCTGCCTGTCTGCCTGCCTGTCTGCCTGTCTGCCTGCCTGTCTGCCTGTCTGCCTGTCTGCCTGCCTGTCTGCCTGCCTGTCTGCCTGCCTGTCTGCCTGTCTGCCTGCCTGTCTGCCTGTCTGCCTGCCTGCCTGTCTGCCTGTCTGTCTCCCTGCCTGCCTGTCTCTGTCTGCCTGCCTGCCTGCCTGCCTGTCTGCCTGCCTGCCTGTGCGCCCCGTCCCCTCGGAGAGGAGCCCCCCGCTGAGCCCCGTCCCCTCGGAGAGGAGCCCCCCCACTGAGCCCCCCGTGCCCTCGTGGGGAGCCGCCTCCACCTCTTTCTCCGCAGGGAGCCTCCTCACCAGGCCCTTCCTTCCCAGCTTTCAGGCCCTTCGTGCTCCCACCCTCTCGTACTTCTGGAACCTTCTCTCACTGACTGACGGGTGGGCCTGCCCCTGGCCGTCCGCTTCCTGTTCCCCGAGGCCCGCAGGGGGCAGCGTTCCCTCCCGCTCTCAGGCAGCCTCTGCGGGGACTTCCCACGGCCTGATGTGGTTACAGAGCACAGACAGCCGAGAGCCTCCGGGGTGCGAGCAGCAGGCCGGCCTCCCTCACCGAAGCGCCCTGCGTGCGGCCCAGGCGTTCCCCCTCGAGTCAGCGTCCTGTTCCCGAGTCGGCGTCTGTGGGGAGACGCTGGCAGGCGCTCGGGGCCCCCGGTTGGTTCAGACGTGTGTCAGGCCAGGGCAGCCAGGGCAGGGCGGGCAGACCCACGCCTGGAGCCTCCGGCCCGGGGCCTGCACCTGCTCCCCCTTCGGGGCACCGTCTGTGCGGCAGGACTTGGGGTTTGGGGTGCAGCCACCTCCCCGCCCGCCCCCCGCCCGCCCCCCGCCCCGGCTCTGCCGCGGCCTCTGTGTGAACTCAGCTTTCCTGTCGCGTTGCAGGCCTGAAGGTGGGGGATGAGGTTCTCGAGATCAACAGTCGCGTGGCCGCCACCCTGAGCTCCGCGGCCCTCAGGGACGTCCTCGCACAGCCCAGCCTGGGCCTCCTCGTGCGGACGCGCCCCGAGCCGGAGGGGGGCGCCCTGCTGCTGGGGAGCCCGCCCCACCGTGCCGACGGCCCCGCCGAGCCCGGCCAGAGCCCCCTCGCCTTCCTCGCCG
This sequence comes from Cnephaeus nilssonii, assembly GCF_951640355.1. Classification (NCBI taxonomy): domain Eukaryota; kingdom Metazoa; phylum Chordata; class Mammalia; order Chiroptera; family Vespertilionidae; genus Cnephaeus; species Cnephaeus nilssonii. The sequence goes on along the minus strand of NC_137074.1, from coordinate 893,142 downwards.
GCAGCCCAGGTAAGGCTGCCACCTGCGGCGTGTGGCCCCGTGCGGAGCTGGGGTGCCCACGACGGGCCCTGCTCTCCGTGCCTCGGGGACGGGGTGTGGGGGAGGGGCTGGCGGGGCTCCTGTTCCTGGGGGGAAGGTTTGCTGCACACCTGCCTGCCCCCCGTGAGGGCTTCCCCGCTGTCCCGGTCGTTGGGAGAAAGACGAGTGGGAGAGGCCGCCGCTCGGGGCTGTGGACAGAGACAGGGACACGGAATCCAGGAGTCACGGGAGGTGCTGGGCTGTGAGTCCACGTCCCACTGTCCACGTCCCAGCCCAGTCGCTGCGTCCGCTCCTGAGCGACAGGACGCGATGCCCGAGTGGACGGGGCTCCGAGCTCTTGTTGGTCCTTTTTCTTTTTTTTTAAGTTTTTTAAAAAATATATATTTTATTGATTTTTTACAGAGAGGAAGGGAGAGGGAGAGAGAGTCAGAAACATCGATGAGAGAGAAACATCAATCAGCTGCCTCCTGCACACCTCCCACCGGGGATGTGCCCACAACAAGGCACATGCCCTTGACCGGAATTGAACCCGGGACCCTTCAGTCCGCAGGCCGATGCTCTATCCACTGAGCCACACCGGCCAGGGCTGGTCCTCCTGTCTCTTGGGCTCTTTGCTGCAGAGTCCCCACGGGGTGAGCCCCCTGCTCTGCATCCCCGGGCGCCCAGAGGCGCCTGCAAGGACCCTGTCCCAGCACCGACCCCTCCAGGTGTGTCTGAGTGCGGCCTGCCCCCCCCCCCCCCCGGCCTGTCTGCTTCTGGGGGATCCCCGGTGATAGGGTCCCCACCACCCAGGTCTGGGTTGGGCTCCATTTCGTAGGCTGGGGTTTTGAATTTATTTTCTTTTAAAAACTTGGGCTAAAGAAAAAAGTCTTCAGTTTCAAAGTCTGCGTGCAGGCGGCACCCGTGGGCGAGCAGGGACCTCGTGTTTCCTTCAGGCTCAGGGGGGGGCGCTTTTTACTGCTGAAGGCCTTGGCCTGCACCCGTGAGGTCACTGTCGCGCCCACCGGCCAATCAGGACGTGACTCCCTGAGCCCTGCACCTTTAACTGTAGGGCCGGGACCACGGCGCTGTTCCTCCCTGTGACCACAAGGTGGCAGGCGCGACCCGGAGCCCTCGGCTGGGACAGGTGCCGGGGCTGTAATGACCATGGAGGGCTGTTAGGTTCTGCCTTCCAGGGTTTGCTGAAGTCGGGGGTCAGGCCGCAGGCAGAGGGGGCGTCTCCCCGGTTTCCCTGCCTGAGCTCCCGGGGCTCCTGGGTTGGGAGCAGAGGTTGGCTGACCGACCGGGTGGCCGGTCCGGCCTGGGGCGTGTTCTTTGGTCAACAGTCTGATTGGAACCCGGTCCTGGGCCCCTTTCCCACGACGCCGGCCGGTGGAGGGGCTGTGACGGGGGCTCCTGTCTGCAGTGACAGACGGACCGGCCCTTTGCGGCCGAGCTCGCTGACCCCATGCCACTGCGACTCAGTGGTCCCCAAGCCGTTCCTGTGGAGAGGACACGTGTTAGTGTGTCTTACCTTTAAAAATTGTGTGCATGTGCTTTGCAACTTTAAATTTTTTACTAAAGTTTAAAAGTATATATATTTATTGATTCCAGAGAGGAAGGGAGAGGGAGAGAGAAACATCAGTGGTGAGAGAGAATCATGGATCGGCTGCCCCCTGCACGCCCCCTACTGGGGATCGAGCCCACAACCCGGGCCTGTGCCCTGACCGGGAATCAAACCGTGGCCTCCTGGTTCGTAGGTCGATGCTTAACCACTGAGCAACACCGGCTGGGCGCAAATTTCTTTATTACATTTTTAAAAATAAAGAATGCATTTCTGTGTAGGTACCTGTTTTAGGAATATGTGCGTGGCCATAGACCCCATGTGTTACATGCCGGAGTTTTAAAATTAACCGCTGGCCTTCCTGTCCTCGTCCCGTTACCTCCTCCGGACAGACAGACCGGTGTGGGTGGGCTTTTTCTCCAGTTCAGTGACTGGCTGACTGGGGTACCCACCGTGCGCTGGCACGCACACTGCCGTGCCGGGCTTGTCTGTAACCGCTTCGTCGTTAACACTGCCCTGGTCCAGCCCCTTCGAACCGAGCCTGCCGGGCCCACCAGGCCATCGGGCGTCAGGAATGCAGCACGCAGGGGGTTCTCGTAGGTCCTGTGGCCTCACCTGAATCAGTCGGTTCTGGAGGAGTTCTCCGTGCTCAGGAGGGTGGGCGTGGGGAAGCGACCGCCCGGGTCTCCCTCTGCCTTCTCGCTGCCGTTCCGGGTCCCCGTTGACCGAGAGAGATGGAAGGGCGGGTGCGTGCACAGGATGGGGCAGCAGAGGGAGGCTCCGCGCTGAGGCAGCTCTGGGGCCTGCAGACGCCGGCCGCCCTGCGCAGGAGGCAGCAGCGGGAACAGCACGCGGGCGCACCTGGCGGGTGTGCAGCGCCAGGGAGACGAAGGGGGGCAGTGAGGTTTGACGGGGGCCCCCTTCAGGGCCCTCACGGTCGGCAGCTTGGCGGAGGGAGGGTCCTGGGTACCCCAAGCGCCCCGAGCCTGGCGGGAGCTCCCCGCGGCCACCCCGTCGACAGGGCGGAGCTCACAGGCTCGGCCGTCCTCCGGAGCCCAGTCTGGTGCGTGTGATCCGCGCTCGGCGGGGCTGTGACCCAGAAGCGCCGCTGGGACGGGCAGGCTCTGCCCTGGAACCCGAGGCCGCTCCGTTTTTCTTCCTGGAGGATCTTTCCCAGGGATTTCTTTTCTTCTTTTTTTCTTTTTAAAGAGAGGAAGGGCCCTGGCCGGTGTGGCTCAGTGGATAGAGCGTCGGCCTGCGGACTGAAGGGTCCCAGTTTTGATTCTGATCAAGGACACAGGCCTGGGTTGTGGGCACAAAGCCAGTGTGGGGTGTGCAGGAGGGAGCCGATCAGTGATTCTTATCATTGTTGTTTCTCTCTCTCTCTCTCCCTCTCCCTCTCCCTCTCCCTTCCTCTCTGAAATCAATAATAATAATAAAAAAAAAGAGTGGAAGGGTGTTGGTGGGGAGAGACAGAGAGAGAGAAGCATCGCTCTGAGAGAGACACGTCGATTGGCTGCCTCCCCGACGTGCCCCGCCCTGGGCCAGGAGGGGGCCAGTAACCAGGTACGTGCTTCTGACCAGGAATTGAACCCATGACCCTTTGGTGCGCAGGCGGGCGCTCTAACCACTTAGCAGCACGGGCCAGGCTCCCTTTTGCTCTCACTGCCGTCTCCGCTCAGCCTGCAGCCAGCAAGTTGTCCGATGAGTTTATGAGTCGCACCCACCGAGAGCACCTCCTTCCCAGGTGGGAGGGGGTGAGGCTCAGTCCCAGGCGCGGGGGTGGGGGGGCACAGCTGGGCAGTCCTGAAACTCCTGGTGATTCTAACGCTCAGCCGGGATGGGGCCACAACCCAGGCCACCAGCTACTCTCAGAGCTTCAGCATATGGATTTGGGGGGCCATAACTATTATTATGTTCCACTAGAGGCCCGGTGCATGAAAATTCGTGCACAGGGTGGGGGGGTGTCCCTTAGCCCTGGCCTGCACCCTCTTGTAGTCCGGGAGCCCTTGGGGGATGTCCGAATGACGGCTTAGGCTCCCCCCCCACCCCATCACCGTCCCCTCCCTCTGCCCGGCGCCTCCTGCTCGCTGGCCCTGCCGCCTGCCCACCTGTAGTTCCTCGTCCGGTCGACTTGCATGTTAGGCTTTTGTTATACAGGATAAATAGTGAGAACACGCTGTCCTGTTAAACGGTGATGGCAGCACCAACACAGATAACGAGCACGCATCCCGAGCCGAGGGCGTGGAGCTGATACGTTCTCTCCGGGAGCGTTCTCCTGCCCCTCACGGGCTGGCTGCGGGGTCACTGTCCCGTCCCCCCACGTCCATTCTGCTTCGTCCTGCAGGGCCCAGCCTGGGCGGTGCTCAGGGCAGCGGCGTGGATCTCGCCCCCGAGGAGGCCGAGGGGCTGGACCCCGAGTCCTCGGATGACACGGACCACAGCGGCCAGGTGAGAGCTTTTCATTTACCTCCCGCCCCGTCCCGGCCCCCGCGCCCCGGCCCCGGCGCCCCGGCCACCTCGTCCCGGCCACCTCGTCCCGGCCCCACGTCCCGGCCCCCGCGCCCTGGCCCCCGCGCCCTGGCCCCCGCGCCCCGGCCCCCGCGTCCTGGCCCCCGCGTCAGCTAGATGAGGCGGACACCCTCTCCCCGGGGCCCGGGAGTCTCACGTGGGAGATGTCGCTAAATAATATTCAAACCCAAAGGCAGCCTCGCTGACAGGCCCGGGGGCAGGAGGGCGGGCGCAGAGGTCACTGGTGAAGCCGACTCGTCCCCTGTGGACGGGACATGGCCTCTTGCCGTGCGGTGGGTCAGCTTCGTGTCTGTGATGCGTGGTTTCTGCTGTGAGCTTCTGCACCTCGTGCTCAGCTTTGGTTAGAAGTGAGCCTCTTGCCCGGCGGCGTGGCTCCGGGGTTGAGCATCGACCTAGGAACCAGGAGGTCAGGGTTCGATTCCCGGTCAGGGCACAGGCCCGGGTTGTGGGCTCGATCCCCAGTGTGGGGCGTGTCAATCTCTCTTTCCTCTCTCTTTCTCTCTGAAATCAATAAAAACATTTATAAAATAAAAATAAAAAAGGGTTGGTATTTCTAACATGCTGCTACTAGTCATTCATGCTGAAGATAAATAAATAAATAAATAATAAAGTAGTTTTAAGATTTATAAGCTTAATATTTGTGGACTGAAAGGCTTTTGTGGTTGATTATTAATAAAACAGATGAATGGGATATGCATTTCACTTAAAGCTCCCTTCCCCTGAAAGATTTTGTTGCCCTGGCCAGTTTGGCTCAGTGGATAGAGCGGCAGTTGCAGACTGAAGGGTCCCAGGTTCGATTCCGGCCAAGGGCACATGCCCGGGTTGCGGGCTTGATCCCCAGTTGGGAGCATGCAGGAGGCAGCCGATCAATGATTCTTTCTCATCACTGATGTTTCTATCTCTCTTTCCCTCTCCCTTCCTCTCTGAAATCAATAAAAATCTATAATAATAAAAGCTTAATATGCTAATTAGACTGGACAGCTGAACGTCCTTCTGGACGACCTTCCGGACGAAGCCAGGGCTACGAGGGCCGAGCTCCTTGCACGAACCTCGTGCATTGGGCCTCTAGTATTTTATAAAAAAAGAATTTGCTGAAGGTTAAGCCGTGGCCCTTACTTTTACTGCTGTTTGTGGGGCAGGGCCAGTGGCTTTCTAGAGAAACAGATATTTCCGTGCCGAGAGGAGGCATTTGGAAGGTGTTTATGTCGTTATTTTGTTACTGAGACTAAAAAGGCGAGTTCTGGATTTCCATCGTGGGCGAGGGGCGCAGCTCTGCTTCCTGTCCCGGCCGCCGTTACTGCGAGTTCGTTCTGACGTGGTCCTTTCACTCCCTGCCAGCGCCCGGGCGCCTGCCCGGTGGGTTTTGAGCTTGTTTCCGTTTTAAATGCCGTGAGTCATGAGGCCGGGGGAGCAGGAAGGAAGAGGCCCAGGGTCTGTCGCCGACCCCGGGCGTCCGTCTGACTTCACGGTTCTTTGTGCGGAAAAGGGGGTGCTGAGACGCCCCGGACGCACCGGTCGGAGGTGGAACGGCCGCTGTCCCGCGCCCTGCAGAGTGTCGGGTGTGGCTGAGGGTGGGCGAGGTCTCAGACGTTGGAGGATCTGACGGGACGGGTTCTTACTCCTTTCCCCGGGCCGGGCGCGCCGTGGGTTCCGCACTCCTTAGCTGTGTTTACTCAGAGTTTATCTTTATTTGGTTATTTTGTCACGCAGCCCAAGTCCCATAACTAAAGTCGCCTTTGGTGAATGAAATTTCTCGCTTAGGATATTTGGAAGCAAAAGCTTTACATTGAGCCACGGAGTCTTGGAGACGGGGCCCCAACTATGTGTTACTAATAAGTAAGGAGCCGGCTTGTGTGCCCAGTGGGTGGAGCGTCGGCCCATGGACCAAGAGGTCCCGGTTCGATTCCCGGTCAGGGCACAGGCCCGGGTTGTGGGCTTGATCCCCAGTGTGAGTGTGCAGGAGGCAGCCCATCCATGATTCTCTCTAACCACGGATGCTTCTCTCTCTCTCCCCTTCTCCCTCCCTCTCTGTCTAAAATTCAGTAAAGTATCTATAATAATAAAAGCGTAATATGCTAATTAGACTGGACATCCTTCCAGACAACCTTCCAGATGAAGCCAGGGCTGCGAGGGAAGCCGGGTCCCGGGTGCCAGAGGGAAGCCGGGTCCCGGGTGCCAGAGGGAAGCCGGGTCCCGGGTGCCAGAGGGAAGCCGGGTCCCGGGTGCCAGAGGGAAGCCGGGTCCCGGGTGCCAGAGGGAAGCCCGGGTCCCGGGTGCCAGAGGGAAGCCGGGTCCCGGGTGCCAGAGGGAAGCCCGGGTCCCGGGTGCCAGAGGGAAGCCCGGTCCCGGGTGCCAGAGGGAAGCCGGGTCCCGGGTGCCAGAGGGAAGCCCGGGTCCCGGGTGCCAGAGGGAAGCCCGGGTCCCGGGTGCCAGAGGGAAGCCCGGGTCCCGGGTGCCAGAGGGAAGCCCGGTCCCGGGTGCCAGAGGGAAGTCCGGGTCCCGGGCGCCTGCAGCCTGGGGAAGGAAGGCTATTCTTGCGTGAATTCCGTGCATTGGGCCTCCAGCTAAAAAACAAATATTAAACGAGATGAATACTGTTTAGTGCCTTGTATGTAGGGGGCACTGTTCCATGGTAGCCTGCTCATCCCCCCAATACCCCTGAGGGGAAGATACTGTTATTCCCTCTGTTTATAGAGGACAATATTGGAACAGAGAAGTTAAGCAACTTATTGGAGCTCACACAGCTCTGAGGTGGCAAACCAGGCCTTGTGTGTTAACTGCTTTTCAAAACTGCCCTCTGGCCGGACGGCTGAGGTCTGGTGGTGCAACCAGGTTTCTGAGAAGGAAGGAATCATTAGCCAGTGGCTGAGAGCCCATGGCGATGAGGGCTCAGTAAGTGCTCAACTCTCTTCCCAAGGCCTAAGCTTTCCAGGTCTTTTTTTATGATTTAAACAGCGCGTGCACAGCTTACCTTTCTTGATTAGGGTTAAATAGTTTTTTGATGAGTCTCATATCAGTGTATAATTTTTCTTGAGAATAAAGTGAAAACTTTTGCGTATGAGCTGCCCAGGTATGGAAGGGTGATCTTGAATGCAGCAGGTTGGGTGTAGAAATGAATAAATAATAGAAACCAATCCTATATAATTAAAGGCTAATATGCAAATTGACCCTAAGGGCGGAACGACCAGGAAGGACGGGTCCCTATGACGTGCACTGACCACCAGGGGGAGCTCCGCTCAGCCACAAGCCGGGCTGACGGCTGCGAGCGCAGCAGCAGTGGCTGGAGCCTCTCCCACCTCCTCGGCAGCGCTAAGGATGCCTGACTGCGGCTTAGGCCGGCTTCCTGGGTAGCAGGCTGACATCCCCTGAGGGCTCCCGGGCTGCCAGAGGGATGTCTGACTGCCAGCTTAGGCACGATCCCCCGGGGAGCGGGCCTAAGCCAGCAGGTGGCCATCCCCCGAGGGGTCCCGATTGTGAGAGGGTGCTGGCTAGGCTGAGGGACCCCCCCACCCCCGGAGTGCATGAATTTCCGTGCACCGGGCCTCTAGTAAACATATAAATGAAATAAAACCATCATTTTTCATCCTGGCTAAATATGTGACAGCTGTTGATTTAATATTTTTTGCTGTTTTTCCTAAATGAATTGTTTTAAGAAATATTGGGCAGGATAAAGAGAAGGCGTGTTGGAATTTTATATTTTTATTTTAATTTTTTGTATTGACTTTATTGGGGTGATATTGGTCAACAAAATAACATAGGGTTTAGCTGTACAATTCTTTAATATGTCATTTGTATATTGTGTTACATACAGTAACATTAAAAAGTTTAATTTTTAGAAATTTATTTATTCTTTATTATCATTATTTTATTTTTATTGTTGACATGATTACAGATGTCCCCCATTTGCCCCGGCTTGCCTACCTCCGAGAAATACTGGGCAGGATAGAGAGAATGGGTGTTGGAATTTTATGTTTTCCAGTGTTTTAGAAATAACAGTTTTTGCTCCAGGCGGCCTCTTGGGGTTGAGCACGTGGCTCATTGTGAGCTGCCGGGGCGGGTGGCTCCGCAGTGACAGGTCCTGGGGGGTGGGGCTGGCAGCCGCTCTGTGAGCACCTCCTTCCTGGCTGCTGCTCCCTCCCTCTGCTCCCAGGTTCCTCCCTCTGCTCCCAGGTTCCTGCCTCTGCTCCCAGGTTCCTCCCTCTGCTCCCAGATTCCTCCCTCTGCTCCCAGGTTCCTGCCTCTGCTCCCAGGTTCCTCCCTCTGCTCCCAGATTCCTCCCTCTGCTCCCAGGTTCCTCCCTCTGCTCCCAGGTTCCTGCCTCTGCTCCCAGATTCCTGCCTCTACTCCCAGATTCCTCCCTCTGCTCCCAGGTTCCTGCCTCTGCTCCCAGGTTCCTCCCTCTGCTCCCAGATTCCTCCCTCTGCTCCCAGGTTCCTCCCTCTGCTCCCAGGTTCCTGCCTCTGCTCCCAGATTCCTGCCTCTGCTCCCAGGTTCCTCCCTCTGCTCCCAGGTTCCTCCCTCTGCTCCCAGGTTCCTGCCTCTGCTCCCAGATTCCTGCCTCTGCTCCCAGGTTCCTCCCTCTGCTCCCAGATTCCTCCCTCTGCTCCCAGGTTCCTGCCTCTGCTCCCAGATTCCTGCCTCTGCTCCCAGATTCCTGCCTCTGCTCCCAGGTTCCTGCCTCTGCTCCCAGATTCCTGCCTCTGCTCCCAGATTCCTCCCTCTGCTCCCAGGTTCCTCCCTCTGCTCCCAGGTTCCTGCCTCTGCTCCCAGGTTCCTCCCTCTGCTCCCAGATTCCTCCCTCTGCTCCCAGGTTCCTCCCTCTGCTCCCAGGTTCCTGCCTCTGCTCCCAGATTCCTGCCTCTGCTCCCAGGTTCCTGCCTCTGCTCCCAGATTCCTGCCTCTGCTCCCAGATTCCTGCCTCTGCTCCCAGGTTCCTGCCTCTGCTCCCAGGTTCCTGCCTCTGCTCCCAGATTCCTCCCTCTGCTCCCAGGTTCCTCCCTCTGCTCCCAGGTTCCTGCCTCTGCTCCCAGATTCCTGCCTCTGCTCCCAGGTTCCTCCCTCTGCTCCCAGGTTCCTCCCTCTGATCCCAGGTTCCTCCCTCTGCTCCCAGGTTCCTGCCTCTGCTCCCAGGTTCCTGCCTCTGCTCCCAGATTCCTCCCTCTGCTCCCAGGTTCCTCCCTCTGCTCCCAGGTTCCTCCCTCTGCTCCCAGATTCCTGCCTCTGCTCCCAGGTTCCTCCCTCTGCTCCCAGATTCCTCCCTCTGCTCCCAGGTTCCTCCCTCTGCTCCCAGATTCCTGCCTCTGCTCCCAGGTTCCTCCCTCTGCTCCCAGATTCCTCCCTCTGCTCCCAGGTTCCTCCCTCTGCTCCCAGATTCCTCCCTCTGCTCCCAGGTTCCTGCCTCTGCTCCCAGGTTCCTCCCTCTGCTCCCAGGTTCCTCCCTCTGCTCCCAGATTCCTCCCTCTGCTCCCAGGTTCCTCCCTCTGCTCCCAGATTCCTCCCTCTGCTCCCAGGTTCCTGCCTCTGCTCCCAGATTCCTCCCTCTGCTCCCAGGTTCCTCCCTCTGCTCCCAGGTTCCTCCCTCTGCTCCCAGATTCCTCCCTCTGCTCCCAGGTTCCTCCCTCTGCTCCCAGGTTCCTGCCTCTGCTCCCAGGTTCCTCCCTCTGCTCCCAGGTTCCTCCCTCTGCTCCCAGGTTCCTCCCTCTGCTCCCAGATTCCTGCCTCTGCTCCCAGGTTCCTCCCTCTGCTCCCAGGTTCCTCCCTCTGCTCCCAGATTCCTCCCTCTGCTCCCAGGTTCCTGCCTCTGCTCCCAGGTTCCTCCCTCTGCTCCCAGGTTCCTCCCTCTGCTCCCAGATTCCTGCCTCTGCTCCCAGGTTCCTGCCTCTGCTCCCAGGTTCCTCCCTCTGCTCCCAGATTCCTCCCTCTGCTCCCAGGTTCCTGCCTCTGCTCCCAGGTTCCTCCCTCTGCTCCCAGGTTCTTCCCTCTGCTCCCAGATTCCTCCCTCTGCTCCCAGGTTCCTGCCTCTGCTCCCAGATTCCTCCCTCTGCTCCCAGGTTCCTCCCTCTGCTCCCAGGTTCCTCCCTCTGCTCCCAGATTCCTCCCTCTGCTCCCAGGTTCCTCCCTCTGCTCCCAGGTTCCTGCCTCTGCTCCCAGGTTCCTCCCTCTGCTCCCAGATTCCTCCCTCTGCTCCCAGGTTCCTCCCTCTGCTCCCAGGTTCCTGCCTCTGCTCCCAGATTCCTGCCTCTGCTCCCAGGTTCCTCCCTCTGCTCCCAGGTTCCTCCCTCTGATCCCAGGTTCCTCCCTCTGCTCCCAGATTCCTGCCTCTGCTCCCAGGTTCCTCCCTCTGCTCCCAGATTCCTCCCTCTGCTCCCAGGTTCCTCCCTCTGATCCCAGGTTCCTCCCTCTGCTCCCAGGTTCCTCCCTCTGCTCCCAGATTCCTCCCTCTGCTCCCAGGTTCCTGCCTCTGCTCCCAGATTCCTCCCTCTGCTCCCAGGTTCCTCCCTCTGCTCCCAGATTCCTCCCTCTGCTCCCAGGTTCCTCCCTCTGCTCCCAGATTCCTCCCTCTGCTCCCAGGTTCCTGCCTCTGCTCCCAGATTCCTCCCTCTGCTCCCAGGTTCCTCCCTCTGCTCCCAGGTTCCTCCCTCTGCTCCCAGATTCCTCCCTCTGCTCCCAGGTTCCTCCCTCTGCTCCCAGGTTCCTGCCTCTGCTCCCAGGTTCCTCCCTCTGCTCCCAGGTTCCTCCCTCTGCTCCCAGGTTCCTCCCTCTGCTCCCAGATTCCTCCCTCTGCTCCCAGGTTCCTCCCTCTGCTCCCAGGTTCCTCCCTCTGCTCCCAGGTTCCTGCCTCTGCTCCCAGGTTCCTCCCTCTGCTCCCAGGTTCCTGCCTCTGCTCCCAGGTTCCTCCCTCTGCTCCCAGGTTCCTCCCTCTGCTCCCAGGTTCCTGCCTCTGCTCCCAGGTTCCTCCCTCTGCTCCCAGGTTCCTCCCTCTGCTCCCAGATTCCTCCCTCTGCTCCCAGGTTCCTCCCTCTGCTCCCAGGTTCCTCCCTCTGCTCCCAGGTTCCTGCCTCTGCTCCCAGGTTCCTCCCTCTGCTCCCAGGTTCCTGCCTTGGAGGATGCTGGGGAGCCGGATGGCTCTGTCTGCGCCCCCCTTCCCCCCTCTTCCCGCGGTGATTTTGTTTCCGTTTAGCAAACGGTTTGGGATAATGGTCCGGACATTTTCATTCTGAAAACCCTCCTTTGCTCTTTGATCCCCATCCCGACGCCTCAGGAAGGGGCTTTGCTGACCACAGGGTTTGCGGGAAACAGGAAAACAAACTGTTAAAACCCCCCGGTGCTTGCTCTGTGGCCGGCTCCCTGCCCGGGGAGGGGTGTCCCCGAGGTGAGCGGGGCGTGTGGCGGGCGGGGCGAGCGGTCAGCTGATCCAGGGCCGCGGGAGACACGCATCTGGGAAGCGGCTCAGCTTTCGGGTTCAGCTTTGCTCCAGGTTTGCCGCCCGGTCCTCCCTCTGCCCTGTGCGGGGTGCGGGGTGCGGGGTGCGGGTGCGAGCCGGGGCCGCCCCAGCATGACCTCCCCCTGACCCGCGGAGGGCGGGGCCGTGTGCGGGCTGCGCCGGGACCCCCCCCCCACGCGTCTCCATGGCGGCGCGGGGCTGAGCCCGGCAGGTGGGGCCGCGGGGGGAGGCGCCGGGGACTGAGCACCGGGACCCGCCGTCTGTGCGCCCCTCCGCCCGGTGAGCACGGGCGCCTCGTTGGGGGGCTCCGCGGCTCCTCTCCGTGCTTTCTCGGGGCCGGGGCCTGGGGGCGAGGACGGTGGGGGGCGGGGGCGCCGGCCGGGCGCGTGAAGGTGGATTTGCCGGACCCTCCACCCGGAGCTCCCCCTGAAATGGCAGAGGTGCGCGCGTTTCCCCTCCTCCCACCCGAGGGGCCGGTGTCCCTGTGACCGTGATCGTGAGGGCTCGGCCCCAGCGGCCCTGCAGGGGGTGCCCCCCCTTCCCCCCGCCCCCCTCCAGCGGCTCCCCGTTTCCTCCGCTGGAGGAGGCGGACTGGGGGGAGGAGGAGAAGCGCTGGCTCAGGGCGGTGCCCGGGTTTGGGGGGGGGTGGGGGGGGTGGGGGGGGTCTGTGTCGTCCACCTGGGCCCGGAGCAGCTGACTTCGAGGGGGCAGCGAGGGGTCAGCGGGAAGGAGCCACCGGCCGGAAGCCAGCGGAGCCCCCGGGCTGTGTCCCCAGCGGAGCCCCCGGGCTGTGTCCGGGGCTCGGACCCGCTCGGGAGCGTCCGATGGACACACGTCGCCTTGTCCTCGCCGCCGCCGCCTCCTCCTCCTCCTCCTCCTCCTCCTCCTCCTCCTCCTCCTCCTCTCGCTCAGGGAGGCCGGGCACCGGCGGGATGGGGCCTCCGGAAAGGCTGTCAGATTGTGGGTCAGGCCCCTCTGCGCGGTGGGGTGCTCACCTGGGGCCTCAAAGGGCCGGTTTTAGATCTGAGCTCACGGGGGCGGGAGGGGCCTTGTGGCCGCAGCGCGGGCAGCGTCCAGCCGGGCAGCGGGCAGCGTCCAGCCGGGCAGCGGGCAGCGTCCAGCCGGGCAGCGTCCAGCCGGGCAGCGGGCAGCGTCCAGCCGGGCAGCGGGCAGCGTCCAGCCGGGCAGCAGGCAGCGGTCCCTTTGTGCTGCCGTCTCATCTGGGACAGCGTGGCTTCAGGGACACTGCGCCCCATTTCCTCCCGCCGAGTTCTGCCGTGTCGCTGGGCTTGTTCTCGGTCCGGACAGGACAGCTCAGCACCAGGAGAGCGGCCCGACTGACCGCTCGTCCCTCCCGCTGGGGGAGCCGGCTCCTCCCCGCCACCCTTCACTGCTTGTGCCCTGCTGTGTGCCCGCCCCTCCCGGGACGTCGGCTGGGGGGCGGGTGCGTGCAGAGCCCCCAGGGCAGTGCCGTCCGGTGGGGATGACCAGGACGCCAGGTGGCCTCAGTGCTGGGCGGGGACGGCCGTGCTGGCGTCCGCATCCGAGGTCACGGCCTTGCCAGGCTCCGTGGGGGAGGCCCGATGGGGATGGAGTTGGATGTCCTCTGGCCACAATATGGTTATTGATTTCAGAGGGAGGGAGAGAGGGAGAGAGAGAAACGTCAATGATGAGAGAATCATTGATGGGCTGCCTCCTGCACGCCCCACACTGGGGATCGAGCCTGAAACCTGGGCCTGTGCCCTGACCGGGATTCGAACCCAGGACCTTTGGTGCCTGGGACGATGCTCAACCACGGAGCCACGCCGACCGGGGGCCAGTGAGAGCTTTAAGTCGCGTGGCTTGCGGGCCGCCCCAGAGGTTCTGGTTGGCTGATCCGGAGGCAGCTCTGGGCGCCGGGAGGCTCACAGGCCCCGTGCACCCAGCCTGACCCGGCGGAGACCTCGGGTCCCGGGTGTCACGGCCCACCATTGGGAAGCTGTTTCTGCAGCTGGAGAAGTTGGAATCTTAGCATCCTAACGTCCTAAAGGTCCACCCGGATGGTCCCAGGCCGGGCAGTTCGTGAGCCCGGGGGTGGGGGGTGGGGGGAGGGGGGACATGGGAGGGACAGAGGTCAGACAGGTCGCTCCGCATGCCGCTGCCCTCACCTGCCCGCTTCCCGCCTGTGCTCTGGAGAGCACGGAACAGGGGGCGGTGTGCTGCCGCAGTCCGCGCGAGATGAACCCCAGCGACCCCAGCCCGAGCCCCCAGGACCCCGGCGGGCCGCAGCCAGCCACCACGCGGCAGCTCACGGACGCCGACAAGCTGCGCAAGGTCATCTGTGAGCTGCTGGGGACGGAGCGCACCTACGTGAAGGTGAGTGTTCCCCCCCCCCCCCCGCCCGTCTGCCCCCCCACCCCCGTTTCCACCGTCTCACCAACGGCAAAGCCAGGTCACAGACCAAGCCGACCTCGGCCTCCCCCGTAGACGGTGGCCTTCATCCCAAACGCGAAGGTTTCCTTTTGTGTTTTAAGGGGGCACAGCAGATCCTACAGCAATTCCCTGCGGTATCAGGGCGGGGCCACGGCAGGTCACAGCTGCTCCTATGGAACCACACAATCACCCTTTGTAATAAAACCCTAATGTGCAAATTGACCGAACAGGGGAACGACCGGTCGCCATGACGCTCACTGACCACCAAGGGGCAGACGCTCAACACAGGAGCTGCCCCTGGTGGTCAGTGTGCTCCAACGGGGAGCGCGGCTCAGCCAGAAGCCGGGCTCACGGCTGGCGAGCGCAGCGGCGGTGGTGGGAGCCTCTGCTGCCTCCGTGGCAGTGCTAAGGACCCCCGGGGGGATGTCTGACTGCCGGCTTGGAGCGGGCCTAAGCTGGCAGTCAGACATCCCCCAGGGGGTCCTGGACTGCGAGAGGGCACAGGCCGGGCTGAGGGACCCGTCCCCCCCCCAGCATGCCCTCAGTGCATGAATGTTGTGCACCGGCCTCTAGTTCATAAATAAAATACACGAAGACACTCTGTGCTTCCAGTGCTCACAGCTGTAACCCGGCCTTTGTCCCTCCCTGTCTGCCCCGACTGAGAAAGGAGCTGGTGCTGAGCACACGTGTGGCCTTTGACCTTTGAGTCGGGAACGCTGCTGAGCTGGTAGACAGTGGGATTCAGTTTTGGAAAAGTTTACCTTCAGACGCTAACCTGAGTCTCGCAGTGTGATCACTGGTTCTGACGTTCAGTTCTCTTATCATACGTGTAGCGACAGCATTTCCAACAGTTCCCGTAACTGTAATGATGACATGTTCCTACATAGAATGTATTTATAGTTAGTTACGCATTACAACAGCATGATCTGTCTTCAACGATCCGTGTCTTTATTTGTTTGTTAATCCTCCTCCGAGGATATTTTTCCATTGATTTTAGAGGGAGTGGGAGGGAGAGGGAAAGACAGAGAGAAACATCGATGTGAGAGAAGCACAATGATTGGTTACCTCCTGAATGTGCCCCAGCCAGGGCCCAGGTCAGGGAGGAGCCTGCAACCAAGGTACATGCCCTTGACCGGAATCGAACCCGGGACCCTTCGGTCTGCAGGCTGATGCTCTATCCACTGAGCCAAACTGGCTAGGGCCGTTTTAATCTTTCAATCAAGGGTCAGCCAGTTGTGGCCCTCGGGCCCAGGCCAGCCCTCTGCCTGCTTTTACTAATAAAGTTTTATTGGAACACAGCCCGTTCACGTGTCACCTGCCCCTTTCCTGTTACAGCTGCCACCTGAGCAGCTGGGACCCGGACGGAGCCACGTGGCTGCAAAGCCGGACGCGTTTGCAGAAAAGCGCGCTCGCTCCTTTAATTAGCACCTTCGTGGCCTAAAGACTGGACCGCGGGCTCCTGGGACAGAACGGGGTTTTCCCCTTTGGGTTCTTTGTAGACGTTTAGACTCTGTTAACGAGACATTCTTTCACCCTGAAGGACTTAAACTGTCTCATGGAGAGATACCTGCGGCCTCTTCAGAAGGAAACGTTTCTCACCCAAGATGAGGTACAGCGACCGCAGCTCGCCTGGGCGGGGAGGGCGCGAGTGGGGTGACCGAGCCTCTCAGACCCTTTAACGGTACCAAAAAGGTCAGATCATTGCACCCGAGAGGAAGGGCCCGCCCCTGGGGGGACCGTTGTCTTCATCCTGAGGATCGACAGGAAGATGCTGACGTCAGAAGCGAGTCCTTCTGAGCTCGAACGAGAAAGACGATGTCGGTTACACTCTTTCGTTTTCCAGCTTGACGTGCTCTTTGG
This sequence comes from Cnephaeus nilssonii, assembly GCF_951640355.1. Taxonomy (NCBI): domain Eukaryota; kingdom Metazoa; phylum Chordata; class Mammalia; order Chiroptera; family Vespertilionidae; genus Cnephaeus; species Cnephaeus nilssonii. The sequence goes on along the minus strand of NC_137074.1, from coordinate 877,312 downwards.
GAATTTAACCGAAATGGTGGAGTTTCAAGTAGAATTCCTTAAAACTCTAGAAGATGGAGTGAGACTAGTCCCGGATTTGGAAAAGCTTGAGAGAGTGGATCAGTTTAAGGTCAGTCAGTCCCCGGAGGGTAAAGCTGCCCCGGGCCTCAGGCAGGGGCGGGGCGGGCGGGCCTGGGAAGGTGGAGGCGGAAAGTAAAGTAGAGAGGAGACCACGCTGGGCCTCGCCTGCCGGTTACGTGGGTTCCTAAGCAACCGTTGTTGTTGTTGTTGTTGTTGTAAGTAGCCGGTCTGTCCCAATTCCCGCCACGTTCACTCGCCAAACTACATGTTGGGAACCAGTTCCTCACTCACATCCACACCGTAATTTTTTGCCCGAGTGAGTGGCATCTCTCTCGAATAAGACCAGCTCACCTGAAACTACAGCACACGCGTGTCCAGCTCGCGGCTGGCGGGCCGTATGCGAGGCCGCGAGTGTAACATGTGAGGCTGCATGCGAGGCCGCGAGTGTGACATGCGAGGCCGCGAGTGTGACATGTGAGGCTGCATGCGAGGCCGCGAGTGAGACGTGTGACATGTGACATGTGTGTATGGAAGGCCTCTCTGAGGCCTGCTTGCCCCACTGGAAGCCGGCCTTGATGGTCCTGCCAGGAGCTGGTGAGGAGGCTCAGTCTGCCTTTTCCGAACGCACCGTGTTTCTCATTCACACCCCACGCCCCACACAGGCCCTTCAATCACCGGCTGCCCGGCCGCGTGGCTCGGGGGCTGAGCATCGACCCATGAACCAGGAGGTCGCGGTTCGATACCCGGTCAGGGCACAGGCCCGGGCTGCGGGCTCGATCCCCAGTGTGGGGCGTGCAGGAGGCAGCCGATCGATGACTCTCATTGTTGATGTCTCTCTCTCTCCCTCTCCCTTCCTCTCTGAAATCAGTAAAAATACATTTAAAAACACAAGTAACACTGGCCCAGAGAACTGGCATCCGCGCTGTAATTCCCGAAAAGGCCAAACCCAAAGCCCGTCACCCGAATGGGCGAGCCCACGTGCTCTGGGGGGCAGTCAGGCCACCAGCAGCTGAGGAGGAAGCTGGGACGGGTGGCCGATGCTGGGACGGGTGGCCGATGCTGGGACGGGGTGGCCGATGCTGGGACGGGGTGGCCGATGCTGGGACGGGGTGGCCGATGCTGGGACGGGGTGGCCGATGCTGGGACGGGGTGGCCGATGCTGGGACGGGTGGGCCGATGCTGGGACGGGGTGGCCGATGCTGGGACGGGGTGGCCGATGCTGGGACGGGGTGGCCGATGCTGGACGGGTGGCCGATGCTGGGGCGGGGTGGCCGATGCTGGGACGGGGTGGCCGATGCTGGACGGGGTGGCCGATGCTGGGACGGGTGGCCGATGCTGGGACGGGGTGGCCGATGCTGGGACGGGGTGGCCGATGCTGGGACGGGGTGGCCGATGCTGGGACGGGTGGCCGATGCTGGGGCGGGGTGGCCGATGCTGGGACGGGGTGGCCGATGCTGGGCGGGCGGCCCGGCGGTGGGGGTGCCGGGACAGCCAGGCGAGCGGACGGGAACTGACCGCTTCCCCGTTGAATCCAGAAAGTGCTCTTCTCCCTCGGCGGCTCCTTCCTGTACTACGCCGACCGCTTCAAGCTGTACAGCGCCTTCTGCGCCAGCCACACCGAGGTGCCCAAGGTCCTGGTGAAAGGTAGGCCGCGAGGGCGGGCGGGCGGCCGGGGCGGGAGCGCTGGGACAGAGCGAGGGGTCATCGAGGTGGAGCTGACGCTCCGACAGCGCGGAGGCCCTGAGAAAGGACAGGCGCGGAGGCGGGGTCAGCGGGGGTCAGCGGGGTCAGCAGGGTCAGCGTCCTGACAATGAGCGTTGTCTGAGCTGTTTGGTCCGGAATTGGTGGGTCACGGCAGTTCTGCGGAAAAGACCGGGCTTAGAAATTCCCCCCTTTTTCCCATTCTGCGGCCCCTCCTCCCTCGCCGGCCTCTGCTCCGAGGCTGTGCTGTGGCCTGTCCGTCCGCACTGTGGCGCAGTTCCTCCGGAAACGCGGCTGCAGCGCCGTGTGCACAGAACGGAGGCTGTCACAGCCCCCCCCCCCCCCCCCCCCCGTGGCCCGGGAGCGGGCATCTGAGGTCCCCACAGGGCGGTTTGCTGCGCCTTCACCGGAGGGGGTTGGT
>NC_137074.1:756125-874930 GCF_951640355.1 Cnephaeus nilssonii | reverse complement strand
AGGGCTGTCCTCTGGGGGCACAGGAATGCCCTCTGGGGGCACAGGAATGTCCTCTGGGGGCACAGGAATGTCCTCTGGGGGCACAGGAATGTCCTCTGGGGGCACAGGAATGTCCTCTGGGGGCACAGGAATGTCCTCTGGGGGCACAGGGATGTCCTCTGGGGGCACAGGAATGCCCTCTGGGGGCACAGGGCTGTCCTCTGGGGGCACAGGAATGCCCTCTGGGGGCACAGGGCTGTCCTCTGGGGGCACAGGGCTGTCCTCTGGGGGCACAGGAATGTCCTCTGGGGGCACAGGAATGCCCTCTGGGGGCACAGGGCTGTCCTCTGGGGGCACAGGAATGTCCTCTGGGGACACAGGAATGTCCTCTGGGGGCACCGGGCTGTCCTCTGGGGGCACAGGGATGTCCTCTGGGGGCACAGGAATGCCCTCTGGGGGCACAGGGCTGTCCTCTGGGGGCACAGGAATGTCCTCTAGGGGCACAGGAATGTCCTCTGGGGGCACAGGACTGTCCTCTAGGGGCACAGGAATGTCCTCTGGGGGCACAGGAATGTCCTCTAGGGGCACAGGAATGTCCTCTGGGGGCACAGGACTGTCCTCTAGGGGCACAGGAATGTCCTCTGGGGGCACAGGAATGTCCTCTGGGGGCACAGGAATGTCCTCTGGGGGCACAGGAATGCCCTCTAGGGGCACAGGAATGCCCTCTGGGGGCACAGGAATGTCCTCTGGGGGCACAGGAATGTCCTCTGGGGGCACAGGAATGTCCTCTGGGGGCACAGGGATGTCCTCTGGGGGCACAGGGATGCCCTCTGGGGGCACAGGAATGTCCTCTGGGGGCACAGGAATGCCCTCTGGGGGCACAGGGATGCCCTCTGGGGGCACAGGAATGCCCTCTGGGGGCACAGGGCTGTCCTCTGGGGGCACAGGAATGTCCTCTAGGGGCACAGGAATGTCCTCTGGGGGCACAGGACTGTCCTCTAGGGGCACAGGAATGTCCTCTGGGGGCACAGGAATGTCCTCTAGGGGCACAGGAATGCCCTCTGGGGGCACAGGGATGCCCTCTGGGGGCACAGGAATGCCCTCTGGGGGCACAGGAATGTCCTCTGGGGGCACAGGGATGCCCTCTGGGGGCACAGGAATGTCCTCTGGGGGCACAGGAATGTCCTCTGGGGGCACAGGGATGCCCTCTGGGGGCACAGGAATGTCCTCTGGGGGCACAGGGATGCCCTCTGGGGGCACAGGAATGTCCTCTGGGGGCACAGGGATGCCCTCTGGGGGCACAGGAATGCCCTCTGGGGGCACAGGAATGTCCTCTGGGGGCACAGGAATGCCCTCTGGGGGCACAGGGATGCCCTCTGGGGGCACAGGAATGCCCTCTGGGGGCACAGGGCTGTCCTCTGGGGGCACAGGAATGTCCTCTAGGGGCACAGGAATGTCCTCTGGGGGCACAGGACTGTCCTCTAGGGGCACAGGAATGTCCTCTGGGGGCACAGGAATGTCCTCTAGGGGCACAGGAATGCCCTCTGGGGGCACAGGGATGCCCTCTGGGGGCACAGGAATGCCCTCTGGGGGCACAGGAATGTCCTCTGGGGGCACAGGGATGCCCTCTGGGGGCACAGGAATGTCCTCTGGGGGCACAGGAATGTCCTCTGGGGGCACAGGGATGTCCTCTGGGGGCACAGGGCTGTCCTCTGGGGGCACAGGACTGTCCTCTGGGGCACAGGAATGTCCTCTGGGGGCACAGGAATGTCCTCTGGGGGCACAGGGATGCCCTCTGGGGGCACAGGAATGTCCCCTGGGGGCACAGGGATGCCCTCTGGGGGCACAGGAATGTCCTCTGGGGGCACAGGAATGTCTTCTGGGGGCACAGGAATGCCCTCTGGGGGCACAGGGATGCCCTCTGGGGGCACAGGAATGTCCTCTGGGGGCACAGGAATGTCCTCTGGGGGCACAGGAATGCCCTCTGGGGGCACAGGGATGTCCTCTGGGGGCACAGGAATGAGACGGAGGAGAAAAGGCCCCGCTCTGTCCGGGTGGGACTCCCTCAGGGCGGAGGGTGGCTCCTCGGCCTCGGGCCCTCAGTCCAGCGGGGCGGGTGCCGGTCGTGCCGATGAGTCTGTTTTGGGGACGAGTGTTTGCGCAGCCACATTTCCAGGCCACTGACCAGGCCGATCGGACGCCGAGGAGCGTGAACAAGACCTGACCCCCCCACCCCCCCCCCCCCCCCCCCCCCCGCTCAGCCGCCGCCGCGTCGGGAGCCACATCTGAACTGCGACGGCCTCCGGGCTCAGTGAGTCCTGCGCGAACCACATGACAGACTCCGCGCTCCCACCTCCGCGTGTCAGCTGGGCCCGCGTCCGGGGCCTCCGGGGGCCAGGAGGAGGGGGCTTTGTCTGGTGTGTGTGTGACTGTGTGTGCGTGTGTGAGATTGCATGTGTCTATCTGAGTGTGTGCATGTGAGTGTGTGCACGAGCATGTGTATGTATACTGTGAGTGTGTGTATGTGTGAGTGTGAGTGCATGTACACGTGCACATGTGAATGTGTGAGAGTGTATATGTGAGTGCATGTGAGTGTGCACACACACGTGTATGCATACTGTGTGTGTATGTGTGAACATGTGTTTGAGTGCATGTACACGTGTGAGTGCGCATGTGAATGTGTATATCTGTGAGTGCATGTGAGTGTGTATATGTGCGCACACATGTATGCATGTATATATGTATATGTGTATGCATGTGAGTGTGTATATGCGTGTGTGCATGTCAGTGCGTGTGTGTGAGTGTGGATGGCTTGCTAGTTGCTTCCTCCGTGGTCCTCAGGGGGGCGTGTGCGGCCGGAGGAGGCCTGGCGATGCCCGGAGGCAGTTCGGTGGCCACACCTGGGGGTGCGATTGGCATTGGGGGGCAGGGTGCTGCTTTGACCTCCCACGATGCACAGGACAGCCCGCCCCCGCCCCCGCCCCGGAACGGCCGGGCACAAGGTCAGCTGTGCGGGGCCCAGAAGCCATCACTCCCACGGGGCTGTCGACGGGCGTCCGGTGGGTCCTGCTTCCCACGGAGCCGCTGTCCCCTCGGCGCCCCGTGCCTGCGGGGCGAGGGCTGACGGCGGGGTCCAGGCGCTGTTCAGAGGGGCCCCAGCCCCCCCAGGACTCTGAAAGGTCGGGGGCTCGTGTCCCAGCCCCTCAGGCTCGGCCTCCGCGGCCACAGTCCCAGGCGGGGCTCCGGCCTCCTGCTCCGCGGCCTCCGACCCGCGTGGGCGCGCCGCCCTCTCCTCATCGTCACGGACGCCGCCCTCTCCTTCATCGTCACGGACGCCGTCCTCTCCTCATCGTCACGGACGCCGCCCCACGCCGGCGCCAGGGCCACGGGCTCTGCTGACGTGGTTTTGGGGAACGTGTTTACTTTTCAGCCACAAGAGCAGCCGCGGCTGTCAACACGCTTCCCAGCCTCCACGCTGCCCCCTTCCTTCCCCCGAGGCACCGTGACCGCGGGGCTCCAGCCCCCACCGGGCGGGCGCATCCTGGGCCCTGCGCTCCCTCAGCTCCAGGCCAGACGACGGCGGGACCTCGGATGTCTTCCTTCCTGCCTCTCCGACCAGACAGACGGACAGACAGACGGACAGACAGATGGACAGACAGACGGACAGACAGATGGACAGACAGACGGACGGACGGATGGACAGACAGGACAGACAGACGGACAGACAGACGGACGGACGGATGGACAGACAGGACAGACAGACGGACAGACGACAGACGGACGGAAGACACACAGAGACGCGGTGCGCCCCTCCCGGCTCCGCCCAGGAGTTAGTCTGGGCTTCCCACCCCCCCTTCTCCCCGTGTACAAAGCGGTTGGACCCGGGCCAGCGCCCACGCTCCCATCCCGCAGGCACACGGCAGACCCAGGAGCCACGGCCGCAGCTGCTCGGGAGAGCGGAGACTCGCGGGAGGAGCCGGGCGCTTCCTGGTGTTTGGGGCCTCAATCCCGGTGCCTGTTTCCCGGGAGAGAAGAGCCAAATGCAGTTTCCAAGGAGCTCTCAGTGCGTGTGCGTGTGCGTGTGCGTGGGCGTGTATGTGAGTGTGAATGTGAGTGTGAACGTGTGAATGTGTGAGCATGTGTGAGTGTGTGAGTGAGTGTCTGAGAGTGAGTGTGAGTGTGAGTGTGTGTGTGAGAGTGTGAGTGTGAGTGTGTGAGTGAGTGTGTGAGTGTGAGTTGTGTGTGTGTGAGTGGTGAGTGAGTGTGTGAGTGTGTGTGTGTGTGAGTGTGTGTATGTGAGTGTGTGTGAGTTGTGTGTGTGTGTGTGAGTGTGTGAATGTATGTGTGAGTGAGTGTGTGAGAGTGTGAGTGTGTGTGTGTGAGTGTATGTGACTGTATGTGTGAGTGAGTGTGTGAGTGTGAGTGTGTGTGTGTGAGTGTATGTGACTGTATGTGTGAGTGTGTGTGTGAGAGTGTGAGTGTGAGTGTGTGTGTGTGAGTGGTGAGTGAGTGTGTGAGTGTGTGTGTGTGAGTGTGTGTGAGTTGTGTGTGAGTTGTGTGTGTGAGTGTGTGTGAGTGTGTGAATGTATGTGTGAGTGAGTGTGTGAGAGTGTGAGTGTGAGTGTGTGTGTGAGAGTGTGTGTGTGTGAGTGAGTGTGTGAGTGTGAGTGTGTGTGTGAGTGTGTGTGAGTGTGTGTGAGTGTGTGAATGTATGTGTGAGTGAGTGTGTGAGAGTGTGAGTGTGAGTGTGTGTGAGTGTATGTGACTGTATGTGTGAGTGAGTGTGTGAGTGTGAGTGTGTGTGTGTGAGTGTATGTGACTGTATGTGTGAGTGTGTGTGTGAGAGTGTGAGTGTGAGTGTGTGTGTGTGAGTGGTGAGTGAGTGTGTGAGTGTGTGTGTGTGAGTGTGTGTGAGTTGTGTGTGTGAGTGTGTGTGAGTGTGTGAATGTATGTGTGAGTGAGTGTGTGAGAGTGTGAGTGTGTGTGTGAGTGTATGTGACTGTATGTGTGAGTGAGTGTGTGAGAGTGTGAGTGTGTGTGTGTGTGAGTGTATGTGACTGTATGTGTGTGTGTGTGTCTGTCCGTCTGTTTGTGTGTCTGAGTGAGTGTGTGAGTGAGTGTGAGACTGTGAGTGCTAGAAAACAGGGAGGGGTTAAAGGGGATGTTCTCTGAGGCCTCTTTCAACATAAGCAATCAGAGAATTACAGGTTGTGGCTTAGAGACTGCACATCCCCCAAATAAGCGAAATGACACCACATTTCCAGGTCCACCTGTCACCCAGGCGACACGTTTAAAGAAACAACAGGGCAGTGGGCAGGAGCACAGCCCAAACCGAGCCGGTCTGGGTGGCCTCCCGCGTGGCCTCCCCCAGACAAGCTGTGTGGTCTTGGGAGGGTTGCTTAACCTCTCTGTGCCCTTGCTGCATCGTCTCTGCGAGGGGCACGCTGACCAGAGCCTGTGCTCAGGGTGGGGGTTAGACAAGCTCGGAGCGAGCACGCGGAGCCCGCTCTTCTGCTCGGACCCGGCCCTGGGCGGAGGGAAGAACAGGCGCGGCGAGCGGCGGTTAGAGGGACACCCGCAGACTTCTTCGTGCCTCTGAGAGCCGGGGGCCGCGGAGTCCGTTCCAGAGGCCCGGCAGCCTTGTCTACGAGGACAAACGTTCAATCTCGCACTCGAGGGAAATTACCGAGTCGGAGCGGGCGCCGCCGCTGCGTGTGGCTGGGACACGAGGCTGCCGTGGGTGCCGTGGGCGGGCGGGCTCTGCGTGTTACACTCATGTCCCCACCTACGCGGGCGGGCGGCACAGCCCGGTTTCCCGCGTGCGACCTCTCTCACCCGGCCGTCGGGAGGGCTGGGCTTTGCTGGGGAATAACCAGTATCCACCGTTTTCCTGGGACTTCTGAGACCTGGCCTCTCTCTCTCTCTCTCTCTCTCTCTCTCTCTCTCTCTCTCTCTCTCTCTCTCGTCCGGGAGCATCCAGCCACGGACCGTGGGCGCGAGTTCTTGCCAAGATCACCTCCCCTTGGAACACTTGCTGGGTGAGGCCCAAAGGCAGCAGCGCTGGGGAAGGTTCTGGAACAGACGCTCCCAGCAGGGGCCCTGCCTGACTCACCTCCTGCCCGTCTGCCCTGCGCCTCTGCCCTGGGAGGTGAGCCCGAGGGGGCGGGCACCACAGGCGCGGGCAGAGGGGGCGCTGACAGCGAAGGGGCCGCGCCCCGAGGGGCCCCCTGTGATGCCGAGACGGCGGGGCATCCGTCCGTCCGTCTGTGGGACGGTGGCTGCCGCCCGCGGTGCCCAGGATGAGTCGGGGCAGGAAGAGGACAACCAGAGCCGGCAGAGAAACGTCAGAGCGAGACCCGGGGGCCGGGTGGGGGTGGGGGCGCCCTGAGTCCGCAGGCCCTTCGGCCTCTCTGGTGTGTTAACCTCTGGGTTCCTGGCCCTCCAGGAGCCAATGCCCCCCCTCCCCCCCCCGTGTACCCCCTCCGCTCTCCTCCCGGGGCCTGCATTGGGTCCTAGACCCTGTCTGTGGGGGCGTCAGGGGTCACGGGGCTCCGGGGCCACGCCCCCAAGTCCCCAAAGGTGCGCCGCGTGGCTAGGCCACCCTCCAGGACCCTCCCGGAAGTCGCTTTTCTTTAAAAATGTTTTTTAATTTTTTATTGTGGCCCTGGCTGGTGTGGTTCAGTGGATAGAGCGTCAGCCTGCGGACTGAAGGGTCCCGGGTTTGATCCCGGTCGGGGCACAGGCCCGGGTGGTGGGCCCGATCCCCAGTGGGGGGCGAGCAGGAGGCAGCCGATCCATGACTCTCATCATTGATGTTTCTATCTCTCTCCCTCTCCCTTCCTCTCTGAAATCAATAAAAATACATTTAAAAAGTTAGCCTTTTCTTTGAGACGCTGTAATTTAAAGGGGCGGGAGGTCCGGGCAGAGGCGAAGCCTCCTGAGTGCCAGCCCGGCTCCTGCCGCCCGGCCCGGCTCCCGCGCCGTGTCTGGGCCACGGTCTTGCGTGTCCGAGTTAGTAAATCCCGAGCAGACCTTCCTCCTAGGCCAGTGGTCGGCAAACTGCGGCTCGCGAGCGACATGCGGCTCCTGAGCCGCAGTTTGCCACTCTGTTGACTAATGAGTTTGCTGACCACTGGGATCGGGGCTTAATCACAAGAACAACAACAGCCTGTGATTACTGGAATCGAGAGTCTAGCTCAGTGGTCGGCAAACTCAGTCAACAGAGCGGCAAACCGCGGCTCAGGAGCCGCATGTGGTTCCTGAGCCGCAGTTTGCCGACCACGGGTCTAGGCGGCTCCCGGCTCCGAGGCCGTGGAGCGTCGTCTGAGGGCAGTTCCTCACACAGACACAGGCGGCTGCGGACGTGTGTGCCCCGGCCCGGCTGGAACCTTCCAGATGCAACGCCCTCCGCTCTCCTGGTCCCACGCTGTCCCCCGAGGCCGCGGGGGAGCGAGGGAACGGGCTGTGCTCGGGGGTGGGGGTGGGGTTGGGGGCGGGGGTGGGGGCGGGGGGTGGGGAGGGCCCTCGAGGGGAGGGGTGTGTCTCCGGCTGTCCCCGTGTTTAGCGCGCGTTTCCTTCCCGTGTGCCTGTCGGAGGTGAATTGTAACTCACTCCCGTGGACGGAGCCGTGGACGATGGAAAGACCTCGATCTTCAGAACCTTCCAGACTCTGCGGACGTGGCGGGAGCCGCCGGATGCACGGACTTTCCTCGTTCCCCTCCCGTCTAAGAACGTCTGTGTTTGCTTCTCTCACCCAGGACGGCGCCGTCCTCAGACGCCTCCCCGGGAGCCAGTGCTGAGCCAGTGCACGTGGGTCCTGAGGGTGTGAGGCCCGAGGCTGCTCCAGGCGTCCAGGGACGAAGCGGGCCTGTCTCGGGCCCCAGGCGTCTGGGGGCGTCACCACCGCGTCTCCTTCACGGCGGGGACGATGGCGACAACCAGGAGGCGCCCTCCCCCCCACCCCCCCTCCCCCTGCGGATTCCCCATTGTTCTTTAAAACATTTATTTTTATTGATCTCCGAGAGGAAGGGAGGGGGGGAGAGAAACATCCATGATGAGAGGGAATAGGGACCGGCTGCCTCCTGCGCGCCCCCCACTGGGGATCCAGCCGGAAACCTGGGCCTGGGCCCTGACCCCACCGTGACCTCCTGGTTCGTGGGTGGACGCCCAGCCACTGAGCACACGGGTCGGGATCCCCACGTGGCTCTTAAAGGGCACCTCTGGCCACGCCCCTTTGCCCCCTCTCCTGCTCCTCCTGCTCCTCCCCCCTCCCCTGTCCCAACGCCAGGTGCAGCTCCCAGAGTCCCTGTGTCTGCGGGGCCAGACCCCTCACGCCGCCCCGGAGCATGGCAGCGCTTCATCCCATTGCCCGCGTTCACGCTCCACGTGCCCACCGCACGGACGTCGGATCTGGTCTCGTCCCCTCAGCACAGTCCAGGGCCTCGTTGGGCCGGGCTGTTACCCTGTAGTCAGGGCGGGAACCTCCATCCCCAGGTGCACAGGGCCCAAGACATCATGTGGCCCGGCCACGCCCCGGGGGGGGGCGTTGATTCAATGTTTGGCCACATGAGCAGGCGTGTTCTGAGCGGATGATGCTGTGTGGCCCGCGGATTGTTTCAATTTCTCCTTCAGGGACGTAAGCACAGGTGACCAAGGGTGCCTCAGCCAGTCTCTAAACTGACACTGACACGTACAACCCAAGGTACTTACTTAATATTGGCCGAGCATAAGTTACACAGGAGACAGACATGCAATGCACGGATCACTCACGGTTTATTTACAGAGTCCTGGTGGTTTCCAGACCTCGGCAGGCCACCCGGGGATCCGCGCCGACAGACACACACACTGGACGTTGGACGTGGCAGCTGCGGCTCGGCGTCTTGCTTGAGGCCTCAGTTTCCGGCTCACGGTTCGGACTCACGGTCCACGGCAGAGCTCAGGCAGATGCAGGAAGGGGGGTGGAGAGTGACCGTCTGTGGAGGAGCAGAGCAGCCTCTCTGATCTTCCTCTGGTGCTTCCTCTTTTTATGTGCCCAGATGGGCGTCTTCAGTGTGTCTTATCAGCGGGTCCCCGGAGCCTTGTATATCTGGTTTTACATATGGGGAACAGATCACTTTATCTATTTCCTACATACAGGCCACTCAGGGGTGTTTATCAACCTGTTTTCATTACATTCAATACTTTTTAACATCACACTTTAATATCACACTGTAATTCCACACTTTGATACTTATTTTATACTAGAGGCCCGGTGCACGAAATTCGTGCACGGAGGGGGGTTGTCCCTCAGCCCAGCTGTACCCTCTCCAATATGGGACCCCTCGAGGGATGTCTGACTGCCTGTTTAGGCCCGATCCCGGTGGGCAGTTGGATCCCTAAACGGGCAGTCAGACATCCCTCTCACAATCCAGGACTGCTGGCTCCCAACTGCTCGCCTGCCTGCCTTCCTGATTGCCCCTAACCGCTTCTGCCTGCCAGCCTGATCACCCCCTAACCACTCTGCTGCCAGCCTGTTTGCCCCCAACTTCCCTCCTCTGCCGGCCTGGTCACCCCTAACTGTCCTCTCCTGCAGGGTTGATCACCTCCAACTGCCCTCCCTTGCAGGCCTGGTCCCCCTCAACTGCCCTTCCTTACAGGCCGGGTGCCTCCCAACTGCCCTCTCCTGCTGGCCATCTTGTGGTGGCCATCTTGTGTCCACATGGGGGCAGGATCTTTGACCACATGGGGGCAGCTATATTGTGTGTTGCAGTGATGATCAATCTGCAGATGACTCTTTTATTAGATAGGATTATTCTTATCACTATTACTATAACACGGATGAGGGGATACATGTCCCGTGGCCCTGGGCCGGGAAGGTTCCCCCTGCTTCCTCAGAGCCGAGCAGACCCACCGTCCGCCCTGCTCCTCTCACGCTCCCCCGGCCCCACGCCGAGCACCGTGTCCGCCGGGCGCCCCGCGCTCAGAGAGGCAGCGGCCTCCGTGCCCGGGGGGGGGGGGGGGGGGCTGACGCTGAGAGGCAGGCGCTGCCCGCTGTGCCTCACCCGCCCCCTCACGCCCTCGCTCTCCCTCTCGCCGAGGAGCCCCTCCTTCACTGCCCGTCCCAGACAAGCCCCTCCCGTGGGCCTGCGTGCCTCCGGCCGCAGGGACCCCCCTTCGGTAAGTCCTGTGTCCCCGGGGCCTTCCAGAATCTTCCACACTGCGTTTCCGCAGGCGCGTGCGGTGCCGTGGCTCACGCTCCGGCTGCGCCGAGTCACCTGCGTGGCCGGTTGGACAGACGCCCCTCCAGGATCTCTGGCTCGGGGGTCTGCACGCGGCAGGAACGCGCGTCTGTCTGAGAACCAGGTGTGGGTGCCGCGGGCCTGGGGACCACGCTCGGACCCTGTCCCGGGTCCCAGGCCCCCGGGGTGGGCGGAAGGGGAGACTCCACGGAGGGCGCCGGGCAGCGTCTATGGAAAAGCACGCCCCGTCGTCCTGACTCGGTCCCGTGTCTGCGCTGGCGTCTGGGCCGGTGACCTCTGAGCCCCTTTCTCGCGGCCTCTCGGCTCCTCCCGCTCTCTGATCTGCCTCCGGCTGCCGCCAGCGTGCCCCTGACTCTGACCTTGTTAACGGCGCACGCTCACACGCCCTCGCTCTCCCCGGGGCAGAGGCGGCTGTAAAGGTGACACGGCCGTGACTCGGCGGGGGGAGCCCTCACGGCGGCCGCGCCCCTTTTATGGGGCTTCTCCCCCAGTCCCCCCACCCCCGTCCTCCCCGGGGCAGTGTGCGGGGGAGGGGGTCACAGACCAGCAGGGACCGCCTCCCCCAAGGGGCAGATGTCCCCGGGAAAACCCCAAATACGAGGAAAGTAGAGAAAAGAGCTTCTTTTTACCCCAAGGAACGCCCGGGGATAGCCGCTCCCCCTCATTTTCCTCCCGGGGGAGTGCACTGTGTTTTTTTATTTAAAAACTAGAGGCCCGGTGCACAAAATTCGTGTACGGGGGAGGGGGGTGTTCCTCAGCCCAGTCTGCACCCTCTCCAATCTGGGACCCCTCGAGGGATGTCCGACTGCCCGTTTAGGCCTAAATGGGCAGTCAGACATCCCTCTCACAATCCAGGACTGCTGGCTCCCAACTGCTCGCCTGCCTTCCTGATTGCCCCTAACCGCTTCTGCCTGCCAGCCTGATCACCCCTAACCACTCCCCTGCCAGCCTGATTGATGCCTAACTGCTCCCCTGCCAGCCCGATTGCCCCCAACTTCCCTCCTCTGCCGGCCTGGTCACCCTGAACTGCCCTCCCCTACTGACCCGGTCACCTCTAACTGCCCTCCCCTGCTGGCCATCATGTGGTGGCCATGTTGTGTCCACATGGGGGCAGCCATCTTGTGTGTTGGAGTGATGATCAATTTGCATATTACTCTTTTATTAGATAGGGTATTTTTATTGACACTGAATTGATCCTGGAGACCAAAGTGCAGTCACGGAGCCCCGGGGACCTGGGGTGCAGGAGCCCTCACCGCCCGTCAGAGGCGTAACGTCCACTTGACCTGCGGGCGCCGAGCCAGCAGCACGAGGCCTGTCGGCATCAGAACCTTGGTCGTCGGGACCCAGGCCCACGAGACGGTCTCGGAGGCGTCGCCACGGCCACGCGTCTCGGAGGCGAGCGCCGTCTGCGTGTCCGTCGGAGGGTCTGTGAAGGCCACGCCCGTCGGTCGCGGGAGGACAGGTGTGCGGACAGAGGCCGGCGGGTCTGCCCAGCTCCCACCCTCAGAGCCGACTAGCTCTTGGCAAGCTCCTGTCCCTCTCAGGCACCAGTGACTTCACTCAGAACAGGACGCGGGGCCCGGCCGCGGGGCTCGGGGGTCGGCATCGACCTGGGAACCAGGAGGTCACCGTTCCGTCCCGGTCGGGGCACAGGCCCGGTGGCGGGCTCGGTCCCAGGGTGGGCGTGCGGGAGGCAGCTGATCCGCGACTCTCTCATCATTGATGCCTCTCTCCCTCTCCCCTCCTCTCTGAGATCAATAAAGAAAATATATTTTAAAAAAGAAAGAAAATGGGGATGATGAACATACCAGCTCCCAGGCTGCTGGGAAGACGGGATGAGGGCCGTGTGTGCTGTGGACGCTGAGAGCGCGGGGGGGGGGGGGGGGGCATCTCTCCGTGAGGCCGGGGGCGGGGGGTGGGGGGGCGGGAAGGCAGGTGGGGCCTGGTCTGATGTGGACGAGCCGCTGTCCCGTCAGCAAAGCCCGCCGGCCTCCGCCATCCACTGTTCTCCCCTCGCCCGGGAGGCGCGGCCGCGGCCGGGACCTGGGAAAAGGCAGGCGCGGCGCCGGCCTCTTAGGGGACGTGTTTGAGGACACGTTTGCTTCACATCCTCTTAGCGAGCAGCGCTGCCCGGTGTGGGATCGAAGTTTATTTTCTGAAAGAAAACTCCCCCCTCCACTTAGGAGCGTGCACGGCGGCTGGGGGTCCCGGGGGCTCACGTCCCGGAGAAGCAGGGGGAGGGCGCTGCTCCGCGCTTTGCCGCCGCGTGTTCTCGGCGAGGCTGCCTCACGCTCCGGCTGCCCCGCCATCCCGTTACACCGGGCTCCCCACAGCGCCTGGTTTGTAAGATGGCTCCGCCTCTGTGGGTCCGAGGAGAAGGGCCTGCAAACGTGGCACTGGGCCCCCGCTCCCTGGTGATGTGTGTCCTGTCCCTTTAACTCCCCGTTCCCACTCTGTCCGTGGAAGCGCCGCGTCGGTTGCCATGGCAGCGGTCCCCGCAGGCACCCTTTGCTGTGGGAGTCCAGCCCTCACACTCCACGTCCTGTCTGTGGGCTGACCTCTGACCTAGGAGACCTGCCGTGTGTGTGTGTGTGTGTGTATGTGTGTGTGTATGTGTGTGTATGTATGTGTGTGTATGTGTGTGTGTGTGTGTGGGGGGGGGGCGGGCAGGAGCCTCGGGCAGTGCATGGGCAAAGCGCCAGCTTCCCAGCGTTTCGGGGTGCGCCCGGGGGGTGCGGGTGGGATGGGGCGACGGCGTGAATGGGGGACAGGAGACCCCGGTAGCTATTTGGGGGCGAGGCTTCCTGTCTTTTCCCTGTGTAAGCGCCGACCGTTTAGTAAAAATATGGTCAGTTTCCTTTTGCTGATGTGATTATGGGATTATCGTCTTTGTCTTAGAAATCCTGCTATCGCCCTGGCCGGGTGGCTCAGTGGATAGAGCGTCGGCCTGCGGACTGAAGGGTCCCGGGTTCGATTCCGGTCAAGGGCACGTGCCCGGGTTGTGGGCTCCTCCTGGCCAGGGCCCGGGTCAGGGTGCGCGCAGGAGGCAGCCGATCAGTATCTCTCTCACAGCGATGTTTCTCTCTGTCTCTCCCTCTCCCTTCTACTCCCCCTAAAATCAATGGAAAAATATCCTCGGGTGAGGATTAAAAAAAACCAAAAAACCCACAAAAACCCCAACTATTTGTGGAGAGTTCCAGATTGAGCTGTTGAAGGTGAAAGTCTCGCTTTGACTTCACGCCCGTGACAGACACGCGTCCCCCCGGGAAGGGAGAAGGATTTAAACAAAGTGACGTCACGTCTCTTCTCGGCCGTGAGGTGCGAGGGGACGTGGGGGGCTCAGGCCTGTGAGCGGGGTCAGCGCTCAGACGGCTGAGGCACGCGGACGAGGGGAGCTTCCACGCCGGGAAGTGTGCCGTCATTTCCGGGCAGAGATAATGCCGCCGCCACCCGGGGGCCGAGGCATGGCACCCCGTCACCTGCAGCCCCGACCTCCCGCCGGGAGCTGGGCCTGGACGGCCGGGAGGGCAGCTCCTCGGAAAAGCGGGGTCTTCAGCAATGTCGCGAGGCGGTTGGAACCGGGGGGGGGGTGTGGGGGTGGTGGTGGTGGTGGTGGGGGCGCTGGGCAGCCTGCAGTGAGCGGTCGCTCCCCCGGTGTGTGGCTGGGTGGGGGGGGCAAGGACAGAGAAGAAAGGTTGTCATGGTGACGATGGTGGCCGTTCCGCCGCTGGTCCCGTCTCTCGCCGTCCACGTGCGGGAAGGCCGCGTGGCCTCTTCCTCCTGACGCTTCCCGCAGGATCGGGGGCTCCTTCTCTGGGACCGGAGGGCCCATCGCGGCACCGAAGTCCGATCTCGGGGGAAGCGGACCCTCCCGTAGAGAGAGCCGCCGGGCGGCGAGCGTTTCTCCGGAGGCCCTGGGCCCTGGCACCCTCCGGGCCGCCCTCGCCTTCAGGGTCGGTTTGGTGTGATGACCGCGGTGCTGGACTTTCCCTCGTGTTTTAACGCCTCGCTGGTGGCTGACGCCTCGTCCCGCACAGACACGCACGGCGGCGCCCCTGCGGGAAGGCCCACGTCTGGGAAGAGGGCGGATGCCAATCAGCTCGCTATTGTCGTGGGGTCTTCGCTGCCCAGCGCCGGGCTTTTAGGGTGGAAACCGGCCGACGGTAACGGAGGAAACGGCTCCTTCCTGGAGGCTGTCGCTCTCAGGGGAGGTGAGCGCAGTGCGGCCCACAGCGGTCAGCAGCGCCGGACGCGGTCCCTGCACAGGCCACGCGGGACGTCGCCCACAGCGCCTGGGGCGTGCGGGGATTTGAAGGGCCGCGTGGACGCCTGGGCGCCACTGCGTGCGGCTCAGGATTCAGTGTTTCCGTTTAAATGTCCTCTAGTCCAAGGACGAACCCCAGGGGCTCACCCTTCATCCACTCACCCGTAAGGCGTGGGAATCATCGCTCCGACTTCAGGAAGTTCAAGGGGCACGTGAGGTTGGGGTGCCTGAGACCAGCAGGCCCCGAGCTGACCCGGCTGGCTCCCGCCTTCCCTGTTCTTACTGGGAGCGGGGTCCACACTCCTGGGGTGCCCACTGGGGTTCTGAGCACCCGCGGGCACCTGTGTGACGTGGGTGTCGCGGGGAAGCTGAGTGGGAGGGACGCTGCCTTTCATGTGTGACTCACAGAGCCTCCGCAGAGCAGCTCGGGGCCGCGGCCGCCCTGGAAGCGGATCCCACGGACGCCGTTTTACGGGGACCCGAAGCAGCCGGAGCTTAACGAGCGGCTGAGCTCAGGCCGTGAGTCAGTGGGAACGGCGGGGCGCGCTGCAACTCGTGACGTGCCCCGGGAATCGGATGCCGTCAGGAGGGCGAGGGGTTACTGGGACCGAGAGGCGGAGGCCCCTGGGAAAGCTGATTTGCCACGAGCAGCCCTGGTTCTGATGAGTGACGGACGTTGTGTCTTTGCTTAAATGAACCCGAAACCGCAGGCTATTTTCCTGGCAGGGCCTGATGGCAGACGATTTTTTGGGTAAATTGGCCTTTGCACTTAGCATTTGGGTTCGTATGTAAATGGGAGGCTGCAGGACTCCTCGCAGGTGATTTTTGGCGGCTTCTGATGCGTGATGCTAGTACCTAGAGAGGGAGATATTGAAACTATGCAAAGCAGAAAAGGCAGCAGGGAGGGAGGGGGATGAAAAATAATGACCACTGACACAATGTAGCAATCAGGTCTGCAGCTGATACAGTGTAGCAGTCAGGGCTGCAGCTGATACAGTGTAGCGGTCAGGTCTGCAGTTGATACAGTGTAGCGGTTAGGTCAGCAGCTGATACAGTGTAGCAGTTAGGGCTGCAGTCGATACAGTGTAGCAGTTAGGGCTGCAGTTGATACAGTGTAGCAGTTAGGGCTGCAGTTGATACAGTGTAGCAGTCAGGGCTGCAGTTGATACAGTGTAGCAGTCAGGGCTGCAGTTGATACAGTGTAGCAGTCAGGTCTGCAGTTGATACAGTGTAGCAGTTAAGTCTGCAGGCGATACAGTGTAGCAGTTGGGTCTGCAGTCGATACAGTGTAGCAGTTGGGTCTGCAGTCGATACAGTGTAGCAGTTAGGTCTGCAGTTGATACAGTGTAGCAGTTAGGGCTGCAGTTGATACAGTGTAACAGTCAGGGCTGCAGTTGATACAGTGTAGTGGTTAGGGGCTGCAGCTGATACAATGTAGCAGTTAGGGCTGCAGTCGATACAGTGTAGCAGTCAGGGCCGCAGTTGATACAGTGTAGCAGTTAGGGCTGCAGTTGATACAGTGTAGCAGTTAGGTCAGCAGTTGATACAGTGTAGTGGTTAGGGCTGCAGCTGATACAGTGTAGCAGTCAGGTCTGCAGCTGATACAGTGTATTGGTTGGGTCTGCGTCAGGGAACAAGCAAGAAGCCGAGCCCTTTTGCAAGGAGGTCCCAGTCGGACTCGGCTGCCCTTAAATGGGAGGGAATTCTATTTGCTGTCAGTGCCTGGGAGGGGACGTCCCTGGGTAACGCAGGACACGTCTGTCAGGGACATGGGCGCCCCTCTTCGTGCAGGGAGGGGACTGTGGTGAGGGAGGAAGTCGGCCGGGTCTGCACTTGATGGAGCCGCTCCCGGCTCTGCCTCCTAAGGTGTAGATTTTGCCGTGTTCCCGGGGTCGGCAGGCGCGGGGCCGAGCGGCTGAGCCACAGGGAGAGACTGCTGCGAGGGAATATGTAGCTCACACGGACGCCAGCTGGACGCTGAGTGGACAGGCCCGCCGGACGCCCACATTAATGCACATTCTCCTGGAGTCCAGGTCAGGGGCTGAAGGTCTGAGGGCATGTCATTTTGTCTTAAAAAGACTTGTTGGCGTTGTGGACAGTGAGGCATCAGCGTGGCCGGCCCATGCCCCGTGGTCTCCACCCGCTACAGAGACCTGCTCCCTGCTCACGGCTGCGTAGTGTTCCACGGCGTAGACGCCGCAGCTGTTTACCCGCTCTCTGCCGATGGCACCCGGCGGCTCCCAGATCCTGGCTGCTGTAAATGACGCTGCGGTGAACATGGGGGCGCGCGTACTCTTTGGAATTCGTGTTTTGTGACTTTTGGGGTAAATTCCCCAGAGTGGAATCACTGGGTCACAAGGCAGTTCTATTTTTAATTATTTGAGGGGACTCCATGCTGCCTTCCATGGTGGCGGGGTGGCTGGTGGGGGATGGAGGTGGAGGGCTGAGAAAAAAAGAAAAAAAGAGCCCTGACCGGTGTGGCTCAGTGGATAGAGCTTCGGCCTGCGGACTGAAGGGTCCCAGGTTCGATTCCGGTCAGGGGCATGTACCTTGGTTGCAGGCACATCCCCAGTGGGGGGTGTGCAGGAGGCAGCTGATGGATGTTTCTCTCTCATCGATGTTTCTGACTCTCTATCCCTCTCCCTTCCTCTCTGTAAAAAATCAATAAAATATATTTAAAAAACCAAAAAGAAAAAAGAAAAAAAGAGAAAAACTCTTGGACGTGGACAGCGTGGTGATTGCCGGGCCGAGAGGGGGTGGGGAGGGGAGGGGGAGGGGGTAACGTGATGGGGGGACCTGACGTGGGTGGCGGGGGGTGTGCGGTGCCCAGATGGTGCGTGTGGAATGTGCCCCCAGAACCTGGATACCTTTGTGAACCAGTCACCCCAATAAGCTCAATAAAAAGGGGGAAAGGACTGTGTTATGTTTGACCTTGGCGAGCCCTGCGGCCTCCATGAACGTGGGCTTCCTCCGGTGGCAGGACAGCCTGCGGGCGCCGGGCCGTGGGGCCGTGGGGCCGTGGGGCTGTGGAGCCGTGGGGCTGTGGGGCCGTGGGGCCGTGGGGCCGTGGGGCCGCGGGGCCGTGGGGCCGTGGGGCCGTGGGGCCGTGGGGCTGTGGGGCTGCGGGGCCGTGGGGCTGCGGGGCCAGGCCTGGGGGGCGTCGTGTGCTCCGGAGCGGGTGGCAGGTCCCCCGGACCCTCCCTTTGTCACCCCGGACTCTCCACGGGGAAGAGGGATGAAGGCAGAGGGAGGGCAGGGAGTGGGGTCACGGGCGGGAAAGGTCCCCCGTGTGACCTCACCGCCACGGCGTCGGCCCCTGATTCACTACGAGGGGAAGCCCTTCCCGCAGCAGCTGCGACCCCGCCACTCAGAGACGACCCGCCCGCGGCCGGCGCCCGCCCTCCCCACCCCGGCCTTCCCCACGCGGAGAGCGCGTCACGGCATCGCGGGCCTCGTCATCGCCCAGGAAACTCCCGACGCCCGGGCACCTGGGTCCCACGGGAGCGACGGCTGGCCCCCGGGAGCCGGCCAGTCCCGGGCGTCCTCCCGGGGCCGTCGTCAGCCTCGATGACAGGCCGGCGCTCCCAGTGGCTTCGGGGCTGAGCCGCGGCGGCGAGGCGCCTGCGCAGGGACCTCGGGCGCGTTCCCACCACAGCCGGGCGCCGGGCGCACGTCTAACAGGCGCCCACCCGGGGCCTCAAACGCGTGGACCCTGTGCCCCCTCCTGCCCTGAGCCAGGGAAGACGCGATCAGGCCTCGTGTGGTCTTGGTGTGGACATGAAGGCGACTGACCACCGGCCGTGGCGACGGACGCGTTTCCGGGGCTGAGATGCGGGTGTGGTGGCAGAGGCCTCGGCGTCGGGGCGTCTGGAAGGGGGGGGGTTGCAGCAGGTGAAGTCCCGGAGAACGGCGATCGCATGTTTCCCAGGAAGGGACACGGGTTACATGTCACAGCTCGCTGCTCACAGCCCCTCCTTACCCAGGCCCGTGCCTGCCCCCGCTCCCCCGCCGCCCCGACCCCTGATGGAGGCATGACCTTGAAGAGCCCTGGGCGTGTCCCTGATAGAAACATGTCCTATTTTTAAATACATTTGTATTGATCTCAGAGAGGAAGAAAGAGGGAGAGAGATAGAAACATCCATGATGAGAGAGAATCACTGATTGGCTGCCTCCTGCACACCCCCCACTGGGAACGGAGCCCACAACCTGGGTATGTGCCCGGACCGGGAATCGAACCCGGGACCCTTCAGTCCGCAGGCCGACGCTCTATCCACTGAGCCACACCGGCCAGGGTGAAACGCATCCCATCTGCAAGTGTTTGTGTGAAAGTAAATGTCTCCGACTCGAGGGGGCACCTGGAGGGAGACACTGCACCCTTTAGACCAGGCGTCCTCAGACTACGGCCCGCGGGCCACATGCGGGTGTTTCTGCCGTTTTGTTGTTTTACTTCAAAATAAGATATGTGCAGTGTGCACAGGAATTTGTTCATGGTTTTTTTTAAACTATAGTCCGGCCCTCCAGCGGTCTGAGGGACAGTGAACTGGCCCCTGTTTAAAACGTCTGAGGACCCCTGGTGCAGAGGAACACGATGATCCCGCGGGCACAGGGACCGTCTGTGAGTCACTCGTGTCCGTTCCACTCGATGGCGATTTTAGGAGTAAAGTTTGTCCGCCGCGCCGAGAAGGGACGTGGCTGCAAACAGCCCTTCGTGAGCTCCCGCACCCGTGGCCCTCGGCCTCCTGCGGGCAGCGGCCGCCCCTCGGGAGTCTCCGAGCCAGCCCTGACCCAAGCCCGCGTCCTCTCCCCGCACAGGTGACGTCACGCCTGACATCACGCAGGGAGGCCGCCTGGGACGCCCGTTAGCGGCGAGTTGTGCTGGGAACATCATAGGAGCCGGCAGTGCGGGGGTTGGGGGAGTCATTAGTGCTGGTCGGGGGAGAGAGGACGGGATGGGTGTGGGCGATGCCGTGTCACAGCCGGCCGACGCTGCCGTGTCCAGCCGGAGGGCGGGGTGGGCTGCAGGGCCGGTGGCTTTGAAGCCGCCAACCCGCCTCTCACCCGGGTCTGAGCCCAGAACACAAGGCCGTGACGCAGCCGCCAAACCACTAAACTCGCTTTACGAGGACGCAGGCTGCTCAGGGGGCAGCGAGCCCGCAGGTTCCCAGGATGTTCTGAGGCCGGCGGGCGGGGGAGTGGATGGGCGGGAGCCTCAGGAGCCGGGAGAGCAGGCGGGGCCGCCCACCTGCAGGGACGCATAAAAGCCGCTGGCCCCCGGGGACGCTCACAGCCTGAGCAGCCGCAGCCCTAGGCACCTCTCCTTCGCCTCTCCGCTCCGTCCTCGCCGTCCGCTCCGCCCGCACCGCACGCTCCGCCCGCACCATGTCCTACAACTGCTCCCCGAGGAACGGCTCGGCCCGGGCCCTGGCGGGAGCCTGCCCCGTGCCGGGCGTGCAGGGGGCCCCGGGCTCCACGCACGACGTCGACTGCCTGAGCGGCATCTGCCTGCCCAGCTCCTTCCAGACGGGCTCCTGGCTGCTGGACCACTGCGCCCAGGAGCCGGGCTGCGAGCCCCCGGCCTGCCCCCCGGCCTCCCGCGTCGCCAGCCCCGGGCGGGCGGCCTGCTCGCGACAGACCGCCAGCGTGGCCAGCCCCTGCTCCGCCGCCTGCAGCCGGCCGCTCACCTTCGTGTCCAGCAGCTGCAAGCCGGCGGGCGGCCCCGCCGTGTGCCCGCCGGGCGGCGCCCCCCGGACCTACAAGCGGCCCTGCGTGTCCAGCTGCCGGAGGACCTGCTGAGCCGCGGGCCGGCGAGCGAGCGGGACCCCGTGACCTGCCGCCGCCCGGCCTCCTCGCCGCCGCCCCGAGCCCTCCCTGCTGCCCTCCCGGCGGCCGGTGCGCCTCGGGGGCCTCCTGGACGGTCCCGGCTCCGCAGCTGCGTCTCCTGCTCCCGATTTCTTGCTTCTGAGGGAAGGAGCTGGTCTCGCTCGGTCCCTTCCAATAAACCGCGTCCCTCGGCCTCCACGTGTCTCTAGAGTCCTTTCTCCTCGGTCCCTCGTCCCTCAGGGCCCGCTGACCAGGCCTGGTGTCCGCTCCGTGGGGCTGGGCGCCGTCATTTCCGTGGAGGGAAAGGAAGCCTGACCTGGGAGGCGGGGGCGGGGGCGGGGGAGTGGGAGTGGGCAGTGGGGCAGGCGGGGTCCTGGGAGGAGGAGGGTGGGGGGTCGTGTCCGGCCTGAGGCTCGCCAGCAGCGCCCCAGCCTCAGGCCCCTCACCGGCCGCCGGCGAGCGAGAGCTCGGGGCGGGTGAGCCCGGGGGAGACCCACAAACACGCCTCGAAGACACGCGTGGACTTGAATTCCGGAGCCGGCTCTGAGCCTGCTCCTCAGGGACACGCTCATGGAACGGACCGTCTGTGGGTGCTCAGCCTGCCGACTCCTTGGACTGTTCTAGAACGCGAGACCCGCCACGGCGGGGCCTGCTCGCGTCCTGGTCCTCACGTCAGAGACACGCCGGGTGTGTCCGCGCTGGTGTGGCTCAGGATGGATTTCCCGGGAAATGCAGGCGGCGTGTGGGCGAGCCGGCCGGCGCCGCGGGGAGGGTCCTGTAGGCTCTGTGGGCGCCGTCGGGGCGTGTGCAATGTTCCTACTGCCCCCCGCCCGCGGTCAGCGACCCCCCTCACAGGAAGGCGAGGACGGGGGCGCGGGGACGCTCCCCAGGCAGGACCTGGCTTCTGCGCTGCGTCCCTCCCACCCCCTTCTCGGAAGCCATCGCTGCCGCTCAGAGACGGAGGTTTATTCTAGAACACGGATCCTGGGGGGCCCCGGGCGGCCCCTCGAAGCTGCTGCTTGCTCGCCTCGCTCCCTGTTTATTCCGCTCGTGCCCGTGGGATCAGGGACCCTGCGGCTCCTCAGCGGCGGCCGGCGCTTTCCCGAACCCGTCTCTGTCCTTCTCTTCGGCAGCTTCCCGGGCTCAACAGAAAGTGCGTGAGGCCCGAGACCGGCTCTGCTGTGGTTGTGGCTGTTAGTCTTCCCGAGGATGTTTCCGCTGATTTCAGGGGGGGGGGAGGGGGAGACAGAGAGACGCATCGATGGGCTGCCTCCTGCACGCGCCCCATCCAGGGCCCGGGCCGGGGAGGAGCCCGCCGCTGAGGGAGGTGCCCTTGACCGGAATCGAACCCAGGACCCTCTGGTCCGCAGGCCGGGGCCCTATCCACGGAGCCAGCCGGCCGGGCCCTGCTCTGTCTTCGATGCAGATGACCAGCCGCCTCCACGCACAGGCGTGTGTCCCGGCGCTCCCCGCGGCGTGGCTCAGGGCGGGGGGAGCCTCAGGCTGCTCGGCTGATGGCGGGACGGCGACGGGCGTCACGGCTGCCCCGCCTGCCAGGTCCTCGCCGTCGCTTCTGTTTGGGGAATCAGCTGTTTTGCTATTAAAGCTCTTCTGTTTGAACTTTTTTTTTTTTTAAAGGTGTCATTAATTGCCCGGCCGGCGTGGCTCAGGGGTTGGGCATCGACCTATGAACCAGGAGGTCAGGGTTCAATTCCCGGTCAGGGCACATGCCCGGTGTGGGGCGCGCCGGAGGCAGCCGACCAATGGTTCTCATCACCGATGTTTCTGTCTCTCCATCTCCCTTCCTCTCTCTGAAATCAATAAAGAATATATATATTACAAAAATGAGCCAGGACACAGTAAGATTGGAACGAGCATGCGTGTTGAGAAGAGGCCCTTGGCGCGGCCACACTTCCTAATGGGGGCGGGGTCGATGTTCCCGTCAGACGGTGACAGCGGCCTCCAGGAACGCGTCCCTGCCTCGCGGTCCCTTCCTCTGAGGCCCAGCGGCTCGTCTCGCTCGGGGACCCGCCCTCGGGCCGAGGGGCCTGGGACACAGGGGCCGGCGTGGCGCCGAGTCTTTCGCAGGTTTTGCGTTTGGAGCTCAGAGTCTGGGGTGCGTGGGGGCCGTGGGAGCTGTGGGTCAGGCCCCGGGGCCGTGGCACTTCCTCCGAAACCAGTCACGGCCTCCTTGGCGGGGGCCTGGGCTCTCGGGTCTGCAGCGCGGTTCGCGCCCCCCCCTCCACCCCCTTCCCACCCCCCTCCACCCCCTTCCCACCCCCCTCCACCCCCTTCCCACCCCCCTCCACCCCCTTCCCACCCCCCCCCCCCCCGCCCCGCGCTCTGTGCCGGGGACACAGGGGCCGGCGCCCGGGCACGGCTGCGCGTGACCGAGAGGCGGAGCGGCTTCCCAGCTGTTTCTAAAAACCAGCATTTTCTCTTCTCTTTTCAACTCGTTGCTCTGCAGTTTGTGTGCATGCGGTTCTGGTTCTGGTTCTGGTTCTGGTTCTGGATAAAGGGAGGACTCTAGTTCAGCTGACGGCGCGTGGCATTTATCTGCATAATTTCACATCAGGCGCCCGGTGACGCCGCTGGCTCACAGGACAGCGTGTTTGTTTATTTTTTTAAAGAAAGCTCGAAGTAGTCACTTTGCGAAGGAGATGCTGACAACACGTGAGAAGAGCATTACGTGGCGCTTTCGTCCCACGCGTGTTATCGGCAGAAATACCCCCCCCCCAGGGTGACCGGGTGAGATGGGTGGGAACTGCGGGGGGCGTGGAAGGCAGCGGGTTCCTCACGTCGTCACCTAGGCTTACACTGCGTCACGAGGCTCTGACATGGACCATGACCTGGCAGGCACCCTAAACCCGTGTCCCCCTGAGTGTCGGAAGGGCCAGTCACGGCCAGCACCCCCCCGACGCCGCCCGAGGGACGGGGTGACTCTGCGGACGTGCGGCTTTCTCTGCCCGCTGCCGCGCTGTGTTCTTCGTTGGCAGGTGCACAGTCACGGTGCTTCAGACGGTCACTGGGTCCGGAGGCCGGTCACGTTCCCGGGCTCATTCCTCGCCCACCCTCTCCCCCGCTCAGCCAACAGCGGTTTCCTACGCTCGCCTTCAGGGCACGCGCCGTGTGTCCTCAGGGTGTTTCATCGGAGCTTACATAAGAGCAACAGATGTGGGGACTGACGTGTGTGTGCACATGCGTGTGTGTCTGCATGTGTGTGTGTGTGTGCACGTGTGTATTAACCGACTTTAATCCCAGGCCGTTTTGTTGGATTCCATAGGCTAAGCCCTGCCTGGGGGGAGGATGAGGAGCTGTGTGGGTGCTGGGGAGGGGGGACCAGGTTGCCTGGGGATTATGCTGAACGGACGAGCAGGAAGGAGCATGACAGCTCAGCAGACACGAATGCAACTGGTGTCTAAACCAGGGGTCCTCACACTTTTTAAACGGGGGGCCAGTTCACTGTCCCTCAGACCGTTGGAGGGCCGGACTATAGTTTAAAAAAAACTATGAACAAATTCCTATGCACACTGCACATATCTTATTTTGAAGTAAAAAAACAAAACGGCAAAAACACCCGCATGTGGCCCGCGGGCCGTAGTTTGAGGATGCCTGGACTAAATGAAAGCCGGAGCGGAAGGACTTAGGGAAACCTGACAGAGTGGGCTCTGCACAGCGGTTTAAAGCAGGCTGGCTCTCCCTCAGTGTCCCCCTGTGCGCCCCGACCCCCGGACCTGGCTCTGCCCTCGGCCCTGGCCGTCCTGATGGCTAACAGACGCCCCGATTATAACCTCTGACCCAGATTAGCATTCGCCCGTGCTGTCCTCTCTCATGACCACGCTGCACGCCTCCTCACCAGGCATTGCAATGACCCCGTGTAGCAGGCAGGGGGCGGATTTGCTGCGAAAAGGTCACATTTCGGCAGCTGCTCGTGAGCGAGGCCCCTGAGCAGGTGGACTGTTCCCACCGACGAGAGCGCCGTAAACTCAGACGTTGGCCAGCGGGTTTTCGTGCCACCGGGGCTCTGTGACCTTGGAAATGAAACGTTCCTGACGCGCCGTCCGTCCGCGGCTGTGCCGACCACTCGCTCGCACGCGTGGCTGACTCATCCCAGCCTGGTGGAGGGGGAGGAGCTGTGGGGGGCTCGGGGGGAAGGTCACCTGGGGTGCTCGGCTGTCGCTGAGCTCTGTGCCCATTTTCGGCCTTTCTCCCACCAAACCCCCATCCTTCAAGCGGCCTTGGGATCGGGGGGGGGGGGGGCGGTGAGCTCTGAGGAAGGGCAGAAGGAAGCCCCGTGGATTCCCCCCCGTCCCCCGGAAAGGGGAAGGTTCAGAGCAGATACCAGGAAGGAACAGAAAACTCCCAAGTTCCTGTGAAATCCTCTTTGTGGTAAGAAGCCAAGGCCGGCGGGGAGCTCAGCTGCAGGCGGTTTATCGACAGCCTGAGGGGAGGTTGGCTTTAAGTCCAGGCGCCGCCTGCCCGGGGCCCGTCTGAATTCCTGGCCCAGAAACCACGGCGTGCTGGGGGCTCCGTGTGGGGAGTGGCGGCGGACGTCGAGTGGGTGGCGGAGACCTCGTCTCCACGCTTTCTAACGCAACAGGGTTCCAGCTGGCTGTGGCTGCCCACCTGGGCCTGCCCGTCCCAGCTTCCCTTGCAGCTACGCGTGGCCATGCGACCACGTACCGACCAATGGGACGTGAGTGAAAGCCACGAGCCCTCTGACTCTAATTCCTAGCCGAGCTGGGTGTGTGTTTCCTTGGCCAGTGTCCTGTTTGCTGGGATGTGGGAGAGTCAGGACCCCGACCAGGACCCCACGTGGGTTCAGTCTTTGGAGGACGGTCGGACTGGCGGCCACCCTCCCTGCCCCCGCCCTGCTCCACGGGAAGAACAAACGCCCGCCTTTCACAGCCGCACTTCTTCGTCCTGTTATAGCAGCTGAGAAAGACAGTTACGTCATCAACACACTGTTTGTGACGAGCATTGGGGGGGTGTAGGGGGACCATTATGCTCATGTTCATAGTAGTGGTGGTAGGTGGTTTAGAACTTATCATGCTGAGCCCCGTCCTGAGGGCGGTAATGCGTCAGGCAACTGTACCCTCACAGCAGCCCCGCCCCCGCCCCGGGAAGTCACGCTCTGGCTGTTCCTGCTACGCGGGTCTAAA
Source organism: Cnephaeus nilssonii (assembly GCF_951640355.1). Taxonomy (NCBI): domain Eukaryota; kingdom Metazoa; phylum Chordata; class Mammalia; order Chiroptera; family Vespertilionidae; genus Cnephaeus; species Cnephaeus nilssonii. Next base: position 849,467 of record NC_137074.1, on the reverse strand, counting down.
CAATCGCAAAGACGTTCAGGGTCTCGCTAACCCTCCACGGCTGGCCCGGGTCCAACGCGGGCGACCTGGCTCCGAACCCGGCCCCCGCTCACCGGGTGGAACGTTGACTCTGCAAAGCTTCCGGTCTCTGGCCTTTGCAGACTGGACACATGTGTGATCGGGAGACCGTTTACCACCCATCATGCCAGACGTTAATTTAAACGCCTCGTGGTGAGGGAAATTTCTTTTGAGAGCCGAACACCGACTTCTGCGCGTGGGCCACGGAGTTTCAGTCGCACTGTACGGGCGCGCCCGCACGTGGTATTTCGTGGAAGAGCCACACTCAAGGGGCCAAAGAGCCGCATGTGGCTTGCGAGCCGCGGTTTGCCGACCACGGGTCTATATATAGCTGTTAGAGTATAAACGAGTGTGTGTGTAGAAAGGGGACGACGAGGGGAGTTACAGTAAGAGAAGTGGTTGGGCCGCGGTTTGCCGACTGCTGGTCTATATAGAGCTGTTAGGGTATAAACGGGTGTGTGTGTAGAAAGGGGACGACGAGGGGAGTTGAAGGAAGAGAAGTGGTTGGGCCGGGGTGGCACCTGGCGGCGTAGGCCCCGGGCGGCCGGTTGGCCGGCTGTTGGGCTCGCACGTTGCTTCAGGGTGGACTCTGAAGCCTTCACACGGCGTGCGCTGCCCTTCCTGCCACGACCCCGAAGCCGCATCGTCCATCTGCCGTGACTCAGGCGTGTGCACTCGTGTGCCTCTCGGAGGGACGGCCCTCATTGCTCCAGACTTTAATACACGAAACAAACATGAAAAAATATCGGAGGTGGAATTTCAGAACTCCGTGTCTTTGTTTCATCTCATTTCCACTCTGTTGTGGTTCATTCATCTCCAGGCAGAAATAGGGGAGAAACGGGTTATTTATTTATTAAAAATCTTCTTTTCTTTCAAATATTTTTATGGATTTCAGAGAGGAAGGGAGAAAGAGAGAGAGAGATAGAAACATCAATGATGAGAGAATCATGGATCGGCGGCCTCCTGCACGCCCCACACTGGGGATCAAGCCTGCAACCCGGGCCTGTGCCCTGACGAGGAATCAAACCGTGACCTCCTGGTTCATAGGTCAATGCTCAACCACTGAGCCACATCAGCAGGGCTGTTTATCCATTTTTTTTTTTTAAATCTTGAAAAGACTTCTCAAACTTACAAAACTTCATTAGACAGACTTCTTTATAGTGTTAATTCTGCTTTTTATTCAAAGCGATAAAGATGTAAACTCCACTTCTCTACTTTTGATAAATTTCACTACATTCTTTGGCATCTTTTCACCACAACTTGCATCTCAAAAGAGCTCCCTACTCATCTCATTTTGTCTTTTTAGCTTGTTTTCATCTCTATTTCCTTTTCACGTAATTGAATTTTACGGAGGTCACAACATTGGCATTCTTTAAATTTTCCCCTCTTTTGAAAAAGACATTATTTGAAAAGTGCTTTGCTTTCTCTTCTTGAGTTTGACATTTCCATCTCATCTGTCGCAGAATTCGGCCGCCAGCTGTAACAGTAAGTTTATTTGTGGCGAGATTGCAGCTAAGTTCCTGCGAACCTGCTGTGCTCCCTCCCGGTATTTAGAGTAACTTCGCATAAGCTTTTCGCCTGAAGTTTAGGCAGCAGCTGCCATGGATAACTTCTCATAACCAGGCTTTGTTTACAGAGAGCACACTGTCCACTCTATGTCGAACAGGGTTGTTTTCTTCTCTTTACCTTCATCATGCGTCCGTTTCCTCTCTCCTGCTCCTTTGAGTTTTGCGAATGTTTCTGTTTCCTGAATAAACACGCGAATTCCAGCGTTGCCACTTGGTTTGCACAGAACCTGATATAGTCTGTTATAACTATTTCTCTCTTTACTGCGTCCAGCACGGCTAGAGAGTGGACAGGAGTCCTGAGTAGGGGCGACGGGGGACTGAGAAAATGAAAGAAGGAGACAGACACGGAGACAGAGGGGAAAAGCTGGGACCGGTGGGACAGCTGGTCCACTGATGGAGGGACAGTGACCCAGAGCCGGTGCAACGCGTTTATTATATGCAGCACGATTCCAGGAAGTTTTACTAGAGTTTAAGACAAAGGAATTATGTGAAATCATGGTTAAAGATCAGGCTGCATATTCTTCATTTTTGTGGCTTCTGTGTAGCTGTCACTCCTGGCTGAGCCCGGATAATTACGTCCGTTCCTTGCGCCTGGCTGAACTTAGCGAAACCCACCCCCTGGCACCTGAGCTAAGGGTCAGGCTGACAACACTCCTGCCTCTGGCACGGTATGTCTCCAGGACGTGGCTCTGCCAATGCCACTGGACTCAGCTGACAATAATTAAAGAAATGCTCATGTGCCTTCCCAGGCGCTCTCTACAGTCTGTCATTTGGGGAACACTGTGGGCTTGGGAAGCAGAGGGTTAATCCCCTCCCCACATTATTTAAAGCCAATTTCAGCCCTCGCTGGTGTGGCTCAGTGGATAGAGCGTCGGCCTGCGGACTGAAGGGTCCTGGGCTCAATTCCAGTCAAGGACACATGCCTGGGTGATGCTCCAGTCAGGGTCGCAGGTGAGTGCTGGTCCCAGGTGAGGGATGGTCGTAGGTGAGGGATGGTCCCAGGTGAGGGATGGTCCCAGGCGAGCGCTGGTCCCCTGCACAGGTGTGTGCGTGTGTGTATGTGACATTTATGAGCTTTTCTTCATTTCCTTCTGTGAGAGGACAGTTTTTTTTCTGAGTGATTCCCCCCTTTTATCTCCAAAGCACGATTTCATCTCTAAGAGGTGGGTTGGCACCGGAGGACCCGGCAAACAGGCCGGTAAACGGCTGGCTATTTCAGCTGAGCGTATTGCGCTAACCATGAGCTGGGAAGAGGCGGAGCTGCCGCATCACAGATCTGAGTGCGCGGGGCATCGGCGGGGACGAGGGAAACTCCTTCCCACCCGCTCAGTAGCCACGTCCATCAACCCCCTCCACCTGCGCCTCCTCAGGGCTGCTCCCCACTCAGGACACGAGGCCGAGGCCGAGGTGCTGGCACCTAGACCTGGTTCTGCTGCTGGGAGAGACCGTGCTGTCTATTCAGAGTGACGGGACCTGTCACTACTCCTGGTGTTAACGGGACCTGTCACTCCTTCCTGGTGTCAGACATGAAAGAAAATTAGTAAAATGTATATGAAAACCTCCCTCCTGTCAGAGTGAACACACCCCTCTTTGTGCAGTGGGTGTGGGGAGCTGGGTGTGAACACCCATGTGCAGTGGGTCGGGGAGCTGGGTGTGAACACCCCGTGTGCAGTGGGTCGGGGAGCTGGGTGTGAACACCCCGTGTGCAGTGGGTTGGGGAGCTGGGTGTGAACACCCCGTGTGCAGTGGGTGTGGGGGAGCTGGGTGTGAACACCCCGTGTGCAGTGGGTCGGGGAGCTGGGTGTGAACACCCCGTGTGCAGTGGGTGTGGATGGAGCTGGGTGTGAACACCCCGTGTGCAGTGGGTCGGGGAGCTGGGTGTGAACACCCCGTGTGCAGTGGGTGTGGGGGAGCTGGGTGTGAACACCCCGTGTGCAGTGGGTTGGGGAGCTGGGTGTGAACACCCCGTGTGCAGTGGGTGTGGATGGAGCTGGACCACCTCCTCGCTGGACGCCCCTCGTTGCTCTGTTCTTTCCAGGGCTCGGCCAGGGCGGGTCTGTAAGGCGTCACGACTACACGGAGGCGAGGCGGACGGCGTGGGGCTCCGCACAGCTAAGAGCCTTCCGGCTCACATGCCCAGAGAGCAGCCGCGGGGGGAGAAGCACCTGGGCCTCTGGAGGTGGAGAAAGAACATTCCGGACGCCATCTCCTTCTGCTCACCGCCCCCTCGCGGGCGGCCACAGCGCCCAACAGGCAAACGAATTCCTCCCGGCGATGTGCCTCCTGCCGCAGGGCCCGCCCCCTCGGCTCCCGTGAGGAGCCCCCGACAGGCCGTCCTATGTCCGTGGAGATGGCTTCTCTTCCTCCTCGAAGGGGCTGCTTGTGGTGAGTCTGTGGTTGGAGAAAATCAAAGATAAGGTCTGTGTTCAAAAGGAATTCACTGAAAGGACAGGAGGCTGCGTCCTCAAGGGTCCAGCGCATACAAGCCCTCACAGGCCGGAGGAAAACCTCAGAGAGTCTGTGCAGGGCAGCGGCCACTGGCCTCCTGTGATTGCCGCTCCCACGTTCCTGGGAAGACTTCGGGCCAGGCCACTGCGGACGGACGGGCGGACGGCGCTTGGACCTGTAATTTGGATCGGCTGCCAGCAGGGGGCGGTGGTGATCGGCTAGTCTGGACTCAGGGCTGATCCTCAAACGCAGGCAGGGGCCCCTCAAGAAGCTGAAAACGAATCAGGACCTTGTTTGAAACTCACCTCCCCCCGTTCCGTCCCCTCCGACGACCCCTGTGACATCCCGGAATGTGACATGTTTCACGGGCTCTCGGGTGATTCTCCGGGTAATTCACCCCGATATCGGGGCCGCCCTTTATGAGGGTTCAGGGAACTAGTCTTTGCTGAGAAAGGCCTGAGCCTGGCACCTCCTCACACGGCCGTTGGCAGGCCGCTCAGCGGAGTCCCAGGGGGGTCCCCTGCGGCCCGGGGTCAGGGACAAGCTGCCAGCGTGCTCTGTGGTGCTTCCAGAACATTCCGAAGGAGCATGCGGGGGGCGGGGCTCACGGTCGGGTCGGACGGGCCAGTGTGAGGTGACCCGCAGGCAGAGCCCGTGGGCAGCACGCCCCGTGGCCCGGCGGCCGCGCTGATGACACGGCACATTCCTCTGCTGATGGAAGCACCAGGAATGTGGGCGTGGCGGCGGCGGCTGCTTCATGTGCGTTTTACGAGCAAACCCGGGAGCTGTGATGCAGATCCGTGGGCTGCCCGCCCGCCGGCCCGGGTATAAAAGGCCCCGCGCTGCCACCAGCCGCATCCCACCGGCACCTGCTCTCCGCCTCCACGTCCACCCAGACCCTCTCCGCCGCCATGACCCGCTTCTTCTGCTGCGGCAGCTACTTCCCCGGCTACCCCTGCTACGGCACCAACTTCCACCGGACCTACCGGGCCACCCCCCTGAACTGCGTGGTGCCCCTGGGCTCCCCCCTCAACTACGGGCACGGCTGCACCGGCTACGGCTCCCTGGGCTACAGCTTCGGCGGCAGCAACTTCGGGAACCTGGGCTGCGGCTACGGCGGCAGCTACTGGCGGCCCTGGGGCTCCGGCTCCGGCTTCGGCTACAGCACCTACTGAGGCCCAGGGCCGGGGGCACCCCGGGACACAGAGCACCCCGCAGAGCAACGCCTGTGCCCGCCTCCGGCTGTGCTGGGAGAGGCCGCCCGTCTCCGCTGACCGCGCCGAGGTCTGGTCTCCGAGGATGCTGAGCCGCAGGCACTGGCGCCGGACCCATCCCCGCAGCCAGGGCGGCCGGGCGCCCTCCCGGCCGGGAGCGGGGCAGCGAGGCGCGGGGCTGGCTCCCCGGTGGCTCTGCCGGTTGGGGTGACTTCGCCGTGGTGTCCCGGTGGCAGGCGGGTGGGTGGGGGTTCCGCTGTCGTCTCTAATAAATCTCACTCCTTCCGCATGACCCCCGTGTCCTCGTGGTTCCTCTACGGCTCTCACGCTTCAGCCTCGTAACCGGTTCCCACCTGTCAGGGCACCTCGAACCAGGTCTTCTGACTTCAGGCAGTGGTGGGGACGGGGGACGCCTCACATTCTGTCTCTTTACTTTTAAGATCTCAATTTTAAAAAACTTCATTAAAATGTCCTAAATTTTCCCGGCCGGTGTGGCTCAGTGGTTGAGCATCGACCTGTAAACCAGCTAGATTCCTGGTCAGGGCACACACACGCCCGTGTTTTGGGCTCCATCCCCTTAGGGGGCGTGCAGGAGGCAGCTGATCCATGACTCTCTCTCATCATCGCTGTCTCTATCTCTCTCCCTCTCCCTTCCTCTCTGAGGTCAGTACAAATGGGTTTAAAAAGAACTCCTGGATTGACCCCAAAGATGCTGACGGTGTCCGTGGGCGTCCGTGCTGGTTGTAAGGAGGGACACTTCCCGGCTGCTGGGCGCTGGAGCGTCCCCGCCTTCATTAGCGACCGTCCCCTCGGGCCGCCCCTGCCCCTGCTCAGAGCTCAGCACGAGAGGTTCGAGCCTCAGGCTGTTGAAGAGTTCCCACTGGACGGACTTGGCCACGAGTCTGCTTCTTAGGGGCCCCTGAGCTCTGGCCAGAGAGAAACAGCAGCTCAAACACACAGCGTCTCCCCCTTGGATAGAGGGCTTGTGCTTCTCGCCTCCTTCCCTCGGGGACACGGGCGGCTGTGTGGACAGGACCCTCTGATTCTTGGAACAACAGTGGCATCGGAAGCGCCTGTGATGTTGGGCCGTCTGCACACAGAGGCACCTTTCGTCTCGCTGGCTGGGAGCCTCTGTGTTGTCGAAGCCAAATGCTCCGTGAGGGTGCAGCTCGTTCCTTCCTGGGTCAGGTCCTCATGCGCCTGCTGGTTCCATGGAAGATGCTCAGGAACCATCACGGCCTTGCTAACCGCTTCTTGGGCCCGGGACACTGCACCGGCCCACGGAAGCTCACGCACGTGTGTGGGGTGTGGCTGGGCTCTGGCCACCAGGTCACGACGTGGGGCCTGTGAACCCTGGACGGAGATTCCGGCCGAGGAGCCGGCTGCCTGCCCGAGGTGCTCACGCCCAGACACTCCCACAGCACAGCGCTCAGCACTTCCGCAGGTTTGGGGACACAGAGAAATAGTCCTTCCCTCAAAGGTGCCCGGCCGGCGTGGCTCAGTGGCTGAGAGTCAACCTGTGAACCAGGAGGTCAGGGTTCAATTCCCCGTCAGGGCACATGCCCGGGTTGCGGGCTCAATGCCCAGTGGGGTCGTGCAGGAGGCAGCCAATCCATGGTTCTCTCTCATCATGGATGTCTCTCACTCTCCCTTCCTCTCCCTTCCCCTCTGAGATCAATAAAACAAATCTTGGCGACACGGCTCCTAATACGTAAACGTACTGGCTTTTACATGGAGTTTATGGTCGGCAAGGGCTTTGATGACATGACGCTTCCTGTGGCCTGAGCTTGCCATCGTGTCTTACTTGGCAGCGATAGGAGGCGTCACGTTCAAGGTCATCAGAAGGACATGACCTCCGGCCTCCAAAGGGCAGCAAAGGGGGAGTGAGACGCGGGGCTGAGTCTGTCCCGCACGGAGGAAGGCGAGGCCGGCCCTTCTCCTTCTTCCTCCTCAGGAGCTCGGGGCGGCCGTGCTGTGCTCTGAGCTCACACACACGCTCAGGGTGTGGCTCTCCCCGGCCCTCACGGCGACCCGTTGCCATGAGCTCCCCCTCGCCATCACCCAGGACAGAGGGAGACGTAGAGTCGCCTCCCCCGCCACAGGGGCTCAGCGCTGGAGCAGGGACGTGCCTGCCCGGACTTGCTGTCCATGTTGCTCGTGAAACATGCGGGAGGCCTTCCCGCCGGGAGGCTGTGAGCCTGGGGTGCGCACAGCGTGGCTGGGGTGTCCTGTTATTTTTTCAGAAAACCAGGCGGGTCCCCTCTAATCGCCAACGTCAGGAGTTAGGGGCTTGCTCATGTCCTCACCCGAGAAGCCTCACAAACGTGGCTGAGCCCCCAAAGCGCTGAGAAGGCGAGTGATGGGAACCGTGTCTCCAGGGAACCCCGAGACGGGTCCGCGGGTCTGGCCTGCGACACGCCTGGGGGGAGGCACGTGACCTTGACTTTAGATCAGCATTTTTTGGCCGTGGCTTTATTGACATTGTGGGGTAGATGTGCGCGCGTGTGTGTGTGTGCGTGTTTGTATGTGCATGTATGTGTGCGTATGTTTTTGTGTATGTATGCGTATGCATATGCTTGTGTATGTATGCGTGCACATGTGTGTATGTGCGTTCATGTTTGCGTGCATGTGCGTGTGGTTGTCCTGTGCCTTATGGGTGGTTTGCAGCCTCTCTGGCCCATGTGTACCCTTAGATGCCAAACAGCACCCCAGTCACGACGCACAGACACGTCTCCCGACGTTGCTGACGGCCCGGGAGCAGGGACACGATCGCATTGCCTCGGTTGTTGAGCGTGAAGGAGGCGTCGGCTCTCTCCTCCGAGTTTCACCCCCGTGGTGAGCTGTGTGTTTGTGCAGATGGCGCCTCTCAGACAGCTCGCCCAGGGCGCCCAGATCTTCCGAGGGGTGACAAAGCCCGGCTTCGCGGACGCCCGGGCTGCGCACGTCAAATGCAGGTCCCCGGGCCCCGCCCCAGAGCCAGTGGCTCAGAGCCTGACACGCAGAAACATGCGTCGAACGAGCTCAGCGGTTCGTGCACAGACTCGACCCGTGAACCTTCTGTAGCGTCACCGTTCTCTCCGTGACCCCAGAAAGCGAGGTCACTCAGTTCACAGTGAATGACTCGGGGCCTCGGAAAGTGATTCGCTTAAATTCTCCCCGTGGGGTGATGGCCACGTGAGGCCGTGACCGTCACGCATTCACTTACTCACCCAGCGGATGCTGGTGGAGACCTCCATCTGCTCCGAGCCCCGCACCGTGTTCCTCTCCGGGAGGCGGGCCTGTCAGCCGGCAGACGTCAATCACACGGACGGGGCGGGAGAAAGTCCAAGTCGGCGGCGATGGTGGGGGGACGGCTTCCGGGGGTCGCTCCCAGCCCCTCTCCCACTCGCCCCGAGTCTGTGGCAATGGGGGTGCAGGACCGGGGGTCCTAGTCCAGCGTGAACTTGGCCATCACATCGGCCCAGGACACGTCCTGCAGGAGGACGCCGTTCGAGATGGCGGAGCCGAGCTGGCCCACGGGCACACGCTGCAGAAGCCCATCAGACAATTCAGCAGTACAAGGTGTTTCCAGAGTTTTGTACTGTTTGTGATGTTTGTCAGTGCTTAATTTTTTGTGTGAGTTCTGGTAACATTTTTTTAAAAAATATATATTTTATTGATTTTTTACAGAGAGGAAGGGAGAGGGATAGAGAGCTAGAAACATCGATGAGAGAGAAACATCGACCAGCTGCCTCTTGCACACCCCCTACCGGGGATGTGCCCGCAACCAAGGTACATGCCCTGGACCGGAATCGAACCCGGGACCTTTCAGTCCGCAGGCTGATGCTCTATCCACTGAGCCAAACTGGTTTCGGCAAGTTCTGGTAACATTTTAACAAACATTTGCTATTTAATTACATGCATCTGTGTGTATGTATGTTTGTTAATTCTCACCCAAGGATGTCTTTTCCATTGATTTTTAGAGAGAGAGGGAGGGAGGGGGAGTGACAGAGAGAGGCATCCCTGTGAGAGAGACACATCGGGCGGTTGTTTCCTGCGTGTGCCCTGACCACGTCTGGGGATCGAGCCTGCAACCGAGCCGTGCCCCGAAGTACATGCCCTTGACCGGAATGGAACTGGGACCCTCCAGTCCTCGGGCCGATGCTCTATCCACTGAGCCACGCCGGCGAGGGCGATTTTATACCTCAATGTTGCATTATTTTTCATAAAGGGGGTTCCCACACTGTGAGCTTCAGGCTCTACAAAGCCTGGGTCCCCCTGGGGTAAACTGAGTCAGATTCACGCTTCCTTCGGCCCAAAGCAGGACTCAGCCAGCTGCTAGCTTTGTTTTTGAATGATTTGTTGATAAACATTGTTTTCCCCTTAAATACTTTGGGGTTAGAATTTCTAGACAAAACATAGATCCCGTAAGTGGGGTTTAAGTTTTTAAAACACATCATATATATATATATATTTAAATATTTTTATTGATTTCAGAGAGAAAGGGAGGAGAGAAAAAGAGAAACATCAGTGATGAGAGAGAACCATGGATCGGCTGCCTCCTGCACGCCCCACACTGGGGATCGCGTCCCCAACCCAGGCCTGTGCCCTGACCGGGAATCAAACCATGACCTCCTGGTTCATAGGTCGACGCTCAACCCCTGAGCCACGCCGGCCAGGAGAAGACATATTTTAATTCTTATTCACCGTTGCTGCTCAGACACCCAGCTGGTATTCTGCCTGGGGCAAAGCCAGCACCTTAGGTTGGTAAAGAGGCGGGAGAGAAACGCGTCTAAACTGAGCCTCGTAATTGAACGCTGGCGCCCGTTCAAACCGTCTCGCCTTTGCCGGTGCAATGCCGCCTTCCGCCCAGGTTTTCTCTGCTCCCGGCCCGCCGCCTTTCCCGACAGGCAGAGCGGGGTGACCACGCCGGAACGTAACCTCGCTCCTTCGTGCTTCCCGGGCAGGACCTGCTTTGGGGTTGTTGCGGTTCAGGGGTGACGGGCACTGGGGTTCCCTGACGCCGCTGAGCGGTGGCCACAGGAGTGCTGGGATCTGAGGTGCTGAGTCACCGTGCTGTGCCCTGGGTTGTGGGGAGGAGGAGGGGGCAGCGCGGCTCGCAGACGCGCCTCTGCTGTCACCGGCCCATTAGTGGTCAGGACGCCGCGCAGCTTTGCATCGTTCCACGCGTCTCCCCGTCCTTGGGCTCACCCTGCGGTCGCCAGGTGCCCCCGAAATTTACGTCTCGGCCGCAGTAGCCGGAGGAGAGTGGCCCCCGAGACCTGAGGCGGGTTGGGGGTCAGTGGGTCACACGGCCGCCCGTGCCTGCTGGGAGGGGTCCCTCAGGCCCCGCCTTCCGGTTCCACGCCGCGCGTCCCTTCTGCAAGGCGCTGGCCGGGCCCGGGACAACCATCGGGGCCGGCCTGACCCCAATTGGCTTTTTGTTTCCTTTTCATTTAAAAAAAAAAATCAATCTTTATTGTTCAGATCATTACGGTCGTTCCTCTTGCTCTGATGGGCTGTGTCGCTCCGCGACTTCACCTTTGAGACCCAACGTCTGCGTGGAGAGGAACGGCGTTTGCTCCCTGTCCCGGGCGTGTGGCCCCCGGAGAGCAAATAATGTCGATTGAATGTTGTTACCTGGCTCTTCACAGGCCCATCGGCTCGGACAGGCCGTCTGGTTTCATTCGCCTAATAGAAATATATATATATATATATATACACGTTTTAGGGCAAAATTTCACACGTGTTTTTCTGTTGTTATTTTCAATATTTACTTCAAAAAGTTTACCAGACCCACACATCATAGTTGCTTGATAATTCGTGTCCAGGATCCAGTCGCACGTTGCATTTAGACATCTTTAGTTTCTTTACAATGACACGCTTGCTCGTCTGGGCAGCGGGCGGAAGTGTGACGTCGGGAGAGGTCTGTAATAGGGAAACGTTTAACCCGTTTCCCAAACAGGGTGCCTCTCAGCAGAGAAAAAATAAAAGGAAAAGGATCTTTCCGATGAGCCCATCGCCTTGGCCTTGCCCCCTGCTCCCAGAGAACCCTTTTAATTAAAGGTCCGGGGTGACCCCGGCTAGCAGGCTCATAGGGTGTCAGGCATGGGTTTCCATGTTCCACGGTCTGTAGGCGGCACCGAGTGCACACCACCCAGTCAAGTCTCCCGTCACATCTGTGGGAACCCCCTTCACCCGGGAGAATCCCGACCCCGATTCTGAGGCGGGCGCCCGTGTGCGTACGCTTCCGTGCACACGCTTACTCAGCACCTGCTCACGGCGCTCCTGTGTGTCCCTGCGGACTCCGGAGCAAGAGGCTGGGCACGGGGTTAGCCGCTGCCACAGGGCGCCTCAGGCCACGCGTGTCCGTGCCTCGTCCCCACGTCCAGGGCTGCCGGGCCTCGTCCAGGGAAGGGACCGCCTCCTGGGGACCCGCCGGGAGCGCCCTCGCAGCTGGAAAGACATCTGAGCAAAGCCCGTTAATGAGCTTCCCGGACGCAAATTGGTGTCACGCGGCGTGTGCCGGCCCCGCCCGCCCGCCGGGGGATAAAAGGGCGGCGGAGACCAGGGGCAGCATACAGCACCAGCCTCCTCTCCCAGCCTCCACCGCCAGCCAGCCAGCCAGACGGACAGCATGAACTGCGGCAACTTCGGCAACTTCTCGGGCGCCGTCTTCCCCGGCTGCTACTGGGGCAGCTACGGGTACCCCCTGGGCTACAGCGTGGGCTGCGGCTACGGCAGCACCTACTCGCCCGTGGGCTACGGCTGCGGCTACGGCTACGGCGGCTGCCTCAGCTACCGGAGGTACTGGCCCTACGGCCTGTACTGAGCCCCCGGCCCAGGGCACCGGCTCCAGCCCTGCCACCGGCTCCTGACCCCTCGCTCACCCCGACCAGGACCCGGGACGGAGATGAAGGCCGTGGGCTGCCCGTGGCTCCCCGCCCGGGGGGGCCTGTCGGGACCTTGGCAGCAGCCTGGCCCCCGCACCTGTCTTCCCTCCGGGCGTCCCCCCAGCCTCACCCCTCCTGCCACCCCAGGGTGTGGGCCGGCCCGTCCCAGCCTCAATAAACCTGTCTGACTCCGCAGAGCACCGCCCCGAGTGGCTTTCGTTTCTGGGGGGGCAGGCCTCCTGTCGCGTGGGGTGGGGAGGCGGGCGATGCGGTGGTAGAAGCAGCCAGAGCCCCGGCCGGTGTGGCCCAGTGGATAGAGCGTCGGCCTGTGGGCTGAAGGGTCCGGGTTTGGTTCCGGGTCAAGGGCACAGGCCCGAGTTGTGGGCTCGACCCCCAGTAAGGGGCAGGCAGGAGGCAGCCGATCCATGATTCTCTCTCACCATGGATGTTTCTATCTCTCCCTTTCCCTTCCTCTCTGACATCAATGAAAATATGTTAAAAAAATACAAACAACACATTAAAGAAAAAGCAGCGGGAGGGCAGAGACTCCTGATCCCGAGTGACAGCAGGAGGAGGGGCTCGGGGCTCCCCTCCCCGAAGGCCGTGGATCCTGCCAACCGGGCGCCAGGGCCCAGCGTCCCCCGCCAGGCGGCCCTCCTCCCTCTACTCCCTCCTCCCAGGAGGACCCGGCGGGGGATTTAAAAAATCTTTGTTGTTGGAAGTATTACATCGGCCCCCCTTCCCCCTACTGACCTCGTCCAGCCCCCCCCTCCCCCCCGGCCCTCACCACCCATTGTCTGTGTCCACGGTTGTGCATGTATGCACACATGTTCACCGGTTATCTCCCCCCCCAGCCTGTTCAGTCACTTCCACGGGAGTGCAGGCGGCGGAGGGAAGGCGGTGACCTCAGACTGTTTACCGCAGCGCCCCCCCGGGACCCCGGCCGGGAACAGAACGTGTCCTCTGTGAGCGTTCGGGCATCGGCCACAGACTGGCACAGACAGGCGGTGGGGTCTGAGGGTCGCTGGGGGAGGGCACCCCCGTGTCACACCACCCGGACGTTCGCTGCAGGCTCCGCACCAGGGGGACGCCCTTCACCTGCAGAACCCCACCAGGTAGTGAGCTTCACCCCTCACCCGACAGGGGCACCTTTCTCAGACCCGAGGGAAGGCGGCCGTGACGTGATTCTCGGCTGTTCAGCCTTTCGGTGCGTTACGTTAGGGACAGAGCAACGTGCCTTTCCTGAGCCGAGTGAGGGAGGTCGCAGTCCGCCTTCGCCTGGTGAGGCATTTTATGCACAGCAGCGGGAAGCGGGGGCGCAGGGTGGGGGGTATAGGGGGTAGGGGTGCTACGCATAGCAACGGGGAGGAGGCGGGGGGTTATGCATGGTGATGGGGGTTATACATGGTGATGGGGGGATGCATGGTGATGGGGGTTATACATGGTGATGGGGGATGCATGGTGATGGGGGTTATACATGGTGATGGGGGATGCATGGTGATGGGGGTTATACATGGTGATGGGGGTTATGCATGGTGATAGGGGATGCATGGTGATGGGGGTTATACATGGTGATGGGGGTTATGCATGGTGATAGGGGATGCATGGTGATGGGGGATATATGGTGATGGGGGTTATACATGGTGATGGGGGATACATGGTGATGGGGGTTATACATGGTGATGGGGGATGCATGGTGATGGGGGTTATACATGGTGATGGGGGATGCATGGTGATGGGGGGGATGCATGGTGATGGGGGTTATACATGGTTTTGGGGGGGATGCATGGTGATGGGGGCATCGGCTTAGCCGCGCTTTTGTGGAGTCTGCCTGGGGTGTGCTGTGTGCCATCCACCTCGCAGCTGAACGTGCGCAGGCAATGTGGAGAGCCCGTTCGGAAGCGTGCTCTCTCCCCATGTCCGACCCAGAGGGGGTCTTATTCTCTTAAAGCATCGAGCTCACGGAGTGCTGAGCAGATGCTTTCCCAGGAGGCTGTGGGCACAGCCAGCCACGTCCCAGCTTGGACCCTCCGGCAGGCTCACTGAGTGAGAGCGTAGGTCAGCGTGCAGCCAGAGCAGGGGCCAGAAGGGGGTCAGGAACCGGAAGGCGTGCGTTGATGGCTCCTGACCGAGTTTGTGCTTGAACGGACCCCAGAGGGCGTCTCTCCACCCCCCCCCCGCCCCCGAAGCTGTGGTGGCAGGAGAGTCAGCCGGGGCGGCTGAACGGGCCCACGCTCATGCCCCCCTGAGTCCTGGAAGGAAAGTTGCCGACACCGCAGCAGGTTCGGCAGAGGCGGGACAGTCTCCCCCAGAGCTGTCCGAGGGGCACGCTGCGCTGGGCCTCCCTCCCGATCCGCTGGGGTTCCCGGGCTCTGCTCAGAGGAAGCTGCGTGTTATTGACGGGCTCGCGTTCTCCACGCCACGCGGAACGGCTTCAGTTACCGGTGCCACTCGGTGACCTTTAGCCGCACGCGCCCTCGGGAACGCCGAGGAGAAGGGTTTCTCCGGGTCTGGGATTTGTGTGCAAACAAACCAACCACCTGGCCCTGGCGGGAGGCTCAGTGGTTAGAGCGCTGGCCCGCACACCTCAGGGTCTCGGGCTCGATTCCCGGTCAAGGACACGGACCTGGGTTGCAGGTTCAATCCCGGCCCCGGCGGGTGCATGCCGGCGGCACCCAATGGACGCGTCTGCCTCACACGGGTGTCTCTCTCTCTCCCCCCCTCCCCCCCTCCCGCCCACTCGCTCTGACAGCCAATAGGAAACACGTCCTCAGGTGAGGATTAACAGCAACCGGTCTCCGTGCCTCGTGTGCCCGCGTGCCGCCAATTTAGCAATCGCTGGTCCTTTATCCAGGGGGTCCGGCTCCCTCCTCCTCAGCTTCCTCGTTCATTCCGAACCTCGGAGCAGAGATCATCCATGCGCAGAGAGGGCTCCTAGCAATGAAGGCAGCACGGACACATCCGATGGATAAAAGGAAGACGGAGGAGGAAGAACACGGGGGCTGCCCTGCGGCTCGGCCTGGCCTCCGTGTCTAATGGCAGGTCCGCCTCCGTGGACACTCGGTCACCCGGACGGGACACCCGGCTCCTCCGTCAGCAGGGGCGCACGAGGCCTCCGCTGGCTGACACCTCGTCCTGCCTGTGCCCGCCGTCCTGGACGGAGCCAGGCGTCTGCGCCGTGGGACTTGGATTCGGCTCCGAAGGCCGGGCACGAGGCACGTGTTGCTTTCTTCCCTCCTCTCCGTTCACCGTTCACTTCTCGTTACGTGAACACGGCGCTGCCCTGGAGCTGAGAAAGGTGATTGGAACAGTTGTCTACAGGAGCACCTTTGCCAGAGAGAGAGAGAGAGAGAGAGAGAGAGAGAGAGAGAGAGAGCCTGCACTTTCTTCTCTTTTGTTTCTGTGTCCCTGTCCTGGAGTTTCTCTCTCCTTAGAGGACCACAGCTTCCTTCCGTTCCCACAGGTCTGGCTGAGGCTGGGTCACCCCCAGTAGATTTACGAGTCTTTCCTCAGCAAGAAGAGAGGTCAAGAGCAGCACGTCCCAGCGGGAGAAGTGTCCACTGCCATAGACCAGTGGTCGGCAAACTCATTAGTCAACAGAGCGGCAAACCGCGGCTTGCAAGCCACATGTGGCTCACGATCCGCGGTTTGCCGACCACTGGCCTAGACCTTCTGTTCCAAAGACGCGCATGGAGCCTGGCTTCCGCACCTGGAGGAGCTCTCAGTGACGATGAGAGGTGTTTTTCTCCTTCAAAGCAGGTGGCCTGCGGGGTGGCTCAGTTGTCTGAGCATCGCTCCACACACTGGGAGTTGCTGCTTTGATCCCCAGTAGAGGGCGTGCAGGAGGCAGCCCATCCATGGTTCCTCTCACGTCGATGTTTCTCCCTCCCCCTCTCCCTTCCTCTCTAAAACCAATTAGAAACCACATGTTTATTTACTCAGAGGAGGTTGGCTCCCTCTGTTGCCAGGAGGAAGCACAGCAGAAACGCGGAAAGGCATCCTACTCATGCTATGAGTTTTGATTTCCCATAATCCTCTTTCAGCCAAAGGGTGGCTTTTCTCAGAGCCACCCAACGCGTGACAACGAATGCCCAGTGGACTCTTCAACTCACGGCTTTCTGGTGGTTTAGGTGCAAGTAAATCACACATAAAACCGACCGACTGACCGACCGACTGTCCAAATGACCAACCATCCAACCAACCAACTAACCAACCAACTAACCAACCAACTGACCAATCAACCAACAAACCAACCAACAAACCAACCAACTAACCAACCAACTGACCAACCAAGTAACCAACCAACTGACCAATCAACCAACTAACCAGCCAACTAACCAACCAACTGACCAATCAACTAACCAACTAACCAACCAACCGACCAATCAACCAACTAACCAACCAACTAACCAACCAACTGACCAACCAACCAACCAACTAACCAACCAACTGACCAATCAACCAACTAACCAACCAACTGACCAACCAGCTCCCCAAACTTTGAGCCAAATGGTTGGTAAACGTGTGTTTTCACCCGTGGGCCTTTGTGACCCGGAACGCCGCCCGCAGTGACTGTCCTTGAGAGGCTAAGCAGGCCGTCATTTCCGTCGCATCCCAGCGTGATTCCCCAGTCATTTCACCGATGAAGATAATTATGCCAAAGAACGAATATTTAATGTGTTTCTGGGCTGGTAGCAGGTCGTTAATCCTCTTAACAACCTCATGAGGTTGGTTGTATTCCAGGTTCTATTACCTCATCTTACACACACGGAAGCTGGAATCGGGAAGTTCAAAGACATTCGTGGTCGACTGCAAAGCGGGAGAGAGACGGGTGTACATTCCCGGCGTGTCTGGCGCTGAGCCTGCTGCCCGCCTCCTGCCGAGCAGGGTGACCCCGATTCAATCCTGCAGGTCCGTGTGCAGCATGAGGGGACCCCATCCTTCTTGCTCACCCCTGTGTCCCCAACATAAAGCACAGCATCGGGCTTACACGGAGCCCCCATGAACATGTCATAAAGGAAAAGACAGCGGTATGTTTTTTCAAATGAAAATACAGGACCTTAATGATGGCCGTGTGCTCCTTTTATTTTTTTAATATATTTTATTGATTTTTTTACAGAGAGGAAGGGAGAGGGACAGAGAGTCAGAAACATCGATGAGAGAGAAACATCGATCAGCTGCCTCTTGCACACCCCCTACTGGGGATGTGCCCACAACAAGGTACATGCCCTTGACCGGAATCGAACCCGGGACCCTTCAGTCCCCAGGCCAACGCTCTATCCACTGAGCCAAACCGGTCAGGGAGGCCGTGCGCGCCTTGCACTGTAAGGTTCGGGTTTTCTGTGGCCCTGGGAGAGATGGCTGACTGTGGGCTCTGAGCCCAGACAGGGTCCTGAGGGGGAGGAGGGGCTGAGCTGGACCCCGAGAAGACGGAGCAGTAACCTCCCGCAGGGACGCCATCTCCGGCTCTCAGCGACGCTCCGCGACGGTGCTCAGTGTTGGAGAGTTAGCAACAGAGGGCGTGCTCCAGCACACGTCCCCATACGTGTCAGGAATGCCTTGGCGTGCTTGCCTCCAGGAGGAGTAGGGTGCACACAGGACAGAGACAGAGCTGGCGAAGGAGGGGGAACGGAGGGGGGAGCTTGCCCACCTGACCCCCCGAGCCAGGCTCCCGAGCTCTGCCCAGCCAGGCTGCGCGCCCACGTGTGTCTCCGCGTCGTCTCATACGGTGAGAAACCTGCTGAGTCAGCTACACCGGACCGTCCATCCCTGCTGTCCACCTGCCCGGTTCTTCCTCCCCCGTGTCTCCCCGGTGATGTCGGTGCCTCAGCGAGATTCCTGTTCCGTTGGTTTGGCCCAGCGGTGCCCACGTGGGCACTCGCCCCACAGGGGGAGCATTCGATGTTCAAGGGGGAAATTTGAGGATGAGTTAGTAACTGTGAATGTGTTTCATTTCTTATGGTTCTAGGGCCTCATATAAGCATATAAATATACTAGAGGCCCGGTGCACGAAATCCCTTTTCCTGGCTGCCGGCACCGGCTTCCCTCTGGCCCCCAGGACCCGGGCTTCCCTCGCAGCCCTGGCTTCGTCCGGAAGGTCGCCCAGAAGGACGTCTGGTCTAATTAGCATACTATGCTTTTATTATTATAGATATTGTGACATTTAGGCATTTCAGTTCTCAATTATGTGTTTTAAAACTTAATTTACTATTTTTTCACATCACTTCATATTATGATGATGTTTTTAACAGTTTCTTAGTGACGTCTTCCTCAGGACCCCCACGGTCCTTTCGTCCTTTTATTGATGCCGTGTTCTTTGGAAGCTTGTGTAGACCACGTTCATGGCCTTTCAGGCTTCCTCCCTGTGAATAGGAGTCACTTTCTGAACAATAAGGATTCTGTGTCACAGGGGCACAGGATGTTAGAGATGCTGGGGGGCGTGGCCAAAAGAAGGTCGGGGACCCCTGGGCTACCCTGAAACCAGCCCTTCCCCCGAGGCCTCCTCTTAGCGATTTTCCACCCACCGGATCTCACCGCTCCTTGGCTGTTGATGCCCACGTCTCCTTGTGCTCGGAATTGAGCCCCATCTCTCCTCCTCCTCCCTTCCCTCCTCCCTCTCCTCCTCCCCCTCCCCCTCCCCTCCTCCTCTCCTCCCCTACCCTCTTCTCCTCCTCCCCCCTCCTCTCCTCCTCCTCCTTCCCTCCTTCTCCCCTTCCCCTCCTCTTCCCTCCTCCTCCTCCCCCTCCTCCTCTTTTCCCCCTCCTCCTCCTCTCCCCTTCCTCCCTCCTCCCCCCTCCTCCTCCTCCTCTCCCCCTCCTCCTCCTCCCCCCTCCCCCTCCTCCTCCCCCTCCTCCCCCTCCTTCTCCCCCTCCTCCTCCCCCTCCTTCTCCTCCAAGGTCCAGTCCAAGGTCCCCCCGACTGCACGGCAGGGGCCCCGCCCCAAGTCAGGTCAGCCTCTGTCTTTAACCAGCGTCCTGGGTGGCGTTTGAACCCACCTCAGCGCTCAGTGTTCCTGGCTTCGTCCACTTTTGTTTTGTGGTTTATGTCACAAAGAGGACTTTCCTTCTTCCCGACCCTAAGCTGCACTGCTTGGTCCTAACATCCACCTTGCAGTTCAGCCCCCGAACCCTCTGATGCCCGTGCTCCACTGGAACTCCCCCCTCCCAGCACCCCCCCCCTGCCCCCGCGTCCACGCAGCGCTCTGTAATTAGGGCGTCTGGCTGCGTGCATTTCTGCTGACGGTCGGCTTGCTCGGCCCCGGCTGCTCGTTTTAAAGGTTGGTTAGGGCTGCGGGCTCTTTAATAGCTCACCCTCCAGCCCAGGTGGAGGCGTAAGGAGGCGTGGGGTGTTCAGTAGATCCGTGGTTTGTGTTATTGCGACGTCTGAACACTGCCGTCTGATGTCACCAAAGGCTTTGAAGACGGCGGTAGCTTCTCATCCGGGACGGACGGCAGGAAGGTCCTCTGGCTGTCGTCGGTCAGGCTCAGGCTCCTTCCAGCCGTCACGAGGTGTCTGCTTCCACCGAGACCCGGAGGCCGAGGGGACAGTTAGTCCCGCCTCAGAGGCCGGAGGAGGCGCATCTCGCGGCCCTCGCGGCGCTTCCAGGCGTCCCTGGGGAGAGGGGCCCCGGGACTGGTTTCTGTTAATCGACTCCGACCGTGTGACCTTGGTCACAGCGCCCCCGGACCCTAACCTGACGCAGCGCTCTCAGCAGCTTTCCGGAAGGCGGAGCGTGGGCCTCAGGCCCCGTGCTGCGGGGAGCAGGGAGCGTGAGCGTGAGCGTGAGCGTGAGCGTGAGCGTGAGCGTGAGCGTGAGCGTGAGCGTGAGCGTGAGCGTGAGCGTGAGCGTGAGCGTGAGCGTGAGCGTGGAGAGCTGGCCTCCGCGGATCTTCGCTCCTCTCGCTGGGATGCTGGCCTCAGCTCCACGCTCCAGGGCACCTGGCTTCCGGTGTCCTCCTCCGTTCGGGCCCGTCTGCTCCTGCGTTGGTCCACAGGACGTCCAGGCCTGTCCTCTCCGCTTCCTCTCGGTGCGGACGTGTGTTCTTTGCGGTGAGGATCATCCTTGGCTGCTTTTCGCCTTCTGGCTCCTGGAGTGGGTGGTGCAGGGAACACGTGAACAGCCCACTGGAGCCTGCATGCCCCCCCCACCCCCAAACCGCATGCCTGTCCTTCCCGTGCTGCCCGGGGTAGGAGATCCGGGCACTGAAATGAGCTCTAACCTCTCCGACATCCGGGGTGTTGTGTGCCTCAAGAAAGGGTGTTTAGCTTTTATTTTAAAAAAAATATTTTTTTATTGATTTCAGAGAGGAGGGGAGAAGGGGAGAGAGAGGGAGAAACAGCAAAGATGAGAGAGAGTCTTGGACTGGCTGCCTCCTGCACGCTCCCCTACTGGGGATCGAGCCACAGCCCGGGGCCTGTGCCCTGACCGGAATCGAACTGCGCCCTGCAGCGCGGCGAGGCCTGGCCACCAGGATGCGCTGCAGGAGGCAGCGTGGTGGCTCCGGGCCTGCGGGTGCGGCCTCCCTCCCGTGCTGGGTCCTCCCTCCCTCAGGGGGAGGCTGTGGGCGTTTGGTACATGTGGACACGTCCTCGGTCACTCGGCTTCCTGGTGAGAGTGCGGGGGGGAGGGGGGTCAGCCCCCAGAGCCGGGGCTGGGGAGGCCGCATCCTCCACCGGAGAGTCCCCCAGAAACCCCGCTCCCGGCACGTTCACCCGGCAAAGGCTCCGAGGGGACACGGGATCTTCTCGGGGCACAGAGATTGGAGCCCATGTGGGCGCAGTCTGGTTTCTGAGCTCTAGTTTTCAGATCTGGGCTGGAACACTTTAAAGATTTCCTCTTTTTCGTTCACTGCAGATGGAGATGGTTTCGGGGAAATTGCCACTTAATCTGAAAGCAAAGCTGAGTGTCTTTTTTAAAATCCTCACCTGAGGATATCTTCCCACTGATTTTTAGGGAGAGAGGAAGAGAGGGAGAGACAGAGAGACATCGCTGTGAGAGAGACCAGGGCCCGGCCGGGGAGGGGCCTGCAACCGAGGTACGTGCCCTTGCCCAGAATCGAACCCAGGACCCTTTAGTCTGCAGGCCGACGCTCTGCCAACTGAGCCGACCTGCTAAGGCGCTGAGTGTCTTTAATGAGCTCTCTGCTGTGGGCGGTGATGAATGTTCCTGTTGAACACCGGTCCGCTGTGCTCTCACCTGGGGAAGGTCCTGCTAGCATCCGGCTACCTCTGAGAGAAGCAGCCGGGCTCCCAGCATGCCATCCAGTCGGGGTGCAGCATTCCTCATGCAAACGGAGACCGCGTGGGCGGTGTGAGGAGGCGGCCGTGGTGGGAGCGTGTGCGCCCCAAATCCATCTGTTGGAACCCTGATGCCCAGCTCAGTCACATTAGGGGGGGGATTTTGGGACGAGCTGGTTATGAGGGGCCTTTCCTGATTGGAATTAGTTCCTTATAGGAAAGGCCTGAGGGGGCCTTTGCCCTTCGTGCCTGGGCGGGTCCCAGCAGGAGCCGTGCCAGGGTAGGGGGGGGGTGGGGGGGTCGCCCTCCGGAACCACAGGGGCCCCTGCCCTCAGCCTCGGGCTCCGGCCTCCGGCACTGTGAGCGGTAAGTCTCCGTGGTGCCGTCTGCCCGGTCTGTGATGTGTGTGAGCAGCCTGACCGGCTAAGCAGCACCTTGTTAGTAACACACAAAGCCACAGGGGCACCCCTGGGAGCCAGGAGGTGCGGCTCCTCACCTGTAGTTCCCTCTTGTACATGCGTTCTCTCACCTGTAGTTCCTCCTGTGCACACGGTCCCTCACCTGTAGTCCCTCCTGTGCATGCGTTGTCTCACCTGTAGTCCCTCTTTTGTACATGGCCCCTCACCTGTAGTCCCTCCTGTGCATGCATTCTCTCACCTGTAGTACCTCCTGTGCACACGGTCACTCACCTGGAGTCCCCTCCTGTGCACACGGTCCCTCACCTGGAGTCCCTCCTGTGCACACGGTCCCTCACCTGGAGTCCCTCCTGTGCACACGGTCCCTCACCTGTAGTCCCCTCCTGTGCACACGGTCCCTCACCTGGAGTCCCCTCCCGTGCATAAGGCTCAGGTTTCAGGCCCACCCCTCACCTTGTTCACCCAGGAGCCATTCCTTCAATGCCTACACTTAGAAACCTACTCATGGCTATTCCCCATGAAAATCACGGCCCTGGGAGAGGTCAGTGGGGAAGATGGGGACATGCAATACTTTTAACAATAAAGATTAAAATAAAATTATGCAAAAACATCACAGCACTGGCTGAGCTTACATTTCAGCATTGGGGGCGGGGGCACAATAAATGAGATTCCTTGTCAGGTGGTGGAAGAACTTGGAAGAAAATAAGGAAGGTCCCTGGGGAGGAGCTGGAACGTTCAACAGATGGTCAGCGGCCCTCACGGGTGTGGCTCAGTGGATAGAGCGGCCTCCTGCGGACTGAAGGGCCCGGGTTCGATTCCCGTCAAGGGCACCTGCCCGGGTTGCGGGCTCAATCCCCAGTAGGGTGTGTGCAGGAGGCAGCCGATCAATGATCCTCTCTCTCTCCCCCTCTCTGAAATCAATAAAAATATATTTAAAAAAAGGTGGTCAGCGAGGGTCCCTGGGATGACGGTGAAGAAAAGCTTAAAGAAAACACAGGGTGAGCCCGTTTACACGCAGGAAACACCGCTCCGGTGACGTGGAATTCGGTGTTTAATCGCCTGGCAGGGCACCCGGGGCTCACTGTGACCCCTGTGACACGGGAGGGCGGGGCGCTGTGTCTGGAAAGGCTCGCACCCGGAGCCGCGGGCGCCTGGGGCTGGCGCTGAGATCAGGTGCAGTTGGGGTTGGGGTTCTGTGTTGGGACTCGCCCGGGCGGGGCGTCGTGGGGCGGGCAGGTCCCTGGCAGGGACCATCGCTCAACCAGCTGGGAGCAGCCCTCCCCCCCCTCGCCCTGTCCTTACCCCCCCCTCCCTCGGTGAAGTCAGGGATCTGCAGGTGTAGGAGGGCTCTGGATGAAGGGGGGGCGCTCAGGGGTTGGATGCTGGGGTTGGAGCCTGTTGGCGCTTGTGGTTCGCGGACACTCGGGGTGGAGGTGGGTTGGCCCTAGCTCCCTGGGCTGCACAGAGTCGGGGAGTGGGGGAGTCCGGGGGTCGGGCGGCTTCTCTCACCGGGAAACACAGGGATTGTCCCGAGGGCCTCGAGACCTGCTGGCCCTGGGGCAGCCCGGCCTTCGGGAGGGGAGCTCCCCGCTTCCGGCCTCCCCGAGGCCCCTGCTCCCCGGCCTTCCCGCTGCGCGTCCCCTCCCCCAGCGTCTCTGCTGCGACGCGAGCCTTTGCGAAGCGCTTTTTCAATCTCCTGGAATTTTTTAAAATATAATTTATTGATTTATTTATTTTTACAGAGAGGAAGGGAGAGAGAGTCAGAACCATCTATGAGAGAGAAACATGGCTCGCTGCCTCCTGCACGCCCTCCTGGGGACCGAGCCCGCAGCCCACATACGCGCCCTTGACCAGAACCGAACCCGGGCACATCAGGCCCTGAGCCGACGCTCTACCCACTGAGCACACCGGCCGGGGCTCGGTCTCCTGTGTTCCCAGGAAGGCCGGGCCTCTCCTCCCGCCGCCTTCGCTCGGGCTGAGCTCAGCTGAGGGTGTGGATTCTGAGACGTTTGCTCCGGTGACGGACCGGGCCTTTTCCCGCACGGCTGACGTCTGTGCCGGGAATGGAGACCTGGGGCCACTGTGCAGGACGCACCCGGTCCCCGCGGCCCCCGGGTGCAGGCCAGGCGGACTCGTGTGGGAAGATGCGTGTGGCGTGTCCGATGGTCATGCGTGGCTTCCAGTCAGGGTCCATGAGCTCTCCCCCGCACGCTGCCCTTCCCGACAGGAAGCCCACACGGTTACCTGTTTCCACCCTCTGCTGCTTGTAGGAATGGTCGCTCCAGCCCACGCTCTGTCACGGCTTAGCCTTCACGCTTAGGAAAGGAGAGCCGTGCGGGGCGATGGGACCAGACACGCCCCGAGCGCCGCACGCCTTCCCGCAAGAGCGCCGATCCCGCCGTCCGGGGGCGAGCGGGCGGCTGTGACCCATTCTGCAGGGAACCTTCTGGGAAAGGGATTCATTTTATTTCTTATTTCCCGGGGAAAGTGGCTTTACGTATTCCGCTTTCATCTTTCAGAGATAAAATAACACACAAGGCACTTAATTAAAAACGACCTGATATTTACAGGAACGCATTTCTCTCTGTTCCGTCCCCAGAGCGTTCCAAAGGCGTCCTGTTCGTCCGTTCCAGGATTGTTAAACTAACAGGCAAGTCCGACTGTTAAATTTGTGTGAAATATTAGCGTGCACGTCGCCTCCGGGAACAGGAGCGAAGCTAATAACCGTTTCCTTCCAAAGATTTGCAATCCCAGGTCCCCTGCAGGCATTCTCTGTTCTCAAGGCCACGGACACCCAACAAGGCGTTCAGTCGGTTCTCGTTTTCCTATTTGTTTTACACTGAAGTGCCTGCGGCCACAAGGCCCCGTTTTTTTCTTCTCTCCCCCTCTTCCTCCCTCTCTCTCTCTCCCCCTCTTCCTCCCTCTTCCTCCCTCTCTCTCTCTCCCCCTCTTCCCCCTTCTCTCTCCCTCTCCCTCCCTCTCTCCCTCCCCCCTCTCTCCCTCTGAATGCATAATTGAACACGTGCCCCCGCCAGAGTTAACACTTACTGCAGTCACCACCCCTCCCAGGCACTGTTCTCATGCTCCCTGTGTACTCAGTCCTGACCCTCACGTCATTGTCCCAGCGGCAGAGGGGGCAGCTGGGAGAGGGGGCGCTGTCCACATTGAGCCAAGCGGCCATGACTACGCTTGGCTCTGACCTGCAGGCTGCCCTCAGGCCATGATAACAGGACATGATCGGTTCATTATGCCAGTGCCCCACGGGCGCCAGGAGTGCCGATGTCAGTGTCGCACCTGCCGGCCGAGCGCATGCTCCCTGAGGTCCCACTGTGGCCGCACCGTGATCCCGCCATTGCTCCCGAAACAGCACACGTGAGATGCATCCTGTGGCTGAAGGACACCCCGTGGCTGTGGGCCATCCCGTGTCCATGGGCCATCCCGTGTCCATGGGCCATCCCGTGTCTGTGGGCCATCCCGTGACCGTGGGCCACCCCGTGTCTGTGGGCGATCACGTTACCGTGGGCCATCCCGTGTCCATGGGCCATCCTGTGGCTGTGGGCCATCCTGTGGCTGTTGGCCATCCCATGGCTATGGGCCATCCTGTGTCCATGGGCCATCCCGTGGCCGTGGGCCATCCCGTGACCGTGGGCCGTCCTGTGGCTGTGGGCCATCCCGTGTCCATGGGCCATCCCGTGTCCGTGGGCCATCCCGTGTCCATGGGCCATCCTGTGGCTGTGGGCCATCCCGTGGCTGTGGGCCATCCTGTGGCCGTGGGCCATCCCGTGGCTGTGGGCCATCCCGTGGCCGTGGGCCATCCCGTGGCTGTGGGCCATCCCGTGACCGTGGGCCACCCCGTGTCTGTGGGCGATCACGTTACCGTGGGCCATCCCGTGTCCATGGGCCATCCTGTGGCTGTGGGCCATCCTGTGGCTGTTGGCCATCCCGTGGCTATGGGCCATCCTGTGTCCATGGGCCATCCCGTGGCCGTGGGCCATCCCGTGACCGTGGGCCGTCCTGTGGCTGTGGGCCATCCCGTGTCCATGGGCCATCCCGTGTCCGTGGGCCATCCCGTGTCCATGGGCCATCCTGTGGCCGTGGGCCATCCCGTGGCTGTGGGCCATCCTGTGGCCGTGGGCCATCCCGTGGCTGTGGGCCATCCTGTGGCCGTGGGCCATCCCGTGGCTGTAGGCCATCCTGTGGCTGTGGGCCATCCCGTGTCCATGGGCCATCCCGTGTCCATGGGCCATCCCGTGGCTGTGGGCCATCCCGTGTCCATGGGCCATCCTGTGGCCGTGGGCCATCCCGTGTCCATGGGCCATCCCGTGTCTGTGGGCGATCACGTTACCGTGGGCCATCCGTGACCGTGGGCCATCCTGTGGCTGTGGGTCCAGCAATGGCTGTGGTTGCTCTCTCTATGGACCATCTTATTTCCAAAGCTGTTGGCCATCCTGCTGCTAATTTCTGGCGTTCACAGCGTTGATGCCTCTCTTGTACCTGGATGGGTTTTGAGGAGACGGGGTTGTTTTCCTGCCGGTTTCCTTCGTCATGGGGGCGGCGGGGTGGGAGGGGGGAGGTCCCCTGAGATTGCAGCTTATTCTCAGCCCCGGGGCAGAGTCTCCAGCACTTGGACACGTGCAGCATCTGCTCTGCTGCCGTCAGCGCACAGCCACGCTCCCTGCTTGCTTAGCTCACAGACCGGCCCGTTCTTAAGCAGAGGCATTGAAACCCACCTCCCGAGACATTCCGTGTTGGTGTTTGTGGGAGATGTGTGGTCCTTTGCACCATGTATGGGCCTGGCCACATGGAGCTGTGTTCCCGCAGACCTGCCCTGTGTCTGGGGAACGGGACACAGCAGCCCGGGGGCCCAGGCCACACAGTGGGCTCACGTGGTTTGGGTCTCTGCTCCGAGTCTTCAGCGTCTCAGATGCTCAATTTCTCCGTCTCAGGCGCTGGAGAGCAGTATTGCCTGAGAAATCCCGCTGGGTCCTGGTTGGCTATAATGTGGAACCATGACCACTTCCTGGCTACCACAGTGTTTATAAGACTCACACAAAGATAGGCAGTGGCCCAGCTGGCAGGGCTCAGGGGTTGAGCGTTGACCTATGAACCAGGAGGTCAGGGTTGGATTCGCGGTCAGGGCACAGGCCCGGGTTGTGGGTTCGATCCCCAGTGTGGGGCATGCAGGAGGCAGCCGATCAGTGATTCCCGCTCATCATTAATGCTTCTCTCTCTCCCTCTCCCTTCCTCTCTGAAATCAATAAAAACATATTAAAAAATAAAAATATGCCCGTGCTTATCAATTTCTGTCACCTGAACTACCTGGAAGCCCAGTTACTGAGCGAGCAGGGCCGTGGCGGGGGGGGGGGGGGGTGCAGTGAGTCCCTCCTGAGAAAACGGCGAGGCGCCCTCCTCCCTGAGAACGTCTGTTCCCACCTCCCCCGTGGCTCCTGCCCAGTCTTCACACCTGAAACAAAGCGCGTCCTTCAGGGAACCCAGACGGGAAACGCTTTGGCGCGTGAGCCCAGATCTTGGAAAAAATAAAATGAGAGACTCTGCATGTCAATGGAAAAAAAAAAGGCATATTAAAGGTGAAACGCAAGAGGGAGTTTCTTCGTGTTTCACAAACACCACGTTCCAATGAGCGATGGGTTTCACAGATGAGTTCACTCAGGCACTGAAAGTGTGTACGCACGACTCCGCACACCGGGGCCGTGAATGTGTGTGTTTTAATTCCTACCGACAGCAAAAGCAGCCAAAGCGGAAATAAAGCTGGGACCTCCTCGTACGAAAGGCCTCTGCGCACGAGGGAAGCCGTCAGCACGGGAACGTGGCCACTGCACCGGAGGGGCGCGCTGGCGCCTCACGGGTCTTCGGAAGGACGTTGCCTGGAATAGCTAAGTGAACGCTTACCACCCAGTCATCAGAGACAGCAGCCCCATGAAAACGGGCGTTCGATCTGGACACGTAGACATTTCTCTGGAGGAGGCAAAGGAGTGGCCAGGCCGCCCATGCCAAGCGGCTGGCATCGTGAGCTCCGAGAAATGCCAATCACACCCAGTGAGCGGCCCCTCACGCCCACGACCCTGGCTGTCTCCGCAGGCCAGACACCCACGCCTGTCGGGAGGCGCTGGGCCCTCACGCAGAGCGGGTGGGAACCTAAAACTGGGCAGGTGCTTCGGAAAACCTTCTGGCAGCTTCTCAAACATATCAAAGCTAAGGTACCCGAGGACCCAGAAGTTCAACTCTTAGGTGCAGAGCCAAAAGGAGTCAAAACATGTCCACACAAAACCGTGTACTTGGATCTACCGAGCAGCATTCCCATCAGCCAAACCGTGAAGGCAGGCCAATGTCTGGCAGCTGAGGAATCTCTCTATATAAAAGCCTAAGCCACTGTTCAACCATTCAACTGAGCTGTGACGCACACTGACCACCAGGGGGAAGACGCTCAACGCACAGGCATGGAAACCTGGAACAGACTGATGAATCTCAGAGGGAAGGGGGGAGGGCGGGAAGAGATTAACCAAAGATCTCAGATGCATACTAGAGGCCCGGTGCACAGATTCTTGAACCGGTGGGGTCCCTCGGCCTGGCCTGCAGGGATTGGGCCGAAAACAGCTCTCCGACATCCCCTGAGGGGTCCTGGATGGCGAGAGCACACAGGCCAGGCTGAGGGACCCACCGGTGCACGGATTCGTGCACTGAGCCTCTAGTGGATAAATAAACAAGGTGTGTCCTTGTAAGAAACACCATCGGCTGCAGAAGGAGTGAAGAGGGAACATAAGAAGATACCACGTGCCCTTGTGATAGAGGGCAGGGCAGGTCACAGGACCTGAGCCACGGCTGTCTAACAATTACTCACTTCACTAACCAGAGACGAGACTTTCTCTTACAGACCCGGGACACTGGAGGAGGAAACGAGGCTGCAGAAAGATAAGATGCCGCGATGAGTCCCTGACCCAGGAAGGAAACACATCTGAGAACAGACCGAGGACGGGACACACTTTGATTTGGTGGCTGTGCCGGACCCTGGCCCCCTCCGGGAGTTTCTCTCAGGAACGCTGACCATCCTCCTGGCCCGGGCCCGGGCCCGGGCTGAGCCGTGTGTGACAGCACAGACGATTAGCCACCTCGTGACCGGACTCTGGCTCCTGGAGGCCGGACGGCAGATCCCCGCCCTGTCCACGCTGCGCTCGCAGCTGCACAGAGCTGCCTGCTCCCTCGTGCGCACAGAACCGCCAGCCGGCCAGGGGGCCGGGGAAGGTTCTCATGGACGACCCGCTGCCGGCAGGACGGGAACCAGCGCTCATGTGGGATGCACCCCGTCTCTGCGTCACGGGCTCCAGGAGAGACAGGCAGCAGCCCGTGTCCACAGCCACAGGGAGCGTTGCACATGGACCTGGGCGTGGCACCCCCCCAGAACCCTCGCGAGGAGCTGGACTTGGATGGGCAGCCGGGGCTCAGGGGGCTCCCCCTGCACCTTCCATGTTTCCCTGGACCTCGGTCATGGCAGGCTCTCGGCCAATCGGACGACTCTATTTTACGGGAGTGGATTCCTCGACCTCTGGGTGGTCCCCCCAGCCAGGCCCCCTCCCCATCCTCCGTGTCGCCTCCTGCCACGTGTTTCTTGGGTCTCGGGCAGTTTCTCGCTGTAGCTCTCGCTTCTCGCCCACGGGGCACAGGGCCCGTCAGGAAAGACTGAACCGACACGGCGGCTCCCAGGGTCCCAGGAGCAGCAGCCGGATCGCGAGGTGCTTTGGCATCGCTGGCTTTTGAGTTCCAAAGGTGTCGCCCCACAGTGAGAGGCCGGGTAACCTCTGTGTCTGTGGGCGATTGTCCCTCTTTATCATCCCCGTGTGCCTGTTCCAGACGTCCGTCCCCGGATGACCCCCAGCTAGTGTGGCCGAGGACCGAGCATCGTTTCCCCTCGGAGAAGAAGGGGTAAGTCGGTGGTCGGCAAACTCATTCGTCCACAGAGCCAAATATCAACAGGACAACGATTGAAATTTCTTTTGAGAGCCACATTTTTTAAACGTAAACTTCTTCTAACGCCACTTCTTCAAAACAGACTCACCCAGGCCGTGGTGTTTTGTGGAAGAGCCACACTCAAGGGGCCAAAGAGCCGCCTGTGGCTCGCGAGCCGCGGTTTGCCGACTACTGTAAGAGATTTCAGTCCTTTGATGCCTTCTCAGCCCTCGGCTGGAGCCCTCCCAGCGGCACTAAAGCCAGAGAGCGCCCCACGCGACTTCGCTCGCAGCGGATGGTGCTCGCCGAGGCCGAGGGGTCCTGAGGGGCAGTGCACGTTATCACACTGGTTTTTAAAAAACAAACACCTGGACATTAGAAGTCTTTGCAAATGTGGACGGACACCTGTGGGTAAGAACGAACCATGCAGATATTGGAGGCAGCTAGAATCCCGTCTTCCCCCCAGGGTTCAGTTACGGCGTCTGATCCTGTGAGCACGCGGTCTGGCGTTTTCCTGGTTCAACCGGAGAGAGGCCAGGCCCTGGGCTGGGTTAAGGACGGGGCCTCGGAGCTTTGTCTTTGTGTTTGTTTCAGTGGGTCTTCGTTTAACCGAGCACCGACTGTGTGACATTTACTACCTGAAGCGTTAGCTCCAAATGTAAACGAAGGCGGAGAGCGAACCTTGCCAGTGTTGCCTGGAAGGAGAGCAAGTGCAGGTGCTAGAGTGGATTCACCTGCCACGGTGTCCGTTCTTCACAGGCGGGAGGTTCCCAATGGGGAGATGGAGAGAGGGGGAGGAGAGCGAGCAATGGAGAGAGGGGGGAGGAGAGCGAGCAATGGAGAGAGGGGGGAGGAGAGCGAGCAGTGGAGAGAGGGGGGAGGAGAGTGAGCAATGGAGAGAGGGGGGAGGAGAGCGAGCAGTGGAGAGAGGGGTGAGAGAGCGAGCAATGGAGAGAGGGGGGAGGAGAGCGAGCAATGGAGAGAGGGGGTAGGAGAGCGAGCAGTGGAGAGAGGGGGTGAGAGAGAGCAATGGAGAGAGGGGGTGAGAGAGAGCAATGGAGAGAGGGGGGAGGAGAGCGAGCAATGGAGAGAGGGGGGAGGAGAGGGAGCAGTGGTTGCTTAGTTCCTGCCGATGGAGCGGAGAGCACAGGCTCTGGGGGTTCCGGGCGGGTCCTGATCAGGGATGGCTGGCGTTTCCGTGGCTCAGAGCCCTGTAAGGCGTCAGCCGGGTCTCCAAGGCCTAGGATGGTGGGACTGTGGGCTCCGCTTCCCCAATCGCTCACGGTTCTGAGATCCCACCCCCAGAAAGGATTATTTTTGTTTTTTACTTTTCTTTTTTTTTCAGCATCACACACAAAATCCTGCTCCAGGCTTCTCTGGGAGCCCCTGCAGTCCTGCAGGCCGCACAGGCGGGTGCTGGCTGGGAGGAGCCCCCGTGTTGGCCCCTCGCCCCGCGTTCGGAACGGGCGGCTGTGACAGCCTCAGCCTGTGGACAAAGCGCGGCGTGGTTCCCAGCGTCAGCATCAGCCCAGCGCAGGCCCTCCCGGTTCCGTGCTGCGCGGGCCAGGAACCCAGCCGAGCGCTTCCTTCCTGGGACGGCCTGTGACTCTAAAAGAGCCAGTCCCAGCCCGGCCAGTGTGGCTCAGTGGTCAAGCACCAACCCATGAACCAGGAGGTCAGGGTTCGATTCCCGGTCAGGGCACAGGCCCGGGGTGCAGGCTTGATCCGTGTGGGGCGTGCAGGAGGCAGCCTTGATGGTTCTCTCTCATCACTGATGTTTCTATCTCTCCCTCTTCCTGTCTCTGAAATCAATAAAAACATTCAAAAGAAAGTGATTTCCAGTTTCCAGGGAATCAGTGTCCTCCAGACGCTGAAACTCTGCAGGTTGTGGGTGACCCGAGCTTCTGGGGCGGAATCGTCCGACACGGAATGGGCCGGATGTTCCCAGCAGGAGCACGGAGCCCGCGTTGACACGTGTCCCGCCCCCACGCGTGGTTACACAGGATAACAGAGTCAGTGACATGAGGACGGCCAGCTGCGTGGCTAACAAGGGACTGTAATGCCCCCCCCCCCACCCGCCCCCACAGCAGGAGGTGCGCCGTTAATAACCGGATCACCCTCTTTATGAGCGTCTCCTGGGCGTGGAGATAAATGCCAGTTTCCGTCGCTCACGGTAATCACTGTGGCCGCCTCGGCGCGTCCCCTGGCCCTGTTCCCACTCTGCTTCATGGGAACCCTCCCTTCACTCCACAGGCCCCACAGACGGAGAGCGGAAGTCGCTTCGCTGCAAAGAAAACACAACGCCCGTAACCGAGGCCCGAGCCGCCCCGTTGCCAGGCCCGAAGCGCTCCCTCCTCGTCCGTTTCCCCTTTCCTTCACCGCCAGGGCCAGCCCGTGCCAGGGGTTTGCATTCCTGAGGGCTGCTTTCTCTAGCGTGCCCTTCCCATGCTCTAGGCCAGAGACCCCGCCTCTCACCGGGCGCAATAGCCTCCTGAAGCTCCCTCTGACGCCAGTGTCTCTGACCAAACTCATACCAGACGTCACTGCAGAAACTAACTCTTTGTGTTCAATCAAATTCCATCTCCTTCCCTTAAGCCCGTTCCCTTCCTCCCTCTTCCCTTCCCTGCGAATCCCCTCCAATCCAATCCATTCCCTTTCATCCCCCCCTTTTTAAAAATATATTTTCATTGTTTTCAGGGAGGAAGGGAGAGGGAGAGAGAGATAGACACGTCAGTGATGAGAGAGAATCATGGACCGGCTGCCTCCTGCACGCCCCCTTGTCCGGAATCGAACCCGGGGCCCTTCATTCCTCAGGCCGATGCTCTATCCACTGCGCATGGCCTGAGGGGACGGTGCAGAGCCCAAGGTTACGTGGAGGAGGCAGATCCAGGCTGATGACGGTGTGGATGCTGGTGGCCGATGGGATGTTACGTGAAGCATGATTCCCAAAGACGTGGCTTGGGTGTGTGACAGAATAAAGGAAACTCGTGAGTCCACGCCAGGCCTGGGTTGCTCAGTGGTTGAGCGTCGACCTATGAACCAGGAGGTCACAGTTCAATTCCCAGTCAGGGCACAGGCCCGGGTTGCAGGCTCCATCCCCAGTGTGGGGCGTGGAGGAGGCAGCCGATCCATGATTCTCATCATTGATGTTTCGATCTCTCTCTTCCTCTCTGAAATCAATAAAAATATTTTAAAATTTAAGTTAAATGGAGTCCAAATGTATGGTGACAAAAGATGATTTGACTTTGGGTGGAGGCACACAATGGAATGTACAGAGGATAGAAATGTACGCTTGGAACCTATGACTTTATTAACCGCTGTCACCCCAATAACTGTTTGGGGGGCAAGTAAGCATGGTTTATTTTTCTTTTAATGTTTCTCTACTCCTTTACCAGGGATAAAAATGATTTTTGCACAGATCTATTTTTTTTTTAAAATAAGCAATCGAGATGGTTTTCTCAAAGACCCAGAGTTGAAGGTTTTTTATTTTCTGACCCACATAAGCTGCTTTTACTCTCGTTAACCTAACAGGAAGGTCTGAAATCTTCAATCAGCCGATATCAATCAGCAGCAATAACAGCAGCAATTCCTACGGCCGTAAAAATAAAGCCCCTCCTGACCCCGCGCACGATTGCATCCTGCCGCAGGGACTGGTGATGACAGCCAGGCGGAAACCACACAGCGAGGCAGCCCCAGGGGAAACGGTCCCGTTATTAATGTCGTCGCTGCAGGGAAACAATGCCCGTGTCAGGGAAGTGTCTACCCCAAACCTGGGAAACCTGTAAGTTTAATAAAAAATGTTCAGGAGGCCAGAAGGGGGAGCCCTTGAGCACTGCCTCTGGGCCAATCACAGAACCCAGAAGGAAGAAGTCAGTTACAGACCCAGCAGGAGGGTGCACGGCAGACTCTCTCCCTGCCCAGCAACAAGCCGGCCAATCGGAAGCCCCGCCCCGCCCCGCACTCTCCTTCCCTCCAATGGACTTTCATGCAAAACAGCTGCTCCCAGCGGCCTCCCTTTTCTCTATAAAAGCACATCCTCTCCTCGCTGGTCGGACCTGCCTGTGCATTTGGCCAGATTCTGCTATTTCTGAAAAGGCCCATTTTGCTGTTAAAGCTTTATTTTTAAGGTCGACGTGCCTGGGGGCTCAGGCCCCGAGGACACCTGAGGCTGGTGAGCGAGCAGGTGCAGGGGGGCCCGAGCCCGCCCGCCGGGGCGTCTCTCCTGGACCCACGCTCCACTCCCTTTGCGTCTTGAGCTTTGTCCTGATTTGGAATTTTGCTTTATTTTTTCACGAAGTCACCCGCTTCCTGGTGAGTACTCGTTGGCTTCCTGTTTGTGGTTCTCTGTGTGGGAGCCCCCTGAGTCACCATTCCGTTGGGAAGGGAGGAGCCCCGAGTCCCGTGTCTCAGAGCAGCTGGTGGGAAACAGGCCCCTGGTGGTGAGAGGTTCCAGGGACGCCGAGGGGGCGACGGGCCACCTGGTCCGGGCCGGCCTCCCGTGTGTTTCCGGGGAGCGGTGACCCCGGGGGCATCTGCGGGTGCAGGGCCGTCCCGGGGAAGCTGGGTTTAGGCGGCTCCACCTGCAGGCGCGCCCGTAAGAGAGAATCCCCGCCCGGCTGGCGTGGCTGCGCGGCTGAGTGCTGACCTATGAACCAGGAGGTCAGGGTTTGGTTCCTGGTTGTGTTGTGGGCTTGGTCCTCAGTAGGGGGCGTGCAGGAGGCAGCCAATCAAAGGATCCTCTCTCATCATGGGCGTTTCTATCTCTCCATGTCCCTTCCTCTCTGAAATCAATAAAAATATATTTAAAAAAGAGAGAGAGAGAGAGAATCCCAAACCTATCAGAGACAAAGGATATGTTCTTTGATGCTCTGCAGAGACGACTTAAAGATAAAACGACTGAGAAACAGCTTGAGATGGATTTGTACAACATAGAAAACAGAAAACCTGTATTAAACACACGCACACAAAGCAACCCAACCCAACTAACACCCAGGTGGGGCTGGTGCGGCACCGGAAGTCAGTCCATGGACGGACCTTGGCTCCCCTCCTGGGAAGAGGATGGAGACTGGGGTGTGCCCGGGAGGACCGCGGCGTCTCCGGGAACGGATGCTTCGTCTCTTCATCTCGATGGTGCGCACACGGTGCTTGCGGGGGAGACGTGCTGAGCAGCCCTCTTCAGACCCACCCTTTCCTGCGTGTTCGACGCCGGGAAGGGCTTACAAACACTCCGCCACCGGCTGCCTGGGGCCTGCTCTCTGGCCTGCGCCCCCTCCAACTGCCGTTCACTATGTCCCGCCCTCCACCTCCAAGTCCTCCCTCGTTCTCCGTCAATAGGCCGAGCCATCGGCTCTCTTTGCGTCCACCCTGAGTCCTGCCTCTGCACTAACAATAGTGACCCACACAGGCCCATCTCGGACCCACAGAGCCGTCATATCCCGAAGGTGACCCCCACGAAGGTGACCCCCCCACGCCTCCTCCTCGAGGGCCTGGCAGTCCCCACGCCGCAGTGTGCGTTGTGGGGCCTTTGAGAACGGCCTTCAGGGCGGCAGAGGGAAGATTCCTTTTGCTCAGTGAGATTTATGACGGAATTATTTACATCCAATAGGCAGTGATGATGTGGATTAAAAAACTCCTTGGCAAGCGATGAGGGGCGTGGGAGGGAGCCATGTGTTTGTGGTCCGGGGTTTGTGACCCGCGGACTCGCGGCACCTCTGTCTTCTGGAGGAATGTTCAGGAAGCACTGACTACCACCAGCCTTGCCTGCTCCGAGAAACAGCGGTTCCAGGCCATTAAGACTGGACGTTTCCAGCCTGAGTTTACCCGGCGCGCGGTGATTAAATTTCCAGGGTCTGGCATGAACATGCTGACCTCGAAGCTTTAATCTTCTCTCGGTCGTTTATTTGATTTGTGATCTTAAAAATGTACTTTCTTCCCCCAAACTGTATTTTAAAAGGTAAATGACGGGAGAATCGTTCCCGTCTGATGAGAGGGCGTGGGAATTAGATGCGGCTCGAGGAGCAGGGCTCCTGCAGTGGTAACAGCGTTCCAAGGAGGGAGCACAGCTGCTCACAGCCCCCCACGAGGAGCCCCCCGAGGCTGCTCACAGCCCCCCACGAGGAGCCCCCTGAGGCTGCTCACAGCCTCCCACGAGGAGTCCCCCGAGGCTGCACACAGCCCCCCACGAGGAGTCCCCCGAGGCTGCTCACAGCCCCCCACGAGGAGCCCCCCGAGGCTGCTCACAGCCCCCCACGAGGAGTCCCCCCGAGGGTGCGCTGTGAGGACAGGGTGCTGACCCCTCGTTCCTGCGCCCTGGGTGGGGCCAGGTGGGTTTCGTGACGTCCTCGTCATGAACCGAGCACAGAGCACGCCGGGAAGTGGAACGAGAGCTGCATTTCCGTGGTTTGACCCTTTTCGCTTTCTGCTTCTTCACAAAATAATAGTGGTCATTTCAGCACGTCAGTTGGGTTTGACAATCGGTTCAATTACGGTGATCTTTTAAAAAATATTTTACTGATTTTAGAGAGAGGAAAGGAGACAGATAGATAGAACATTGACGAGAGAAACATGGATTGGCCGCCTCCTGCACACCCCCTCCTGGGCATAGAGCCCACAGCCAGGGCCGTGCCCTGACCGGGAATCAAACCCTGACCTTCTGGTTCACGGGCTGACGCTCACACGGAGCCGCGCCGGCCGGGCTGTCCTGGTGCCCGTGATGGGAAGGTTGAGGGCGTGAGCGGAGTGCTGACACCGGGCAGGAAGGATACGCAGAGGTGACAGGTGAGCGCGGTGCTGCTCTGAGGCGTGTTGTGGACAGGAGGAGGAGCGGGGGAAGAGAAGGAGGAGGAGGAGGGGGGAGGGGAGGAGCGGTCACCGGTGATGCAGGATAAGGGGGGGCTTCCGAGAAGGTGTGTCTGTCACGTGAAACCACACGCATACGTCCCCCTGAAGGCCATTCCAATTCCCATGGCCTGGGTTTTGCACGCGTGTTAATGACCGTTGCTGGGTGACAAACCCACACACCAGTAGCTTAAACAGACCCATTCGCCTTCAGCCATCAGGTCAGAGGTCTGGGAGACCTGCCTGGGTCCTGGCCGGGGCCCCCCAAGGCGAATTGCGGGCTGTCGGCACCCCGAATTCCACCTGGAGGTGCAGCTGGACGACCGGCTCCCACTCCCCTCAGGTTTGGGGCAGAGTTTGTGTCCTTGGTGCTAAGAGTTAATTTGCTCCTTTAAAGCCAGTGAAGGGGTGGGTGGGAGGGGGGTGCAGAGAGAGAGGAGTGGGGTGGAGAAAGAGAGAGGGGGCGGGTGGAGGAAGAGGGAATGCTGCTTGGCACTGCCTGATCAGGAACACGGGCCCCACACCTGATACACGGCCCCCACACCAGGTACACGGCCCCCACACCTGATACACGGCCCCCACACCAGGTACACGGCCCCCACACCTGATACACGGCCCCCACACCAGGTACATGACACCCACACCAGGTACTCGGCCCCCACACCAGGTACTCGGCCCCCACACCTGATACACGGCCCCCACACCAGGTACACGGCCCCCACACCAGGTACACGGCCCCCAGACCAGGTACACGGCCTCCACACCAGGTACACGGCCCCCACACCTGGTACACGGCCCCCACACCTGGTACTCGGCCCCCACACCAGGTACACGGCCCCCACACCTGGTACTCGGCCCCCATACCAGGTACACAGCCCCCACACCAGGTACACGGCCCCCAGACCAGGTACACGGCCCCCACACCAGGTACACGGCCCCCACACCAGGTACACGGCCCCCATACCAGGTACACGGCCCCCATACCAGGTACTCGGCCCCCACACCAGGTACTCGGCCCCCACACCAGGTACACGGCCCCCAGACCAGGTACACGGCCCCCATACCAGGTACACGGCCCCACACCAGGTACTCGGCCCCCACATCTGGTACTCGGCCCCCACACCAGGTACACGGCCCCCACGCCAGGTACACGGCCCCCACACCTGATACACGGCCCCCAGACCAGGTACACGGCCCCCACACCAGGTACACGGCCCCAGACCAGGTACACGGCCCCCAGACCAGGTACACGGCCCCCACACCTGATACACGGCCCCCACACCAGGTACACGGCCCCCACACCAGAACATGGCCCCCAGACCAGGTACACGGCCCCCAGACCAGGTACACGGCCCCCACACCTGATACACGGCCCCCACACCAGGTACACGGCCCCCACACCAGGTACACGGCCCCCACACCAGGTACACAGCCCCCACACCAGGTACAGGGCCCCCAGACCTGATACACGGCCCCCAGACCAGGTACACGGCCCCCAGACCTGATACACGGCCCCCAGACCAGGTACACGGCCCCCAGACCTGATACACGGCCCCCAGACCAGGTACACGGCCCCCACACCAGGTACACGGCCCCAGACCAGGTACACGGCCCCCACACCAGGTACACGGCCCCCACACCTGATACACGGCCCCCACACCAGGTACACGGCCCCCACACCTGATACACGGCCCCCAGACCAGGTACACGGCCCCCACACCAGGTACACGGCCCCCAGACCAGGTACACGGCCCCCAGACCAGGTACATGACCCCCAGACCAGGTACACGGCCCCCATACCAGGTACACGCCCCCCAGACCAGATACATGGCCCCCACACCTGGTACACGGCCCCACACCAGGTACACGGCCCCCACACCAGGTACACGGCCCCCACACCTGATACACGGCCCCCAGACCAGGTACACGGCCCCACATCTGATATACGGCCCCTCCTGAGTGCCGCCTGCTGGTCACACCCGGGACGTGGGGCCTGGCTGGGCCTCGTCTGAGGGGCAGGGGACACGTTGGGTCGTGGAATTGGTGTGTTAGTGGCCGCCTGTGAACGATCCAGTTAAAGCGGCAGTAAACATGCTCACTGCAGCCTCGTCCGGACAGCGAGGGGGACGGTGTGGCAGGAATGGGGCGTTAAAGGCCTGGGGTGCCGGGACTTCCTGTGACGGGATGGGCACATACTGAGCGTCTGAGCCGCCAGAGGCCTTTTCCTTTACGGCTTAATTTTATAAGATCATGAAATAAAGTTAATCCCCTACACAGGCTGACTCAGCATCAGAGCATTAGAGCCAGCCATTGCGTTCTCTCGGAGCCTGCTCCTCCTCCTTTCCTCCCGGGAGGAGGAACGGCAGGTGATCCTGGGCGGGCGGTCAGACCCAGGCAGCCTGGCAGGAGCAGCCGACCCTAAGGCACCCGCTCCTTAGGGGACACAGGCACCCGCTCCGTAGGGGACACAGAGGGACCCCCTCCATAAGGGACAAAGAGGGACCCGCTCCTTAGGGGACACAGAGCACCCGCTCCGTAGGGGACACAGAGGCACCCGCTCCGTAGGGGACACAGAGGCACCCGCTCCTTAGGGGACACAGAGCACCCGCTCCTTAGGGGACACAGGCACCCGCTCCGTAGGGGACACAGAGCACCCGCTCCTTAGGGGACACAGGCACCCGCTCCTTAGGGGACACAGGCACCCGCTCCGTAGGGGACACAGAGGCACCCGCTCCGTAGGGGACACAGAGGCACCCGCTCCTTAGGGGACACAGAGCACCCGCTCCTTAGGGGACACAGGCACCCGCTCCGTAGGGGACACAGAGCACCCGCTCCTTAGGGGACACAGGCACCCGCTCCTTAGGGGACACAGGCACCCGCTCCTTAGGGGACACAGAGGGACCCGCTCCGTAGGGGACACAGAGCACCCGCTCCGTAGGGGACACAGAGGCACCCGCTCCTTAGGGGACACAGAGCACCCGCTCCTTAGGGGACACAGGCACCCGCTCCTTAGGGGACACAGAGGGACCCGCTCCGTAGTGGACACAGGCACCCGCTCCGTAGGGGACACAGAGCACCTGCTCCTTAGGGGACACAGAGGGACCCGCTCCGTAGGGGACACAGGCACCCGCTCCTTAGGGGACACAGAGGGACCCGCTCCGTAGGGGACACAGGCACCCGCTCCGTAGGGGACACAGAGCACCTGCTCCTTAGGGGACACAGAGGGACCCGCTCCGTAGGGGACACAGGCACCCGCTCCTTAGGGGACACAGAGGGACCCGCTCCGTAGGGGACACAGGCACCCGCTCCGTAGGGGACACAGAGCACCTGCTCCTTAGGGGACACAGAGGGACCCGCTCCGTAGGGGACACAGGCACCCGCTCCTTAGGGGACACAGAGGGACCCGCTCCTTAGGGGACACAGAGGGACCCGCTCCGTAGGGGACACAGAGGGACCCGCTCCGTAGGGGACACAGAGCACCCGCTTCGTAGGGGACACAGAGGGACCCGCTCCTTAGGGGACACAGGCACCCGCTCCGTAGGGGACACAGAGCACCCGCTCCGTAGGGGACACAGAGGGACCCGCTCCTTAGGGGACACAGGCACCCGCTCCGTAGGGGACACAGAGCACCCGCTCCTTAGGGGACACAGAGGGACCCGCTCCGTAGGGGACACAGAGCACCCGCTCCGTAGGGGACACAGAGGGACCCGCTCCTTAGGGGACACAGGCACCCGCTCCTTAGGGGACACAGAGGGACCCGCTCCGTAGGGGACACGCACGCACGGGCCCACGGGCAGAATCGCCGCCCATCTGGCCGCTGGGAGCCCACGAGCCAAAGCGAAGGCACGGGGTGAGCTGGTGGCGCCGAGCACGCGTGGGGCTGGGCTGGTGATGCATGTGGCCTCTGACGTTTTAGCGAAAGCTGGCGGATTGGGCCGCCGTTCTTCCGGGACAGACGTAAGGAATGCGCACGGGAGCCCTGCGACCGTCAGTCACCCCGTCTGTGCACTCCTTCCTCCCTTCCCCCTTCTTCTCCCCCTCCTCCCTCCATCCCTGGCTCTCTCTTTCCCTCCTTCTTCCCGTCCTCCCTCCCTCCCTCCCTTCCTCCCTCATTGCTGGTAGAAAAATAGGAACGAACATTGTGTCTGCTGTGAATTTCCACCCTTCTCTCTTCAAATGGAACCGGG
Source organism: Cnephaeus nilssonii (assembly GCF_951640355.1). Taxonomy (NCBI): domain Eukaryota; kingdom Metazoa; phylum Chordata; class Mammalia; order Chiroptera; family Vespertilionidae; genus Cnephaeus; species Cnephaeus nilssonii. The sequence continues at coordinate 808,669 of NC_137074.1, read as the reverse complement.
TCTTCCGGATGCTCAGTCATGCAGGAAAGGGGTTGTTATCCGACATGGAGGCCAAGGAAAGGGAGGGAACGCTGTGGTGACAGAGGTGGAGCCGCCACCTGTCTGTCTGTCTGTCTGTCTGGCAGGCCCACCTCCTCTGCTCTCCACGCAGCCCGTCCACAGTGGAGTCATACTGTCCTGTGAGAGCCGTGGGGTGAGATGGGAATGGAGTGAGGTCATTGTTTTCCCAGGGTTGTTATAGGGGCTGTAAAAGGCAGGGTGGTGGTTTACGGGGTGAGAGGCGGGATCAAGTCCCAAGAGGGGGTGCTCGCTGAGGCTGCAGCTGAGTGGGAGCTGGCCGTCAGATGGGGATCCGTCAGGAGGCCTCATGCATGTGTGATCACGGCTGGGAGGGCTGTGACCCCAAACCAGATCTGCCAGGAACTCAGGGCTCCCTGCTCTTAGGCGTGTGGGAGGGTAGCATCCCTGCGGGGCGGGCAGGGGGGTTTGGAGCCTGTGCGAGGAGCTGTGGGCAAAACTCCAGGAGGGTCTGGCTCCCACTCACAGCCACTGTGCCTTCAGTGGTGACCGCTCGCTCTGGCCTTGGCTTCTCGCTCCAAACTCAGGTCTGAAGCGTCTGCACCGGCGCCCACAGCCTGCGGGGATGGACTGTGTGGGAGGCACAGCTTGGGGTTGGAAGTTGGGAAAAATGCGGTAGCGTGAGGGGAGATGAACATCACAAATGATGGGAATTCTAGAGCGTCTTCCACGCCCACGGGGCGGACTCACTGTTCATGGATCTTTGACTAAAATCTCTTTGTTATGATGAGACTTAAGTGTCAAAACATCGTCGTCCTCAAAGTACAATCCCCTGGCCTCCGCCGCTCCTGGAATTCAGAAAAACCACGCCGACTTCTTACCCGGGCCTGAGGTTCCCAGATGAGACGCTTTATACACACAACGTAAAGCCGTCCTCTAGCTGCTGCATCTGTATATGCGCCCAAAGGTGTCACGTGGGCGCTGGGCTCTTAGGAACAGATCAGTGTACAGACGGGCTCAGTTGGGGCGTGAAGAGGCCACGTGGAGCGCACATACATGTGCTGGGGAGGAACCCCCACGCTGCGAGGTTATCACGTCAAAGCGTCTCAGTGCAAAGAGTATGGATATTCGAACATGGTCGTCAGGTGGGAATGTGAAACTGCGTGTGAAACAACGAGGGGAAGGGAATAATGTGTATTGAGCGCAGTTTCTACACCAGAAGCACGGAATAGGCATGAAGCACATGAGGAAGATTATGTAAAATGCTTAGACTGGTGCTCAGAGAACTCACGCATGTGTGCATGCATCTTATCCCATCCAATAAAAGGGTAATATGCAAATTGACCCTAACGGCGGAACGACCTGAACAACCGCTGGACCCGTCACTGTGAGGCGCACTGACCCCCTCTCAGTCCCTCCCCCGGCTGCCAAGCACCGATCACTTGATGGCCACCCGCGGTGGGGGCAGGGCTGGCGAGCGGGCGGGAACCGCCGACCTCTTGGTCCCTTCTCCCAGCCATCAGGCACTGATCACCGGATGGGGAGTGGGGAAAGGCGGGGAGTGGCTGTGGGGGGTGGGGCCAGCTGTGGGCAGCTGGGGAAGATGGCCCTGATCGCAGGCCTAGGGACCGTACCCGCACACGGATTTCGTGCGCCGGGCCTCTAGTAGATTATAAGCAGCAACCAGTGTTTGAGCTTCATCATCTTTTTTGGGGGGGAGGAGGGGATCCTGACTGAGTCCAAACCGTGTGCCGGCACTGCACTCGGAGAAGCTGGTTCAGGGACTAGCAGAGTAGAGACTTCGTCCTGCCGTGACCAGTCAGTACCCAGAGATCAGAACAGACATATGAGGAATGACGCAACCAAGATAGAAGACGTTCTCGGTGATTGGATTAGAATCCAGGGGCACGAGGGAGTTTGCAACTGAGTCAGTACGTGGTCATGTGATGGCCTCAATGGTGAACTTCCGTCATGTGTCTGTCTCTCTGTCTCTATTTCTGTCTCTATCATCTCTATCCCTATCCCTATCCCTAACCCTTTCTCTGTCCCTCTCCCTATCCCTATCCCTACCCCTGTCCCTGTCCCTGTCCCTATCCCTGTCCCTGTCTCTGTCCCTGTCTCTATCCCTGTCTCTATCTCTATCTCTATCTCTATCTCTATCTCTGTCTCTGTCTCTGTCTCTGTCTCTGTCTATCCCTATCCCTTTCTCTATCTCTATCTCTATCTCTATCTCTATCTCTATCTCTATCTCTATCTCTATCTCTATCTCTATCTCTAATTTATCTATCTATCTACCTACCTATTATTCATCTCATCTGTGTATCTATCATCTATTTACCCATCTATATACCTATCTATCCATCAATCTATTATCTATCTATATCTATCTATCTATCTATCTATCTATCTATCTATCATCTATCTATCTATCTATCTATCTATCTATCTATCTATCTATCATCTATCTATCATCTATCTATCACCAATTTACAGGCATCTTCTTGCCAATTGCTATGGTTCAGCTGGGGCTGTAAACATAAAATTAGAAAATATTTAGAGAAAATAAAGAAAAAAGTTAAGCAGCTTACACATTTTTGGGGAGCGGCGGGAATTTGAAGGCCCAGACAGACAGGTTCTCTTCCCTGCCCCTCGGGCCTCTTGGGCCGTCGGTGGGAAGGCTGTTCCGTGTGGCACCGAAGCAGCTCGCCGCGGCCGTGCCTTCCACGGGCTCCGGTCCCGGTCTGTCCCGGGGCCTCCCTGAGACAAAGCCAACGAGAATGACACTCTTTAATAAAACCCGTCTCCGAAAGAATGAGCTCATCCCAAGCAAAGCGTGCTTGACTCTCACCGGTGACTGGCGTGTAGCATGTCGTTGTTTGAATGCTTGCTGGCTAAGTCAGGGAGGAATGGCATGCGTGCCAGCTCCTGACGGTATATAAGGGCCCAGGGCAGGTGGGAGGCTCACACCCTCAGAACTACCTCCCGAAGCACAGCCGAGCTCTCTCCTCCTGACAACATGTGTGGCAGTTACTATGGCAATGCCTGTGGCTACGGCTGTGGCTATGGATCTGGCTACGGCTGTGGCTATGGATCTGGCTATGGCTGTGGCTATGGATCTGGCTACGGCTGTGGCTATGGATCTGGCTATGGCTGTGGCTATGGATCTGGCTACGGCTGTGGCTCTGGCTCTGGCTATGGCTGTGGCTATGGATCTGGCTACGGCTGTGGCTATGGCTCTGGCTGTGGCTACTGGGGCTACAGGCCATCGTGCTACAGAAGATGCTACTCTTCTTGCTGGTAGAGCATCACTATCCAATCCTCCCGTGCTTCTGAAATGACCCCCCGAAGTTAACATGACTCAGCACCCACCCCTCAGGTTTTCTGCATCCGAGAAATCTCATGCTTGACAGAGGTCCCGCCCTCCAACTGCCCTCTTCTGCGTCTGCGTCCGCGGCCTGTGGTTACCATCTGACTGGTTTCCGAATGTCATCCTTGACTCCTTCATCTCTGTTCTCTGTCATGATGGTGTTGATGATACGAACATCCTGCAGTTTTGCAAATCACCATTTTAATAAAAATGTGCTTTTTTGGTTCTAAGAAATCTGTGTATACTGGCTTGTGAGTTCCTCCTTTTTGAAACGTTATGGGCGATCTTGAAAATTGGGCTAAAGTGTGTGACTTCAACTGTGGGTTCCCCCTTGATGCAATACAAGCATTTTTGTCTTGTACCTGAATCCTAAGAAATGACTTCTCCACCTATTTCTTATGGCTCACCTTCTCGGCATTCGCACACACAAGCACAAATCACACCATTTCAGAATGGGGCTGGAGCCCCTGTGTCCACAATGGACCTGGAAGGTAAAGAAAAAGCAAAATGATACGCACTTAGGAGGAGCCGTGTGAAGTCCCAGAGAGAGATGTGGCCAGGGCACTTAAAGGAGAAATGGGAAGGAGACAGCTTCCAGGGTTTCTGAGGAATTAGAAGCAGATAAAGGCAGTAAGCATGACGAGTAGAGCATTAAAGAAAAGACGCCTTAGAAGAAAAATATTCCATTATATCCTCGGCATTCGGTGGGAGTGCAGTTATATTAGTTTGCATGTATGGAGATGGGTGGAATTGATTTGTCACCCAATTGACAAAGGCTTTTGAAAGGGCCACATACTATACACTAAAGACAAAGCAGGAAGATGACAAGCTGTCTTCTCAGAGTGTTTATAGTAAATTAGGTAGAGGCAGAAGAGCAGCCGTAAAGATAATTAAGATCAACGGAGACGGCCTATTCTTGCTCTGGAGGGAATATACCAGGTGAATGGGAAGGAGAGGAAGGCTGGGGTGTGAGAGATGTCCCTCAGGGGGTATTGGAAGTTGGGACGATGAGCTGATGCCTGTTGTAAGAACAACCGGAAGGGACAGCAGCGCGTGTATGAGGTGAAGAGGAACCGCCGGGTTCTGAGCAGGTGCAGGTGGTGCCGTGTTCTTCCTTTTGTGGGAGAGCCTGGCCGCTGCCTCCGTGGCGGCTGGAGGAATGGGACTAGCGCGTCTGGTGGCTGTCCGAGTGGGAGAGCCCATTGCTTTGTTGGTGGTTTTTTTCTAATTAAAATTTTTTTTTAAAAACATATTTTTATTGATTTCAAAGAGGAAGGGAGAGGGAGAGAGAAACATCAATGATGAAAGAGAATCATTGATCGGCTACCTCCTGCACGCCCCACACTGGGGGTCGAGTGGGCAACCCGGGCCTGTGCCATGACCCTAACCCTGACCCTGGACCCTTCAGTTCGCAGGTCAATGCTCTATCCATTGAGCCACACCAGCCAGGGCGCTTTGCTGGGTTTTGACGTGCGTGTCCTTTTCTCGTGGACCTTCCGGACTCTAACACTGAGGCCCACGGATGAGGCCTTTTCAGACTCAGGTTCAACTAATGGGATCAACGTGCCACCGTGGCCCCTCATGGCAGGGTCACCGCACAGAGTCCAGCCCTGAGGTCCCCGGGGCCAGGAGACCCCACAGAGTGGCCCCCCGCCCCCAGTCAGCCCCAGTCAACAGGGCAGGCAGTTCCCAGCGGCACCTCTGCGGGTCAGACCCGAAGCTGAACGCGCTCTGGGGACCGCGGGAAGGGACTGCTAACAGTGACAGCTCCGTGAAAAGGTAGCTGATGGTTTGATATTTCCTGTTGTGGAAGGCATTCTACAAAAAGCAAGGACGATTGTCGGCACGGGTAAGAGGATTTATGATCCAGGAAGGAGCCTTCACAATCTACCATTTCACCTGTTTCAGAAATCTGAAATGTCTGCCTCTCTCAGAGAATTCCTAGACCAGGCGTCCTCAAACTACGGCCCGCGGGCCACATGCGGGTGTTTTTGCCGTTTTGTTTTTTTACTTCAAAATAAGATATGTGCAGTGTGCATAGGAATTTGTTCATAGTTTTTTTTAAACTATAGTCCGGCCCTCCAATGGTCTGAGGTCTGAGGGACGGTGAACTGGCCCCCTGTTTAAAAAGTTTGAGGACCCCTGGTGTAAAGTGCTGCTCAAGTACGAGGAGCGGGGGCCATAAAAGCAGAAAAAGTGTGTGTGCGTATCTGTGTGTGCGCGTGTCTGTGTGTGCGCGTGTCTGTGTGTGCGCGCGTGTCTGTGTGCGCGCGTGTCTGTGTGTGTGCGCGTGTCTGTGTGTGCGTGTCTGTGTGTGCACGTGTCTTTGTGTCTCTGTGTGCGCGTGTCTGTGTGTGTGCGTGTGTCTGTGTGTGTGTGCGTGTCTGTGTGTGCGCGTGTCTGTGTGTGTGCGCGTGTCTGAGTGTACGCGTGTCTGTGTATGCGCACGTGTCTCTGTGTGCGTGCGTCTCTGTGTGTGGCGTGCCTCTGTGTGCGTGTATATGCATGGTTCTGGAGTAGGCTGAGGAAAAGGAAGACTTGGCATGTGTCATGTACTGAAGCACACTGTGGAGGAGAGGAAGATAGCTGTGTTAGTGGAGAAAGCTATATGTACTATTGCCCCAGGGCCAGAAAACTATAGTCCGTTCTATGTTGATGTCCAAGTTCTCCTGTAAATAGAACACAGGCACATGCCCACGTTCGGTGTTTTGAGCATCTATCATACGTGTACCCCACAGCTACCAACTCTAACACAGGCTGGGACACCAGGTAAAGTGGCATCATGCTTGTCCATCTATTTTGGGTAAGAAATTAGTGGGTTTTATTGGAGTCGCTTATTTCCTGATGCTTTGGCCCTGCTTCTTACGTTATTGTGGAATTAATTGCTAGAAGAGTTTGCGATGGCTTTGGCAGAAGGTGTGAGGATTTAGGTGAAAATGCTTTTTGCGGGGATGTGGTAAGAGTAGGTCCTGGTTGCGTGAATGAGAAAAAGGAAATGCAAGACCAGGAGTGCGTGTGTCTGCCCGTAGCGAGTGGAGAAAGGCAGGGACAGCGGGGGGAGATGGAGACGCGCTCTCCCGAGGGTGTTTCTAGAGCACGGAGCTCAGCTCGGGTCTGGACACGCATGTCTTACTCCATGGTCCACGCCCAGGAATGGCGCCTGCAGGAGCAGGGCCTCCCACGTTCTTGTACACCCACTTCGTGCTGCCAGTCACCGTCTAGAAAAGCCATTGAAGGAATAATACGAGGAAATACGGTCGCGCCAAAGCTGTTTTGGGGAGAAAGCAGGTGACGTGAACTTGGCGAGGGCTGCGGAGTCGGCAGGAATGAGCCAACGTGAATATTTTAGTGGAGAGGACTGTAAAAAGGGGCCCATCATAACTGAAAGGCAAACCTGGAGTTTGAGGATTTAATCTTGTTGTGGAAGTTGATCTACAGCACGCTTTCCCTATAATGACGAAAAACTGAGATGTTTGGAAAAGTTATTTTTACTCAAATGCTGTGGTTTCTAGAATTAACGTTCAGAGTGTTCAGAAGAGTTTAGGCCCGATCAGTGTGGCTCAGTGGTTGAGCGTCGCCCTATGAACCAGGAGGTCAGGGTTCGATTCCCAGCCAGGGCACAGGCCCGGGTTGTGGGCTCCATCCCCGGTGTGGGGCGTGCAGGAGGCAGCCGATCCATGATTCTCTCATCATGGATGTTTCTATCCCTCTCTCTGAACTCAATGAGATACAAATATATTTTTGAAAAAGAAGACTTTATTCTCAGTGGGTAGGATGCTAGCATGCCCCTGTGCACGTGGGAAGGGTTACGGAGCGGGATCTGAGAGGGCGGAGTTGTCTGCGTGAAGTTCACACCAGCGTTTGACTCCGAGAGTGAGGACCACAGAGAAAGGAAATCCACGTGACGAGTGTGCAAGGCAGTCGTTCCAAAACACGCGCACGTGTAGTCCGATGACGCGCATGTTTGCATTTGAAAAACTGAAGGGAAAAACGATGCCTGGACTTCTGCCCTCACTTTCATGTCAGAGTAGGAGTTGAGTTAATTCAACTCTGACCCCAACCCTACGCGTTCTTGGGTAAGACTGGACCATCCTTGGCCACGGTCTTCTCACTGTAGTGTGTGTGCATGTGAGGAACTCAGTTTCTGGCTTTACATTGTTTTTGTAAGAATCAGATGAAGTGCCCTAGCCGGTGTGGCTCAGTGGATAGAGCGTCGGCCTGCGGACTGAGGGGTCCCAGGTTCGATTCCGGTCAAGGGCATGTACCTTGGTTGTGGGCACATCCCCAGTAGGGGGTGTGCAGGAGGCAGCTGATCGATGTTTGTCTCTCATCGATGTTTCTAACTCTCTATCTCTCTCCCTTCCTCTCTGTAAAAAATCAATAAAACATTTTTAAAAAAAAGAATCAGATGAAGTAATGAGTATGAGTGTGCCTCAAAAGCTATAGAGGGAGATAACAATAATAATACTTTGTCTTATATGATGTCCTCTACAAGAAAATAGCAATTTTTACAGGTGGAAACACGTTATGGACTCTCATTCAACAGCTGGTGAGTGCCTTGTCTTGTAGACTCAGAAAACAAAGACAGGCATTGGCCGTGGCTCACGGCTGACGGCGGGCTCACGGCTGAGACCGCAGCTGACGGAGCACGCTCAGTGCCGCAGTCGGGTTGGGCGCGGGGCGGTGCAAGGACACGGCGATTACACCCACGCACGCCGTGCATCTCGCGGATGCTTCTTTTTCTAAAAATACATTTTATTGATTTCAGAGAGGAAGGGGGAGGGAGAGAGAGAAACATCCATGATGAGAGAGAATCATGGATCAGCTGCCTCCGGCACACCCCCTAATGGGGATCGAGCCCGCGACCCGGGCATGTGCCCTGACCAGCATTGAACCGTGACCTCCTGGTTCCTAGGTCGATGCTCAACCACTGAGCCACTGAGCCCCGCCGGCGGGCGAGGGATGCATCTTCCGTGAGCTGCAGCCTGAACTGTGCTTTGAAGAGCCGGTCGGGTCGGACAGATGCGAGTTGATGTAAGTGGGCGCGATGCTTCCCAGCAGGTGTTCTACGGAGAGAGAAGCTCCAAGAACCTCACCGCCGCTGTGCACCGGTTCAGACCTTCGTCCCTCGCCTGTCCTGCCCGCCCCCACCCCACAGGGGCCGTGCTTCCTGGGCTCCACCCCTTTGGTGCGGGGTCACCTGAGGATGCCTGCCCTGGGCCCTGCCGAGGGCGCCTCACTCCGGCCCAGGCGCTTCCTGTGGGTGCTGAGGGGTGAGGCCTGGCGCGTCGCCCGGTTCCCACCTGTGTCCCTGGATGCGCAGGGGCCTCCTGGCCTGGAGTGAAAGCCTACGCCGGCGTGATGACATTCCACAGACGTGTTTCAGTCACGTGTCCCTCAGGCAGCGGTGAGCTGGCCCTGTTCAATGTGTGGATTGTGTCTGTTTTGTTACAATTCTCATGACCAGCTGGGCCACAGCCGTGCATCACACCTGAAACATGTGTCCTGAGGATGAGGAGCTTTTTAACAATGAAAATTGCTGTGTTAACGAGGCCGCGCAGGAGTCGTGTCGGCGCCCCGCCCTTCCCGGGGGTATAAAGGTCTCAGGGCAGGAGGTGGCCTTCAGACTCAGAAACCCCACCTGCTCCTCCACCAACTACCGACCCCCTCGAGGCATCATGTGCTGTAACTTCTACGGGAGCTCCTGTGGCCGCTGTGGCTACGGCGGTGGCTACGGCTACGGCTCTGGCTACGGCTATGGCTCTGGCTACGGCTGTGGCTACGGCTCTGGCTACGGCTATGGCTCTGGCTACGGCTGTGGCTATGGCTGTGGCTACGGCTCTGGCTATGGCTGTGGCTACGGCTCTGGCTATGGCTGTGGCTACGGCTCTGGCTATGGCTGTGGCTACGGCTCTGGCTATGGCTATGGCTCTGGCTATGGCTGTGGCTACGGCTCTGGCTACGGCTGCTGTGGATACCGCCCGTTTGTCTACAGAAGGTGCTATTCTTGCTGCTAGGATGGAGCTGCCACTCGCCTTGTCCTCGGAAGCGACCCTCCCCAGGCCTCCCTGTTGGTGTCTCACCATCCCACTGAGCAGAGCGTGGTCCGAGGCTGCAGGAAACGGGGTCGCCCCGAAGGGCCGGGTGCTGTCGGGGGCCCCTGTCGCTCCGTGACGCTCCTGGAGGGGGAGGCCTGGTTTTGCTCGGAGGCCACGTGCAGGCCCACGCCACCCACCCTGTGCTTCCGCGTGGCGGCGCGTTCCCAATAAACACGTGTCGTTGGCCCTAAAGGCTGTGGTCATTCGTGTCAGGCCGGTTGCGAGCTGATCGCTTGCTTTTTATCTTCGTCTCCGTGACCTCCTCGGAGATGGCACGCCCGAGGCCCCGCTGCCACCGCTGCGTGCCTTCCAGGCCCTGTGGTGGGTGCCGGGCACACGGACTTTACAACATTTTCCTCGAGGGCTTGTTCTTGAGCACGTGTGTCCCATGACCTGGGTCTGTCCATATTACTCAGCACACCCAACAATGCACGTGTGTGCACACACACACACGCACACACACACACACACACACGTGCACGCACACGCCTCAGAAAACCTGCTTTGAGAAAGTGCTGATGGTGAGAACCGGGCGGGAGAAGAGGCGGAGGCTGCTCTGGGCTCTGAGTCCATGTATTCTTCTCAGCCTCCCCGACACTCGGGCTGGTTCCTGCTTGAACCCGGGGCTCTGGGCTGACGGCTGGCAGCTTAGTCCAAGCTCCTCCTTTGCCCTCTGCTCACTGGTTACAGCGCCAGGGGTCAGCGGCCACTTCTTGGCCGCGGGGCAGACGGAGACGCCAGGAGCGGGTGTGGGGGTATCGGGATGAGCCTCGATTGCAGAAGCCGGTGGCCACACAGCCGTCAGGACGAAACCGTTCTTTACACAAAGCCCATGCAGGCAGCGTGCGCCGCTGGGAACATGCGCCTCCTTCCCACAAAGCATCCTCCTCTCCGTCCCCACCGCCGTTATCTGGCCTCACATCGCGGCGGCCTGAGCTCCGGCTCAGCAGCTCCTCCCGGCTCGCTGCTGGCTCTCTGGCGGGTGACATGGCAGCTGCACCCGAGCTCTGTGAGCTCTCAGCTCGCAGCCCGGCTCTCAGCTCCGTCCCAGCTCTCCTCTCTCCTGCACACACAGGAGCTGCGTCCTCCGTGCCTCCCCCTCCTCTGAGCCCTGCCTGCCCCTCTCCTCTGAGCTCTCCTCTCTCCTGCACACACAGGAGCTGCGTCCTCCGTGCCTCCCTCTCCTCTGAGCCCTGCCTGCCCCCTCTCCTCTGAGCCCTGCCTGCCCCCTCCTCTGAGCTCTCCTCTCTCTGCACACACAGGAGCTGCGTCCTCCGTGCCTGCCCCCTCCTCTGAGCTCTCGCCTCTGCTCGGCCGGCTGCTATCTCGCTGGCAGACTTCCTCACGCACACGCCTCCGGTCAGTGGCCTGGATGCCACTCCTTAGACAGGAAGGCTCGCTGCCCACAGCGCCATCCATCCTGTCGGCCGCAGAAGGGCGCAGCGTGCGTGTGTCCTCGCACCCGCACATGGCATCTTGGCCTTGGGCACCCAATGAGGCTCCTGCTCAGAGCGGCCGTGGCCATCCTGGTGTGCCGACCACAAGGCCTCGGTGCTCCCGTTGGCCTTGACTGTCCGGGGACCCTGCCGCGCGTCCCACCGAGGCTCACGAGTTTGTGTGAAAGTGACCGAGACTGGCCGGAGGAGCCTGGGTCTAGGTGGGGGCAGGTCATGAGAGGGGACAGGTGAGCATCGGGGGCTTGGGGAAGGGGGACCTGTCTGACCTTGGAGGCAGGGAGGAAAGCTAGAGAAGGTCATCTCTAAAAGTCCGCATTCTTCTCAGCACGTTGGGTGCGGGCATTCGGTGGAGGGGGGCGTGGGGGAGACGGGGCGGGGGGGGGGAGGGGTGTCTGCACAGCCCCAGACTGAAAGGCGGCCAGCGCTGCAGCGTGTCTGTCTGTCTGTCTGCACACTGAGCGGGTGGGGGGACGATGGGGACACACACCCTCACTCAGAGCACTCTCTCGCCCCCGACCCCCTCTGCGATGAGGACGACGCCCCCGTTAGGGGCCCCTCGCTGGCTGTGTCTGAGCCCAGGCAGGGTCCCCACCACCAGAGTGTTTTAGGGGAAATTGCAAGCTCAGGGAGAGGGTGGAGAGGACTGGTTTGTGCCTCCGCTCTGTCCCCGCCGTCCCAGATGCCCCATGGAGCAATGGGTCTGAGCTTGTCGCCCGTCGGCAGAGGGTGAGGCTGGGCCCCGGGAAACAGAACCGGGAGCTCATCCGTCTGGGAGGCGAGGCCCGGCTCTGTGGACGTCCTGGCGTTAGAATCCCATCTCCGTAGGGAGTACCAAGGCTTCAAACACTGAAGTCAAAATGTCCTCGCCCGCGGTTAAAGGAACCGGTGTTCCCGGAACCCCTGGAATCCGGAAAGACATCGCTGCGTTGGGAAGAGAAAGGGAAAAGAGGAGGAACCGGCCGCTCTTCTTGAAGGGATAGAACCACTTCTTGTGAGCGAGAGGAACGCGCCGTCCCATCGTCACACCTGGCTGAGCTTCACAAAGGACGTGTCCCTGCGTGTGTGGACAGAGGGCTGACGTGTCACCACTGTGTCCCGGAGCGTGGGAACGGAGCCCTCCGTCACAAAGACCGGGACGTTCCAGGCAATCACACGGGCGCTTGGGAAATGCAGAGCGAAACCACCGGGAGGCGGGACTAAGCGTGAGCAGAGAGAAAGGTCAGGAATATTTCTGAAAAAGGACAGCGTTCCTGGTTAAACATGCACGAGGAGCAGGAGCTGCTCACCGTGGGAGAGAGATGCCTCTGAGCAGGGGAGGAGGAGGAAACACACGTTGGAAATCGCCCCGGGCAGAGCCTGACCGTGGTCGCTCACTGCCTGCCCTGGAAGATGCCATCATTCGTGGTGCTTAAGGAGTGAGTTCTCAGGCGCGGGCATGAGAGTCCCAGATGATCCCCAGGACACACGGCCCCTCCCCCTGAGGCCCTCCCCCTGAGCCCCTCCCCATCACGGGGCGGGCGGGGGGAGCAACCCGTAACTTGCTTCCAACCTCGGCAAAGGTGATGGGATGTTGCTTCTGTGATGGTGTATGTTTTAGGGCTTACAGGCAAAACACAAGATGGATCGTTTGAATTTCAGATACGAAAATACAAATGAATCTATATTTAATATTTTTTACTTCAGAGAGGAAGGGAGAGGGAGAGAGAGAGAGAGAAACATCCATGAGGAGAGAGAATCATGGATCGGCTGCCTCCTGCACATCCCACAATGGGGATCGAGCCCACAACCCGGGCCTGTGCCCTTGACTGGACTCCAACCTGGGACCCTTCAGTCCGCAGGCTGATGCTCTCTATCCACGGAGCCAAACTGGCTAGGGCCAAAAATATATTTTTTAGTATAAATATGGTTCATGCACTATTGGGGTCATACTTACTAAATCTGGCAGCTCTGTTTGATGGATAAGGTGAAGGCATTTTCCCCACGTCCTGGCTGACCCCCTGCTTGTGATATTGTGAGACTCTGAGCCGAGATGCCCGTCAGGCTGAGCTCAGACCCCACGGAACCTGTGAGCTAACACATGGGTACTGCTCCTGCTGCTCCTGTGCGGTCATTACCACCGGCTCCCCGCTGTCCTCTCCCTGACCTGTCGGTGGTGCTGGGGGAGGGGGCATGGATGACCTGGGCATCAGGTCTGCGCATCAACAGAGGTCAGGAGACCAGTCACGGGGATGGATGTCAGAGACAAACCCCCGGAGGGACAGGGACGGGGAGCGGCTGCCTGAAGGGATTGGCTCCTGAACAAGGTGCTGAAGGGAAGTTCATCCAGGACCCAGAGTGTCGCCGGGAATAAGGAGAGACTCTGAAGCCTGTGGGGACTTTATGACAAAGCGATTTCCCCACGAACAGGTCACCGGCAGCGGCAATGAGCTCCTGGCCCAGCGAGTGCGCAGGCCCCCAGGGATTAGAAAGGGAGACTTCGTGTCGCAGAACGAAGAGGAGCAGAGACTGGGTCTTGGTGCGGTGTGAGGTGCGGAGTTCTTGGGGAGTTTTCTCACCTTGTGGTGCCCCCCCCCGTTCCCATGTTGTAAGAAGATACCTGCTGCTTTTACAATTTCTTTGTGACCCAATAGATTAAAATCTCCGAAATTTGTGATTTAACAAACATGCAACAGTTAAAATCTTACCTAATAAAAGAGAAACATGCAAATGAACCATTACTCCGCCACGCCCACAGCCAATCAGAGTGAGTATGCAAATTAACCCAACAAAGATGGAGGTTAATTTGCATATGCAGGCATGGAGCAGCTGGGAGGGGCGGGACGCCTGCTATGAGGGGAAGTGGGGCGGCAGAGGGAGCTATAGGAGCGGTGCTCCGGACAGAAGCGGGGACGTGCCGGCTCCCGGGTGGCTGGGAGGGAAGCCAGGGGAAGGAAGGCCTATTCTTGCACGAATATTGCCCAACGGGCCTCTAGTAGAGGATATTTGTGTGTGTGTGTGTGTGTGTGTGTGTGTGTGTGTGTGTGTGTGTGTTATTTTGGTTTGAAGTAAATGACCACCTCGAACTGATAAAACTCTACTGAGGAGGGGCCCTCGAGGTGAAAATATACCCTCTGCCGAGATTGTGCCACGATGGGACGATAGGAGCTCTGTGCTATGACCCGTGGAGCAGTGTCTGTGGAGGGCAGCGCTGTGTCCCATGAGATACGTCCCCTGTGACGTCATCAGTGAGGCCTAAGCTGGTCAGGGAGTTTGCCCCGCTCATGGGAAGAGCTGCGTTCCCAGCATAAACTCCCTGCCCGCCCAGAGCCGCGTTGTGTAAAAGGCATCTCTGCATCATGTGTTCAGGGAACTGGATAATTGATGGAAACTCACCTTCTAGACGTGTCATCGGCGCAAGACAAGGCCCCGGTGACACAAACACACACGGTTCCAGTAAAAGTGAGAGACTCTGTGCTAATGGGCCACTTACTGCTGAGTCCTCTCATGATCCACTGACAGAGTGACTGCACATGCCGGGTATTAGTGAGTATTTCCTGCGTGAGTCACAGACTTAATGGCATTCCGGGCCCCTCCTGGCGTATATAAAGCTTCCAGGGTGGGAGGCAACACTCACATTCAGAAACGTCCCTCTTCGCCTCAACCGAACCCTCACCTTCCGACAGCATGTGCTGCAACTACTACGGGAACTCCTACGGGGGCTCTGGCTACGGCTGTGGCTATGGCTGTGGCTATGGATCTGGCTACGGCTGTGGATATGGATCCAGATATGGCTGTGGCTATGGCTGTGGCTATGGATCTGGCTATGGCTGTGGCTATGGATCTGGCTACGGCTCTGGGTATGGCTGTGGCTATGGATCTGGCTACGGCTGTGGATATGGATCCAGATATGGCTGTGGCTATGGCTCTGGTTATGGCTCTGGCTACGGCTGTGGCTATGGCTCTGGCTATGGCAGTGGTTGCTGTACCATCCGACCATGCTGCTACCGACGATGCTATTCCTCTTGCTGCTAGAACATCGCCCTAGAACACCCTGCACCTCTAATAAAATATTGAAAATCAACGCTTTTCCTCCGAGGGATGCCCATTCGTCACTCTACACTCCAGTGAGGATTGGACACCTCCTGCTTTTACATCCAATTCTTGTTTGTTATTGAGGAAGTATGAATGCGTCCATTATGCACCCCGAAGACAGAAGATTTGATTCTGATTGTTTTCAAAATGTCAATTTTTGGTTTTTCTATTCTCTAGTTTCTATTCAATGTATTGTCCACGGGAATTAATACTCTGTAGTTTGAAAAACTCACGGTTTTCAATAAACGAATGGCATTTGTTC
The DNA here is from genome assembly GCF_951640355.1 of Cnephaeus nilssonii. Classification (NCBI taxonomy): domain Eukaryota; kingdom Metazoa; phylum Chordata; class Mammalia; order Chiroptera; family Vespertilionidae; genus Cnephaeus; species Cnephaeus nilssonii. Next base: position 793,396 of record NC_137074.1, on the reverse strand, counting down.
CTGCAAGTATTTGTGTCTCTGTGGTTGGAGTCTTCACTGAGATTAGCATTGTGTCCTATCTGCCACGTTAGGCAGCCACTGTTTAACTCCTTCTTGGGTCTGTTTATTCCTCCATCCACCAAATGTGTCCCTTCTCTCACCCATGCTGCACGGGTGGTTTACTTCAGGGTTGTAATAAATCTTGATATTAAGTAACGCGAGTATGCTAATACTCCTTTTCAAAAGTATTTTGGCTATTTTAGTTGTTTTTGGTATCTATATAAACATTAAAATTAGCTTGTCAATATCCATAAATATATCATGCTGAGATTTCAATTGGGACTGAGTTGAATATAGATCAATTTGGGTAGAATAGACATCTTAACAATATTGAGTTTTCCAATCCATGAACATGGTATATCTCCGCATATATTTATGTCTTCTTTGATTTCTGTGATGTGCCTTAATGCAATATTGAATAAGAATGATTATTTTTGTATTCAAAGAGGGCATATTCTAGTGGGGGAGTAAGACAAAAGTTTAAGTAGCAATCAGACATATAAATAAGTAAATAAAGTAAATAAACAATTATAAACACTTTTATAATAACTGATAAACAGTTATTTGCCATAAAAAAATCAAATGGCCTACCAAAGCTGCAAGAAGAAATATAAAATCTTAATGGGACTATATCTATTAAGGAAATTGAATCAATAATAATATTTCAAAACAGGAAGCATCAAATCAGAATGAATTCAGTGGTAAATTCTACAAAAAAATTTAAGAAATAACTTATACCAATGTCCCACAAATACCTCCAGAAGATAGAATAAAGGAATACTTACTAACTCACGTTATGATGTCATCATTACCTTAATACCAACACCAGGTAAAGACACTGCAAGAAACAAAACCAGCACAGACCAATACCTTAAATAAATGTGGATGTAGAAATTCTCAACAAAAATTATGAATTTGAATCCCACAATACATAAAATGAATTATATGCTATAACCAAGTGGGCTTTGTGCCAATTATGCAAGGTTGGTTCAACCCTCATCAATTGCTTAATGTAGCCCATCATATTAATAGCCTAAAGAAGAAAAATTACACAATCATTTCAATAGATGCAGAAAAAGCATTTGACAAAATCCAAAACTCATTCATGATGAAAACTTTCAGTCACTAGGAATAGAGAGAATCTTCCTCAATTTGATAATTTCTACAAAAACCCTGATGCTAACAGCATATTTAGTGGTGAGAAGCCAGAAACGTCTCTGCTAAGATAGGAAAAGGCAAGGATGCCCTCTTAATCTATTGCTTTTCAACATCATCCTGGAAGTCTTTGAGATGCAATAAGACAACAACAAATTAACTGATAGGAAAAAAGAAATAAAACTGTCTTTTTCCACATGGCATGATGGTTTATTTAGAAAATCCAAATAAATGTACAAAAAACCTCCTGGGACTAGTAAGAGGTCATAGCAAGGTTGCAGTATATAAGGTTACTATATAACAGTCATTGCTTTTCTACGTATCAACACAGAGCACACGGAGTTTGAAATTTAAAGCATAATACCACTTACAATAGCAGTCCCCAAAATGTAATACTTTGATATAGGTCTAAACATATGTACAAGATCTATACGAGGAACGCTATAGAACTCTGTGAAAGAAATGAAGGAAGAACTAAAAAACGAACAAAATAAATCTCACGTTCATGGGTAGCAAGACTCAATATTGTCAAGATGCCAGTTCTTCTTCCTTATTTTACCTATAGAGTCAAAGCATTCCCAATAGAAACTCCAGCAAGTTATTTTTTGAATATTGACAGAAAGATTATAAATGTTATATGGAGAGGCAAAGAGCCAGCAAACAGCCAACACAACATTGAAGGAGAGGAACAAAGTTGGAGGACTGACACTATCCGGTTTCAAGTCCTACTTTAAACCACAGTCATCAAAACAGAGTGGGATTGGTGAAAAACATAAAAAAAAATATGATCAGTGAAGCTGAATAGAGAGCCCAACTATAATTCACATGGATATAGTCAACTGGTCTTTGAAAAAGAAGCCAAGAACAAATGGGGTCGGAACAACTGGACATCTACTCACAGAAACATTGAATTTGGAAACAGACCTTGCCCCCTTCACAGAATTAGCTCATTACGGATCGCAGACCTCAATGTAAAATGCAAAATTACAACCTTCTAGAAGACAGCGTAGGACAGTGGTCGGCAAACCGCGGCTCGCGAGCCACATGCGGCTCTTTGGCCCCTTGAGTGTGGCTCTTCCACAAAATACCCCGGCCTGGGCGGGTCTATTTTGAAGAAGTGGCGTTAGAAGAAGTTTAAGTTTAAAAAATTTGGCTCTCCAAAGAAATTTCAGTCGTTGTCCTATTGATATTTGGCTCTGCTGACTAAGGAGTTTGCCGACCACTGGCCTAGGAGAAAACCTAGAGAATGTTGTTTGGCGATGACTTGCTGATACAAAACCAAAGACACGGCCCAGGAAAGAAAGGATGGGCCAGCTGGACTCCATTCACATTAGGGACGTCTGCTCTGTGACCAACAACGTCCAGAGAACGAGAAGACAAGTCACCAACTGGGAGAAATATTTGCCAGAGACGTGCCCGATGAAGGACGGAATAGGCAAAGAGCTCTGAAAACTCAACAGTAAGAGAACCAACAACCCCCTTTAAACATGGCCGCAGACCTCAGCAGCTCACTAAAGGAGATGGGAGAGCCGGGAAGATGGGACACGCGCCGATGGTGGCAGGCGTTCCTGGCGGGGAGGGCTGTGCCCGGGGGGGGGGGGGTTGGGCAGCGGGGGGTGGACACCTCTGTGCTTTCTGCTCAGTTTGGTTGTGAGTGTAAAGCTGCTCTGAGAAGTGGAGTCTAGTTTAAAAAGCCATCGGGAGCCGTTCCAGACGGGAAGATCGGGTTCAGCGTCTGAGGAGGGGAGGACGCAGCTGAGTGTGACACATGCTGGAGTGAGGACTGGGGAGGCTGCAGGGTTAGGGTGCCGGGAGGTCCGAGGGGCGGGACAGCAGGAGGGCGAGGCTGTGAGGAAGGACGCTCCGCTCCTCTCTGCCGGGTCCCCGCGGCCACTGCTCCGGCCTCCCCGCCGACGCTGTGGCTCCGTGGCTGCCCCCCGGCCTGGGAAGGCAGGGCGCGTTCTCCCGTGGCCGCAGGCATGTCTGTGGGTTCGGTGCTTTCATTTCAATGCTCGTTCGGATTCCCAGCTTCTTGAGGAGCCCGAAGCCAGCCTGGCGACCCCGGCCTGATCCTGTGTTTGCAGAAACGTTCCTGTTTGACGTGCCTCGGGCTGGGCAGGGAGGACAGTCACACACACAGGCGGTCATTTGCCGAGGGCGTGGGTGGCTTTTGAAAAGTCAGCATGAAGAATGTTAATTACCACACACACACACACACACACACACACACACACACATACACACACACATATACACACACACACACACACACACACACACACACACACTCCCGCAGCAACATGGACGTAAATATTAGACGTCTAGGTTGAGTGTGATGAACAGATCAATACGATCTGAGAAGCTGTTGGTTTGGGGATGCGGGTGCTTGGGAAACAAGGGGAAGTAAACTGAATGTGTCTCCCTGCAGAGTAAGATCAGAGTTCCACCCAGCCCTGCCCTCGGCGGGCTTTTAAATCACACGCAGTGATTTCTATGTGGCCGCTGCCGCCACGGAGGAGTTTATGAACTGAGGGCGTTTTCCATGGTCTGGTGGTTAGTAAGCAGCTCAGCCAGCGCTCACTGTTCCTCGCCGCCTGCTCCACACGGGCTGCCGGCTGCGTGTCCAGCCACGGACCACACAGCCCACTTCTCCGCGATCCGCAGAGCCACCCCTTCGAAGCTTCCTTCCTTCCTATTTTCCCCATCCTTAGGGCATTTAAAGTTTCCTCATATAATTTTTAAAAATGTGTTTTTATTGATTTCAGAGGGGAAGGGAGAGGGAGAGAGAAAGAAACATCCATGATGAGAGAGAGTCACGGACCGGCTGCCTCCTGCACGCCCCACACTGGCAATCGAGCCTGCAACCCAGGCACGTGCCCTGACTGTGAATTGAACCCTGACCTCCTGGTTCATAGGTCGACGCTCAACCGCTGAGCCCCGCCGGCCGGGCAGTTTCCTCACATCTTACAGTGACTCTTGTATCATGATTTAGTAATTTCTACATTTAACTGTCCCCACGTCACCAGCTGTGGTTCCTGCCTCCGGACTGGACCCAGGCCGATGCAGGGGTCCTCCGTGTCCTGCTGGTGGGAGGGAGAAGCAGAGGCGAGCACGCAGGAGCCACGGGCACCCCGGGCTTAAAGGAGGTCCAGGGAGATGTGTCCGCGAGAGGCCCGTGGAGCCGACGCTCGCTCACCTGGAAACGGAAGATGGGAGCCCCGTGCACAGCGAGGACGGACAGGTGGACCCCACGGGAAGGCCAACGGCGGTGAACGTGGAGACGGCCAGGTTCCCGCAGAGGCGCTGTCAGTAACGTCGCTATGAAGACGTGGTTTGTAGGAAAAGAGGTGAGCACGGGCTCCAGCAGCCATGGCGGCATCGGGGAGTGTGAGTGTGCCTGACTGGCGTGATGGGGGCAGGGCCATGCCGCGCAGACCCCAGCCCGGCCCGGGGGACCCCACACACGTCCGTGTGAGAAGCAGATCTGAGCAGGGCCGCACTCGAACCCGGCCTTCTCTTCGCTCTCCATTGCGATTCTGGGAAAAGATGGGCCTTTTTATCGAAATGATCAATAATGCAGTTTACATAATTTACCATCAGGAGTTAACGCACATTTCTCCCCAAAGGAGGGAATGTCATAATTTGGCTAGAAAAGTAGGGGCCGGACACTGTTTCCGTCGGAGAGAAAGAGGCCGTTCGCGGGAGTGTGTACAAACGTGCTGAAGTGCTAACTCCTGGTCCCACGCCCGGGAAACCGCGTTAGGGGAGATTAGGGTGAGAACCTCCCAGAAACATTAGGGAAGGAGAAAAGCAACAGGATGCCGCGAGGATGGAGATGGTGCCGGCGGCAGAGGGGATGTTAACAGCAGGACTCCGCGTTCCATGGGTGATGGCTCAGACGTTGAAAGGGCAAAGGGGTAAACACAGTTCCAGGCCCAATGTACCGCGGTGAGGCGCTATGTCATGGACTCTTCGCGCAATTACAGGGGATAAAGTGATGGTTGCGCACGCGTGTGCTTAGCAATGTGTCCTGACATTGCTCGAGGGCTGAGGCACGTCCAGGGGAGCAGCAGTAAACGATGGCTTCCTGGCGAGGTCGCCGGCACAGGATGAGCTCACCGTGGGCAAACACTTGTAAAGGAGGGAGGAGAGCACGTGAGGGAGGAGCCGCCGCCCAGGAGGGACATACAGGTCCTGGGAGAGTGTTGACACGCAGACTTCAGCCACACCCCTGGCACCTCACCTGAACCCCCCTCACACCATGGGCAGCAGCTACTGCGGGAACTCCTGCAGGACTGTGGCTCTGGCTGTGGCTCTGGCTGTGGATATGGGTCCCGCTATGGCTACGGTTCTGGCTCTGGCTCTGGCTGTGGCTGTGGCTGTGGATATGGGTCCCGCTATGGCTGTGGCTATGGCTGGGCCACTAGCCACTTGTCTACAGGGCCTCCTGCCACTAACCACCCCCCCCCCCCCCCCCCGCAGACCATGCCAGGCCTTTGGAACGACCACTCCAAGTCCAGGTGGAATTCCCTGTTTGTGACTCTCACCCCAAAGTGAAGAGCTACTATTGGCCGTGGAAACCTGACGGCAGACGCTGCCAGCCTCGGTGGACCATGAGCTCCATCACGTCCCGAGACAGCAGACCTCCTTCCGAGCTTTTGGCCAATGTGACTTCCGACTATTTTTCCTGTCCCTGCTCCATGGCGGTTGGTGCGAGCACAGGGTTGCGCCATTGGGTTATACTGAATGGGGCACAACCAGCCGTTTCTTAATACAAGGCCTTGCTCCCTTACACGCCCGGTTTCCTCTGTATCGGCCTCAGCCTGGATGCCGGGGGCTCCTGGGGGCTGTGAGCCGGTGGGGGTGAGACTTAGGGTACGTCATGAGGTTTTGTTAGTTGAGTCCAACTGCTGGTTCTTTTGCATATTTATTAATCCATTGCATGTTCATTCATCACACTGCATCTAAGCATAAACACAACATCACAGCCAATGTGTTGTATCTCACGTGGATAAAGGATTCGGACAGGGGGTCAGTGATGGGGTCGTGAACTGTCTGGGATGGAGTGACTGACTTGAGTCTCAGTAATGAAGGGACAACAATATTAACTTGACCATTTAAAAATATTTTCATTGATTTCAGAGAGGAAAGGAGAGGGAGAGAGATAGAAACATCAATGATGAGAGAATCATGGATCGGCTGCTTCCTGCACGCCCCACACGGGATGGAGTCTCAAACCCGGGCATGTGCCCTGACCGGGAATCAAACAGTGACCTCCTGGTTCAGAGGTCAATGCTCAACCACTGAGCCATGCTGGCTGGGCTTAACTTGAGCATTTTTTGAAACCGGTGAACAAGAAATCCCAGAGCCAGCAGAGGAGGGTGCGGCTGCTCAAGGGGACCCGCGGGGACCGGGCCCTCCTCTCCTCCAGGTCCCCCTCCTGCGTGTGAATGTCACACGTTCCGATTCCACGTGGACGCCACACGTGACCCATGTCCCGGGATGGCCCAGGGAACAGGAGTAAGGGTGGCAGTGGCCCTTTTAAAGACACTTTGCCTTTTCACGGCCACGACTGTGTCCCGTGGCCGCTCTTCGCGGAAGGCGGGTGAAGAGAGGAGGCGGTGGACAGGGTTGTGTTTGTCAGCCAACATGTTGCCCAAACCCACAGGCCCTGGATGTCCTGGGAAAAGCAGAAAAGTGGGAGCGAACCCGGTGAGTGGACTTGTCTCCACAGCCCTTGGCGTCTGGGGGCTGAGTCTGCCCCAACCTGTGTCTCCAAGGCCGAGGGCTGAACACAGCCCCCCCACCGTGTGAGCCGTGTCATCATGAGTCCCCACAGGGCTATTCTCTGTTTTTTTTTTGCTCAACATTTTTTATTCTTTTTATTTCCATTTTCATGCAATCTTGTGATTTATGCTGTTCTATATGCAAACATCTCGTTTCATTCCACAGATGTTCCAAGAGAGTTGGAACTGAAATAGTTTCCGTTTCTTCAAATACGTCTTAAACTTGGTTTTCTCTTCCATTTCCTCAACCCACTTTTTTCCCATTGGGGTTTCTATCTTTTTCTTATCCATATGTAGGGTTTCACGGGATATTCTTGATATGATTCCCATGTCATTTCTAGACGTTGCCAATACCGTCTTCCAAACTGTCATTTGTTCATTTCTGTCCTTGTGTGCACAATAGAACAAAACTTTTAGCCCTAGGATTTGTGGTTTTGTAGTTTTGCTTAAGAAGACGTACTTTACTTCTATGTCAAAGCTATCTCACGTTTTCTGTAGTTAATTTTAAAGTTTTGCGTTTTACATTTAGATCATTAATTCCCACGGAGCCCATCTTTCTACATGGGGTTCCAGCTTCCTTGTCACTCTGTTGAGCCAGTTTCTCCAACAGCACCTGTGAAATCACCCATCCTGTGCCAGAGATTGGTGGTGCCCATTGATTACGTGTTGTTTTTAACACATGTATGAGCCTGTCTCTACACACTCTACCATGACCTCCTTACACGTGTGTCGCTTCATGTATTTCAAAAGCTTCCTTTTGTGGCATAGAATTAGGTTTGTTCTACTTGATGTTCCCATTGAAGAGAACCAGACCCAAGGTGTAGAGTTTAAGGACCAGTAGGATTCCCCAGACAAGAACTGTGCTGATGGGAGGAGGGTGTGAGTGGATTTGGCCGCTCTGGGGCGTCCTTGTCTGGATTGTTCCCGAGTGTGGATCTCAACTTCCTGTAAAAGTCAGAGTCAAGTTGTGCCTTTGGGACCCAGGTCAATGAGCGGATCCATATCACCTGGGTGGACTCTGAAATGTCAGAATTCTGCAAGGAAAGAAAAGTGTAAAGTGAGGTGAGGCAACCTGGATACGGGTGACGTGGCCGGAAAGCCAGAGAAAGTCATGCCCGGTTCTGCGGCAGAGGCGAGGGGTGGGGGAGAGGAGGGCGCATTGGTTTGGGGGGAACTTTGAGGCGAACTCCCTGCTGTTAGACTCGGTGCTTCTGGGTTTCTGGGCATCAGCGCCCACCGTGGTCCCAGAGCAGGGGCAGGAGCGGATGGAGCCACGCCTGTGCGGAAGTGCTCGTGGCCAAGGTGGGACGACAGTCTATTCCAGTTCTCTGAGGGACACAGACCCACTCATCACAGCACGACTGGGGATGACGGTTCAGGCGCCTGGAGACACGGCGTCTGGGTGCCGTAACTATTGGAGGACAGGTGAGCGGTGGGCTGCCAGGAGAATTGCCCGGGACGGCAGGGCGTGTGCCGCTTGGCTCTGCCATGTTGGTCCAGTCATGTGACCACTCCCTCAGCCCAGTTTCCTCACGTGGATGTGTGGATGAGCTATCTTCCCAATATTGTGGGGCGCCAGGTTGAACAATCATTTCAAAGGCCATTTGCACGGCGTGAGCCAGTGTAGGAAACTCGGGGTGAATTTCCCTGCTGCCTGGGAGGCGGCCCAGGGGAGCAGTATCAGAGCTTTAAGAGATGAATTAATACGTCTATTCACACGACTCTCCGAGATGCGTCCCCTGTAATTAGTGAGAGATGTTTCGCAATCAACATTTATACTCACTGAAACAGCCAGTTACAAGACTGAAAATCCTGAATGTACTTAAAAACAGCCATTCTCTCTGATGGAATCAGGTTTTCTGTGGTGCGAATCTCTCACTGGCACCAGCATCCAAAATGGGAACCTCCGTGGTTTTCCATGCTGAAACCATAGAAGGCTTTCAAGGCAAAAGTTTTATGGGCCCGAGTGTGCGCTACCCACAATTACAGAACGGAGCGCATGTTTCAGTGCCAAGCCCAGGGAACTGGCGAGTGTTCTGAGTAACAAGCTGTTGTCCAAAATGCTTCAATGTGTTCTCGGCTGGCATCAGGGTGATTAACCCTCTCGGGGTTTGGCTGTATTTGCTTTCTTCATTCATGCTCAGCGAGTAGAAGCGGAATGAACGCATGGAGTGTGCATTGCTCTCTCGTGTTTAGCTGATGCTTATTCAGCGTAAGGACATGTCTTCAGTTTGTGCAGCGTGTCGGTGGTGGAGCCAGGATTTGGGCCCAGTTCCCTGTGATTTCGGATGGTTCACATCGTGAAGACGTGTGAATGACCCCGGGAGTAAGCCATGTGATCTAGGTTTTAGAAGAGGCAAGGCCTGGTGGCCCCTGAAACTTGGCCATAGAGGGGTCAGGTGCTGCGAGTACTTGGATCCATGATGAGATATGAACGGCACTTCAGGGTCGATTTTTGTAGGTGACGTGACCGTACGTAAGGGCACAGCAACGTCAACTCTCTCCTGTGGCTCCAGCCTGCTGGGCACATTTTGGTTTCAACAGACCCCCAAATTCTAGAATCCAAGTCCTTAAAACCATCTCTCCTACACCTTCTAGTATATCGTATATATCTATTATATTTTATATATTATTTATCTACCTATCAGCTATCTATCTATCTATCTATCTATCTATCTATCTATCTATCATCTATCTATCTATATCTATCAATCATTTATCTATCATTATTATCATCTGTCTATTTGTCTATCTACCTATTATCTATCTATCATTTATTTATCTTTATCTATCATCTATCATCTATCTATCTATCATCTATCTATATATCTTCTTCATCATCATCATCTATCTGTCTATGTACCTATCATCTATCTGTTATCTATCTATCTATCTATCTATCTATCTATCTATCTATCATCATCTATCATCATCTATCAATCTACCTGTTTCTTACTGGTTCTGTTTCTTTAGCGAACCCTGACTAGCACACCATCTAATTAGGTAGAAATGAAATGAACTACTAAGTCTCTGGGGGTTCATGGATTTCCTTTGGGCAATTTTGGTCCTTGAACAGGTTAGAGATCAACACTGATTTCCCTAAATTAAGCTTAAAGCCTTCTGAGCATGTCCTGTCCCCTCTGGGTCCTGAGCGCCAGCGTCTGCGTCTCTTTCCTGATCTCACGCCATCAGAGCCCCTACGATGAGCTCGTTCATAAGGGCCGGGGGCTGGGGTAGCTGAGATCTAAGGTTCGGGTCTGAAGACCTTTTCAAATATTCTAAAGTGCGGGACAGCTAGACTGAGCTTCTATAAGTAATTCTCTCTTGGACCTCATCCAGCACGGCTAGAGAGCAGACCACGAATCCTGAGTAGGGGTGGCTGGGGATTGAGAAAATGAAAGAAGGAGACAGACACAGAGACAGAGGGGAAAAGCTGGGATCGGGTGGGATAGCTGGCCCTCTGATGGAGAGACAGTGACCCAGAGCCGGTGCAGTGTGTTTATTATATACAGTATAATTCCAGGAAGTTTTACTAGAGTTTAAGACAAAGGAATTATGTGAAATAATGGTTAAAGATCAAGCTGTAATTCTTCATTCTTGTGTAGCTGTCACTCCTGGCTGAGCCCGGATAATTGCATCCGTTCCTTGTGCCTGGCTGAACTTAGATAATGAAACCCACCCCCTGGCACCTGAGCTAAAGGTCAGGCTGACAACACACCTGCCTCTGGCACGGTATGTCTCCAGGATGTGGCTCTGCCAACGCCGCTGGACTCAGGTGACAATAATTAAGGAAATGCTCATGTGCCTTCCCAGGCGCTCTCTACAAGCTTCAGCAGCAGCCTCCGGACTTCAGCTTCCAACTTCAACCCCGCAGGCTAAGCCAGTGTTTGGGGAGAACAAGGCAGAAGCTAATAGGAACCTGGATGATTAGCCTTCCCTGCCAAACCTGTTGGAGGCAGAAGATGTAGAAGAATGATGCTCACATAGGCTTGTTTCCATGATCACCTCAGCTGTGTAGCCACGAGAGTGCATGGTGAGTCCCCGTTCGCCTGTTTCGTGCAGGTCGGCGAGTCCTCAGAGGGAAAACCTTGTAAACCAACACTTGGTGCTTCCCAGAGCGGTTCCATCTGAAAATGTGGCTCCAACGATGAGCTGGATCCGCAGTCAGGTACCATCATCCCGCACAGGCCGGAGGACACGGGTTCCTGTGCGTGGCATCATGTGGTATCCTCTGAAGGTGACACAGAGGAGCAAAGTGAAGGGAAGAGAGAAGGGAGAAGTCCACTTGTGGGAGATTCTCTTTTGTGGGAAATGAAGTTCCAGCAACCGATTCTCTGCTTGATTGTTTATAAAGGACTATTCCTTCCAAGAGAGACAAGCCTTGAGCGCTCCGTGCTTCTCTCTGCCTCGGCCACTGACGGGTGTAGGTTGCTGGGGCTGATGGCTCATACGTGTTTTTTAAAAGTTATTTTATTGAGTGTATTGGGGTGACCCTGGTCAACAAAACCACATAGTTTTCAAGTGTAAAGCAACAAGATACCATCTGCACACGGCATCGTGCGCCCATCACCCCACAAAGTCTCTTTCTGTCCCCATTTCTCCCCCTTTGCCCCTCCCCCTCGCCCTCCCTGCCCCACCACTTTTCCTCTGGCCCTCACCACACTGTTGTATGGCTCTGGCTGTGGCTCTGGCTGTGGATACGGGTCCCGCTATGGCTGCGGCTACGACTGGGCCACTAGCCACTTGTCTACAGGGCCTCCTGCCACTAACCCCCCCCTGCAGACCATGCCGGGCCTTTGGAACGACCCCTCCAAGTCCAGGTGGGATTCCCTGTTTGTGACTCTCACCCCAAAGTGAAGAGCTGCTATTGGCCGTGGAAACCTGACGGCAGACGCTGCCAGCCTCGGTGGACCGTGAGCTCCATCACGTCCTGAGACAGCAGACCTCCTTCCGAGCTTTGGCCAATGTGACTTCTGACTATTTTTCCTGCCCCTGCTCCATGGCGGTTGGTGCGAGCACAGGGCTGCACCATTGGGTTATACTGAATGGGGCACAACCAGCCGTTTCTTAATACAAGGCCTTGCTCCCTCACACGCCCGGTTTCCTCTGTATCGGCCTCAGCCTGGATGCTGGGGGATCCTGGGGGCTGTGAGCAGGTGGGGGTGAGACTAGGATACGCCTGTGCGGGGAGGGGAGTCCCACTTAGACAGCCAGGTGGGGGCCACAGATCCCTCTGGTCCCCGTGTACCCGCTGTGCAGGCGTTAGACGGCGCCTGAACCTCAGAAAACCTGTTTCCATCCCATAAAAAGAGGCGTGATCTCCGACCCAGGCCCATCGTCATGGCGATGAGAGGGGTCCTCAGTGTGGACCAGTGGCCGGCACAGGGGACAGTGCATGGAAAGGGTTGTGTGTTGTAGTTGCCAAGCAACCCCCTCTGTCATGTGGCGTCACATGTAGTGCATCGTCTTCGCCGGTTCCGAGGGGCCCAGCTGGGACTTGGGGATCTGATCATCCTGTTTCTGTCTCCTTGTCTCTCACGGGAACCCGTGGAGGCAGGGGGACGGCTGTGTGACCCGAGTGCCAGGCATTGCCTCCTCCACAACGTGGATGACCCAGGGGCGTGGAGGGCTCTATAGAGTGAAGGGATTTTACATTTCCTTTTTTTAAAAATATTTTTTATTGTTGATAGTATTACAGATATCTCCCCTCCTCCCAGCCCGCAGGTCTTCACCAGCCTGTGGCCCTGGCTGTGCCTATAAGTATATACGGTCTCTGCTCTATCTCTTCTCGTGCCCCAGCCCCACATCGAGGGTGTCGGTCTGGCCCATGCCTCCTGCTGCGGGTCTCATTCTGTTGGCCAATTTGTTTGTTCATTAGATTCCACAGATGAGTGAGGTCACGTGATCTGTGTCTGTCTCACTTTGGCTTATCCCACGGAGCATCATGCTCTCAGGTCCCTCCATGCTGTCCGCAAGGACAAGGGATCCCCCTATTGCAGCTGCTCAGTGTTCCACGGTGCACATGTCCCACAGGATTTTACTTTCAATGCTTAGGAATTACTCAGGGTTATTTTGGTTTTCTTTTCCACAGAGTAAACACAGAGTCATAATATGTGTGTTCATTGTATTCAAGGGTGACCGTGTAGCATCATCTTTCATAACCCATATCCATCATCTCACTGACGCACTGCAGAAAGTCCCTTAGCGGGGTGCAGGGGCCAGGATCAAGGCCACCGCCCGTGGTCTCTGCTCCATATTGAAGTCCAGCTTCTGACCGGCTTAGCCTGAGCTCCCAGCTGCAGCCCATGGTGGGTGGGGGCTGCCGGCCACAGGCCCTGTGGCTGCTGAAGCCCACGTGTGGTGAGTGTGGGCCACAGAGCAGGAGAGAGCGAGGGAGAACCAGAAGGCAAGCATGAGCAAGAGCGCGGGAACTCCGTCTGACTTCACCTGCAGTGACCCCGCCCTCCTACCCAGGGATCCTTTCCCAGGCGAGACGGACAGGCCAGCACTGTCCCTCCCACCCCACCCTCACTGCCCACGTGCCCCTCCCTTTCCCCATGGGGTCTGCCGGGAGGGGATGGGCCCGGGGTTCCCTGGGGCATGGACGGAGCTTCCTGGGGGAGCTGCCCAGGGGCCACGCCTGCCCTGTCTTCCCTCTCCTTTCTTCCGAATATTCGTAAGCGGGCCGGTCCCCACAGGACATCACTGCATGGCTGTGTCTGCACGTGCCTCCTGGTAAGTTCACGTTGCCTCCGTCAGGTATCGCCACGACCATCTCTCATGAGGAGTGGATGTAAAGCACAGTTTAATGGGAGAGCGAGCCTTCCCTGCCCCTCCCAGGCCCACATGTTACCTGTGGTGTGGCTGGTGCTGGGTGTGACCGAGGCTGGGCTTGGTGCTAGGCCTCTGGGCTGGTCAGACGGGGGGAAGCGGGGAAAGAACCAGAGGAAGCACATGTTCCATCGGACCTGGTCACGCTCTGGTCTTTCCTGCATCACTGTCACCTCAGGATGTGCCAAGGCCTCTCTCTCTCCCTCTCCCTCTCTCTCTCTCCCTCTCTCTCTCTCTCCTTCTCTCTCTCTCATTCTCTCTCTCTCTCTCTCTCTCTCTCTCTCATCCTTCCTCTCTCTCTCTCTCTCTCTCTCTCATCCTTTCTCTCTCTCTCTCTCCCTCTCTCTCTTTCATCCTTCCTCTCTCCCTCTCCCTCTCTCTCTCTTTCATCCTTCCTCTCTCTCTCTTTCATCCTTCCTCTCTCTTTCTCTCTCTCTCTCACCCTCCCCCCTCTCTCTCCCTCTCTCCCCCCCCCACCTGTGTGAGTCAGAGTTCTCAGGAGAAACAGAACAGGAGGAGCTCTACAGATGTGTCCCTCTGCTCTGTCCACGGGGGGATTGGTACAGGACGGGCTCACGTCATCCTGGGGCCGCAAGGCCCATGACCGGGCACCTGCGAGACCAGGAAGCAGGGAAGTCAAATGCACAATTCAGTCTGAACCCAAAGACCTGAGAACCGGCCACGGCCGTCCAGGGCAGGAGGTGGACGTCCCACCTCAAGCAGACAGAACACACTGCCCTCCTCTGCCTTTCTGTCCCATCGGCCCACATTGGGGAGGGCCGTCTTCTCACTCATCCACTGACTCAAATGCAAATCTCTTCATGAACCCTCCCTGGGCCCAGCCCGGTGACAGAATTAACCATCACATCATCCCATTTGCCAACATCCCAACACACACACAAATGATGAAGAAAAATCAATTTAAATGCAAGAAATCAATATGGCAACAAGATGTTTATTAAGATTAATTTAAACTTTTCTCGCAGGAAAGTTATTGATCAAAAATGAAAGCATTCTAAAGTCAATGAAACAGCAAAGGAAAAGGTTTTCAAAAAGTTGTGGAACATTCCGGGTGATTTCCTTGACTCCAAAGTCTGACCGGTTCCTTCAGGTGCTTGAGGATGAGGTTGGCTTTTCGAGTAGAAGATGGAATTGCTCGGATGGAGGGTTGTGGACGTGGATGCTGGCGGCCGGGGTAGACCAGCTGGCTGAGTTTCTCTGGAAGCTTCTCAGTAACATCCATACAAACAGAATCTTCTGCAGTAAGATGGGCGGTTGCCACCGTAGCCGTAGACGCCAGAGCCCCAGCCGTAGCCGCAGCCCAGGCCACCGTAGCCACAGCCGTAGCCACAGCCATAGCCATAGCCCAGGCCGCCATAGCCATAGCCCAGGCCGCCATAGCCACAGCCACCATAGGCACAGCCCACGCCGTTGTAGCCGTAGCCCAGGCCTCCGTAGTAGTTGCCGTAGTAGCTCATGGTCTCAGGAGGGAAGGGTTTGATTGACGAGCAGGGAGAAGGTGTCCTCAGTCTGAGCATCACCATGGACCATGGTCCTTTTATACACACCTCTGTTGTGGGCAGGACACACTGCAGGACTGTTTACAACGTATTTCCTACTAATTTGCTTGAATGCACGTCCCGAATCTTGGCTTTATTAGACAATGTGAGGCCCTCGTAAGGGAGGTGACTTTGCCGTTGAGTCAGCATTCCTATGACAAAACCTTGCGCCTCTAATGTGTTTTCTTGTTCTCACTTTATAACCCTCGCTCACCCTCTATTCCTGAAGCCTGAAGTATGTGACTCCTCCTTCATCCAGTGTCATCATCGACCAGCTTCCAAAATGCTGAGTTTTCAGTTCTCTCGTTACATCCGTGAAGATCACGCGAGGGTCTTCCTCGGAAGGAAAGGCACTGCTCTCATCCACAGAGCGCATGGGGGGGTGGGGGGGGGGGCCTGGAGGCCTTGCTGGGGTTATCATCTGCTTTAATCAGTGCATTCCGTGCAGCAGGAGAGGGTATAGAACTGCATTTTGAATCTTTATAAACTCATCGTCAGGATCTAATAACTGTCACTATCCCACATTTGTTCATCTTCTCCAGTGTGCTTTTTTCTTACTGTTGTTATTTCTGCTGAATATTTAAAAACCAATCCAAGACAAGGTTTATCATAATTAACTTTTTCCACGTTGGGACTCAAGTTCCCCTTAGATATAATGTCACTTAACCCTTTTTGAAGATCTAATAGTGTTTCCCCCAGTCCTTTCTTTCATGCTGTCATAGTTTGAGGAAGCCGTACTGTTGTCCTGTCGCATTGTCATATTTAAGCGTGGCTCCTGTGTTCCTTGATGCCCCCGCCCCCACCCCCACCCCCCGCCCATGTCCTCTAGCTCTCACACCGTTAGCGTCTTCCCAGGTAAATGTGGAGCGTTGATGTGATCCTGGTCATTCTCTTTATGTCGGTTAATCCTCACCCGAGGATATTTTTCCATTGATTGTTAGGGAGAGTGGGAGAGAGAGGGAAAGACAGAGAGAAACACAGTGATTGGTTGCCTTCTGCATGAACTCCGACCAGAGCCTGGCCTGGGCCAGGGAGGAGCATGCAACCAAGGTCCGTGTCCTTGACCAGAATCGAACCCGGGACCCTTTGGCCCGCAGGCTGATGCTCTATCCGCTGAGCCACACCAGCTAGGGCTCGCCTTATTTTTTAATAAGAAAGATTCTTGATAGGCGCTCTGTCTACTTTCTTTTTCTAATTTATTTTATTATTTTTAAAATGTTTATTGCATTTATTGGGGTGACATGGGTTAATAAAATTATATAGCTTTCAGGTGTGTGACTCTAGAGTACATCATCTGTCTGTTCCACTGTGTGTTCACCACCCCAAGTCCAGTCTCCTTCCCGCACCATTTGTCCCCCCTTTACCCTCTCCTGCCTCCCCATCCCTCCCCTCTGGTCACCACCACGCTGTTGTCTGGGTCTAGGAGGACTTTTTTGCTTCACCCTTTCCTCCCCGCCCCGCCCCACCCCCGGGACCGCTGTCAGGCTGCTGTCTGCGCTGAGGAGGCACGGGGGGGGGGGGGGGGGGGGGGGCGAGTGCTCACCCTTCACGCCCAGCGATGTTGGGTTTGTCAGTGAGTCCACAATGTTCACACTTGGTCATGGGAACCTAGACCCACTGTTGCTAGAAGCTGTAAAATGTTGACTTTAAAACCTGATCGCTCCACCCCAGACCCCATCCCATGACCAGGCCACCCCTGGGGCTCCACAGCGACACCTCCTGTTCCCCATGGACACCTCCTGTTCCCCATCCACACCTCCTGCTCCCCATGGACACCTCCTGTTCCCCATGGACACCTCCTGTTCCCCATCCACACCCCCTGTTCCCCATGGACACCTCCTGTTCCCCATGGACACCTCCTGTTCCCCATCGACACCTCCTGTTCCCCATGGACACCTCCTGTTCCCCATCCACACCCCCTGTTCCCCATGGACACCTCCTGTTCCCCATCCACACCTCCTGTTCCCCATGGACACCTCCTGTTCCCCATGGACACCTCCTGCTCCCCATGGACACCTCCTGTTCCCCATCCACACCCCCTGTTCCTCATGGACACCTCCTGTTCCCCATGGACACCTCCTGTTCCCCATCCACACCCCCTGTTCCCCATGGACACCTCCTGTTCCCCATGGACACCTCCTGTTCCCCATGGACACCTCCTGTTCCCCATGGACACCCCCTGTTCCCCATGGACACCTCCTGTGCCCCATGGACACCTCCTGTTCCCCATGGACACCTCCTGTTCCCCATGGACACCTCCTGTTCCCCATCCACACCTCCTGTTCCCCATCCACACCTCCTGTTCCCCATCCACACCTCCTGTTCCCCATGGACACCTCCTGTTCCCCATGGACACCTCCTGTTCCCCATGGACACCCCCTGTTCCCCATCCACACCTCCTGCTCCCCATGGACACCCCCTGTTCCCCATGGACACCCCCTGTTCCCCATCCACACCTCCTGTTCCCCATGGACACCTCCTGTTCCCCATGGACACCCCTTGTTCCCCATCCACACCTCCTGCTCCCCATGGACACCTCCTGTTCCCCATGGACACCCCCTGTTCCCCATCCACACCTCCTGCTCCCCATGGACACCTCCTGTTCTCCATGGACACCTCCTGTTCCCCATGGACACCTCCTGCTCCCCATGGACACCTCCTGTTCCCCATCGACACCTCCTGTTCCCCATCATGAGGCAGGACAGGCTCCCCGAGTCCCTCTTCAAAGGAGCTTCTGTGCAAAGTTAATAGCAGGCGGGGTGACCACAGCGGGGTGACCGGCAGCTCAGAGCGTCTGCAAAGAGCTGCTGGGCGTCTCCCTGGGCGGCGGGCGCTCCCCAGCCTGATGCTCACGGTGACGCAGGGTCCTCGCCATCTCCGCGCCTTGAGGAGAAAGTCTCTTCTACTTGGAACAGCCTCGCGCTCCTTGTCAACCACCATGTGGATGCACTCGCCGTCTGGGCTCCGGCTCCACGCACCGACATGGGCGTGTGCGGCCTCGGGTTTGCTTTCCTGAGTCCGGGCGAGGACGATTGGCTTCCACACAGCCGGCCACGCGTGGGCGGACGAGGAAAGCTGTGTGCAGCCCCGTCTATAAATTTAATGAATTGCTTTCATGGGAGGGAAAGATTTTTCATCTCAAGACAATGTTCCTCAGGGATGAGTGGCCCTGATTCACTGACCAACTGCAAACACGCGTCTCTCCTGTTACAAACAGGCCTGTTCCTGATGCTTACGTTAATTTTTAACTTGATTTTTATCACTGACACGATTACAGGGGTCCCCAGCCCCCTTCGCCCACCTCCACCAGCCCCCGTGCCCTCCGGCGTCGCCACACTGTGTGCTGCCTGTGGGTGGTGCACGTTGTTCTGTGGCTGACCCTTCACCTTCTCTCATCCAGTCCCCCTCACCCCCCGCCTCTCTGACAGCTGTCAGTCTGCTCCGTGGATCCTGGCCTGTGTCTATTTTGCTCATTGGATACCACACTGGCTTATTTCACTCAGCGTAATGCTCTCTAGGCCCCTCCATTCTGTTGCAAAGGATAAGAACTCCCTTTTCACGGCTGCATAGTGTTCCCTGGTGTAGATGCACCACAGCTTTTCTACCCACTCGTCTACTGAAGGGCACTTGGGCTGTTTCCAGATCTGAGCTATTGTAAGTAACACTGCTATGGACATAGGGATGCATGCATTCTTTCTGATTGGTGTTTCAGGTTTCTTAGGATGTATTCCCAGAACTGGGATGACTGCGTCCAATGGCAGTTCCATATTTAATTTTCTGAGGAAACGCCACACCGTCTTCCACAGTGGCTGCACCAGCCTGCACCCCCACCAGCAGGGCCCGAGGGCTCCCTTTTCTCCGCATCCTCGCCTGCACTTGTCGTTTGTTGATTTTTGATGGCAGCCATTCTGACAGGTGTGAGGTGATGATCAGTGACATTGAGCATCTTTTCATATGCGTCTTGGCCTTCTGTACATCCTCTTTGGAACGGTGTCTGTTTAGGTCCTTTGCCCGTTTTAAATACGTGTTAATTTTTGTGTTTGATTACATTTTCACTCCTGCTACTGAGCACTGACTTTGTATTCTTTCCCATTAATGTGTGATTCCACATTCAGACATCTGTTATCTGTTTCCTGGGAGGAAATGTTGGCCTGCCGTGGACTCCTGTCACAGAGCGACCCAGGCCCCTGACCTAGACGTGGGGACGAGGAAGGCGTACTGTGGCGTGTTCCCTCCCACCCTCCTTCCTGGGCACCGCGGGCCCCAGGGTTGACCTGGCTCTGGTGTAGCTGGAGCTTCTGAGCGACGCGCACAGCTGGCGAGCAGCGGGGAGGGCCCAGGGACACAGAGTTGGTGGGCGCGCCTGCACAGAACCGATGTTTGCATGCTCGGGGTCAACCACGTGCAGTTCTCCGCGTGTAGAGAGAAAAATTCCGTCTGCAGGAGAACATGCTCAGTGTTTTTAATTTTAAATGAAACTTAGTTCTCATGGCTGAGTTGTGTTTCTAACCCGGCATTGGCAGGTCTCCAGTCAGCTGACACGCACTGTGCAATGGTGTGTCCCGGCAGCACGTTTTAGAAGATGCTTTGCCTGCTGTGTATACACAGTAATTTGCCCTGTTTTATGGGGTCATTTTAAGGACACGGTTGTCCAGTTCTCTCATCGGATCATCTGAGGGGTCGATGTTGTGGACTTGTCTCCCAGGGATCTGTGGCCACAGGATGGAGGGCGAGGATGGAGGAGACCCTCCCCTCCCCTTTCCATGGACGCTAAATCCTGCCCCGTTATGGCTGCCGGGCGCTGTCCAAGGTGCTGGCCACTGGACTCTCTGGATGGCACTGTGGTCTTGGTAGTACCTGACTTCTCTCTCTCTTGTGACATAGACCGTGGCGGCTTTAGGCCATTGGAAAAATTCCAGTGTGTGGTAGGGCCACACTGATCAAATTCTTTACTCGCTGAGAAAACAAGGTACGACTTCTCATAGTTTACGGCAAAGCGTAGACGCCCTTCGTTAATCCTAACTCTGCAGCATGCCTGGCTTACGTGAGGAGCTGACTGGTGAGTGAATGAACAAAGGATGAGTGAGTGAGTGACTACGTATATGCAATGGACTTCGTAATAGAAATGGTCGATCATAAGGAGATTTATGGAACAGCAGCAAGGCTCTCAGAGTGGGCACCACCTCCCTCTGTCCCATGGGCCTGGACACGAGGTCCGTGTCAGTGACGTCGGACACAGCTTCCAGAGAGAAGTCAGAGCCGACACGGGGGACTCCCACAGAAGCGTGTCATGAAGTGGGGTTAGCCCTGGCAGGTGTGTTCAGGGGTGAAGGTGTTGGCCCATTGAGGGGCAGCCTCCCTCTGTCCAGCACTGGCATCTGTGGCCGGGACAGGGCCGGTCTCCACTCTCCATGGTTGTAGCAGAACCCACTCTGCTCACCCATCACCTCGGGGTGCGCTGCTCCCTGGGGCTCTCTACCAGGAGGTCGTTGGCTGGGCTAGGAAATCAGTGCATCTGCACTTGGCTCCATCGGGTGGGAGCCAGCTGTGTTCTCCGTCTGCCTGCAGGACATTGGTGGTGACCGATGGGCCTTGCTCCTTCTCAGGAAAACCAGAAGGCCTTCTCCCACTTTCAGATGCTCAGCCTTGAGGCAGGACAGAGCCACGGCCGACTTCTGATGTGCCACTCAGCAACTCTCCACCAAAGCTTCTCTCTGGGGAACAGTGATGGTATGAAGCAAATAATAAGAACAAACATGATCGCAGAACCTACTGTGTGCCGGACACTGCTCCACGGGCCCGACACACATGGACTACGTTAACCCTCAGAATCGCCCCGTGGGGTGGGTGGTATTGTTACCAGCCCATTTCCAGATGAGGCCACTGAGGCTCATGGTTATAGTGGTTGCACAGCCATAAGTGACAGAGATACGACTTGAACCCAGAGAGTGATTCTAGAACTTTCTCTGGAATCAACTGTGCTCTTGGGAAACCTAGGAAGTCATCTAAGAATATGTGTTTAGAAGCTACTTGACTCGATGATTGAATTTAGCTCTGAGCTTCGGCACAACAAAGACATGGTCCTCGGTGAGGGTTCTCCTGGTTTGAGCTGTTCTACCCAGGACCCTGGTTTGTTGGTGAAACCTACTAGGTGTCACTGCCAGGTTCATTCTTCATACCCTTCATACCCCCTTGTAGCCAGAACACAAAGACTACAACTATGTTGAAAACTTAAAGAAAACTCTTCCATGAAAGTGCGGTTTCATAAATGAAGTGTCACTGTGTCTGTTTTCTGGCTGTAGATTCAGATATTAATGTGAAACCCCTGGAAAAGTATTTGGGGTTTTAAAAATAGAAACAAAAAAGGGAACATGAATGCAAGCGAGAAAGGAATTCCACTTTATCAGGTTTAGGTTTATCAGGACTGCTGTTCCAGAATTTCAAGCGAAGGCCTTTTTGTCAAACGTCTCATGAAGCTGAGTTATAGCTTCGGGCTTTTCATAGTAAACCACCTCTCACGTAAAACGAGAATTCCTGAAGGGACGAAAATGGTTTGGAGCAGCAGGGACGTGGTGGAGAAACTCCAGGTGAAGGTAGATTCTCATGACCTGTTGACTATCAGCCGAAAGAAGGTAAAGGTATTGGTTGACTGGAGTAGGTGAGTGTCTATGGGAAATGATGTTCCTGCCATAAGGCTGGTTACAAATGGATAATTTGAGGAGCTGGTGTGAGCAGCTTCTTGAAAATGAGACGATCCATTCTTATTAATGACTCCCAGATGAGTCAGATATGGCTAAACCATAATAGACATTTTCAGTGTCCCCTGGGGCCATGCCTTCAATCAGGAGTCAACAAATTACCCAAACGGGTCCTACACATTAGCCAGTGACACGCCTTGTGTTGTGGGTCCCACCCACGCGGAGGGTGTATAAAAGGCTCCTGTGAGGAGAGGGGGCCAGACCGAAGTCACCTCCAGCCCTTCTCTACCCAACGACACCCTCCCCACCAGCACCATGTGTGGCTACTACGGGAACTACTATGGGGGCCGCGGCTACGGATGTGGCTACGGAGGCCTGGGCTGGGGCTGGGGCACCGGCTGTGGCTGTGGCTATGGCTGTGGCTACGGCTACGGCTCCCGCTCTCTCTATGGCTGTGGCTATGGATGTGGCCGTGGCTATGGCTCTGGCTTTGGCTACTACTATTGAGGACATGTGGGAGACTCATCCCACCCACCTGGACGCTGGGGTACACCATTCTGAAGCCACGTGCCCTAGGCCCTATAGAAGGCGTGCCCTACAGCACCCTCTGCGTCTGACACCCCACTTTTCCTTCCTGAGTCTGACTCATGATGGGGTCCTGGGAAGTTCATCCTGAGGGTCCCAGGAGGTCTCTCAGGGAACGATGCCGTCGCAGGTTTTGCCCTTGACCTTCATGTAGGACTCATTTTTCCGTTTTTCTAATAAAGCTGTTCAACCTGAAATACTATGCCTGAGGTACTTTATATAAAGCCCAGTGTCTCATTTTGTGTTTTCCCTGATTGAGTTAAGGAAACAATGGTCTACTTAGGGACTATCTTCTTTCAATGCTTCCACTTCTGTTGCTCTATCAAATCCTTGTTGTGTGACACGAGGAAGAGATAGCCTCATCGCCCTCGCTTTCTGCTCTGGGGGAGCAGCGATGCCATGAGCTGTGCTGGGCTAGGGTTAGGGTTAGGGCTAGGGCTAGGCCTAGGGCTAGGGTTAGGGTTAGGGTTAGGGCTAGGGCTAGGGTTAGGGTTAGGGTTAAGGCTAGGGCTAGGGCTAGGGCTAGGGTTAAGGTTAGGATTTAAGGTTAGGGTTAGGGTTAGGGCTAGGGTTAGGGTTAGGGTTAAGGCTAGGACTAGGGTTAAAGTTAGGATTTAATGTTAGGGTTAGGTTTAGAGTTAGGGTTAGGGTTAGGGCTAGGGTTAGGGTTAGGGTTAATGTTAGGGTTAGGGCCAGGTTTAGGTCTAGGGTAAGGTTAGGGTTAGGATTTAGAGTTAGGGTTGGGGTTAGTGTTATCATTAGGGTTAGGGTTATGGTTAGGGATAAAGGAGGGATGTTTGTCATTTCAATTGAACATCACCGTTAAACACTACTTACACAAAGTCCTTTTCTACCTTACACTTCACCTGTTTGAATTCTTTTACAAGATTAACAATCTGAAAAGTAATTCCCTAATTCGGATCTTCAGGGCATGTTTTTAATGTTGCCCAAGGTAAGAGGCTGAGGAGGTTAAACCTGCTCTGCCCCCGTTATCTTTTTGTGCCTTGAACTAGAGTTGATGTTTGCAGTGATACCTTTCTAACACTCATCACAGATTTAGGTGTTGGAGGCATTTGATGTCATTCTATACTCTTGTCTCTTTTCTGTGTTTGGTGCGTGTCAGTTATTTGCTTTCCCACTCATTTTCCATGAGTAATGGGTCTGTAAACTTGGATGTTTCTTCTCCTCTTTGGGGTTTCTGGCTCTCAGTTGGCCCTGAAGGAGTGTGGAGTGTGTTAGAGTCAGACAATGGCCTGTCCCATTCTTGTCCACTGGTCGGAGGCAGGAAGGAAATGAGGCTCAAGAAGGAACTAGGATCCCAGGAAGGTCAGAGCGCAGAAGAAGGAGCTCCTTGTCTTCACAGTCAATCTTTTGTGAAGACTTGTCTTCTCTCCTTATTTTACTCATGAAGCTTCTCATTTTCCACTTGATATTGTGACAAAACTGAATGGTCTTTGTCTATCTCAACAAACAGATTGTTGACGCTACTTCCCTTACTCGGTAGGTCATACGAGTAGAACACAAATAAATCAGATAGTAACTCAAATTAGATAATAATTAATTATAAACTCACAAGGCAATACTTTTGGTGATTACAAATTTCCAAAATCAGCCCCTTACACAAGTGTTAATGCGATAACAGTGGGTTGATGTCCTTAGCCCCCCTAATGTGTCTAACTTGAAGGTCAATGCCACCACTAACAGCCCCAAACAAACATCTAAGTTTGTACTCCCAGTGGCTTGTTCACATCTTTAAAGTCTGCAGATTGTGAATTACTCCACCTGGACCTGGAAAACACAGGTTCTTCTACACTGAACCCCATTCCACTGCTGGGTCTCTTTTCTTACAGTGAAATCTTTAGACCCCAACTATTCACTCTATTTACTCTATTCGGTCTCGAAACAGGAATCACCTAAATTTAGGCATTGAAGAAGTGACTCATTGCAGATTTCAGTACTCCCAAAGCAATATCACCCTAGATATGAATTCATTTCTCCTAGAATTTCATATTGAAAAATGTCAAACCCATAATGAGGTCAGGAAAACAGTGTAATGAGCACCTGAATGCTGTTCACCTTGATTTGGCAAATATTAATATTTTTCAGTTTCATTTTCTCTCTGTATCTCCACCTCCATCCCCCACCCAACCCACCACACACACACACACACACACACACACACACACACACACACACACACACCACACTGTTGAACCATTGGAAAGTATTCTGTAGACTTCATGACACTATTATCAAGTGAACAGGGATGTTCCCCAAATAACCACAATCCCAATATCACTAAAAGATTATGGTTTTCATACAACACTATCATCTAATTCATAGTCCATGGTCATTTCCCCAAGTGTCTTTTTTATTATTTTTGACACGGAATTAAATTGGAGGGAAGGGTCATACGTTGCAATGTATTGTCCATTGCAGCCCAGCATCCCATGGAATCCAGAGCATCTCCCGCCTCTTAGTACTCCATGATGTTAACACACTGACACGTGTTTAAGATTCAAAGATAGTCACTCCCTAGAAAATGCCATAATCTGTTGTTTGTTGATCATATCAAGTGTAATAACTATGCATTTTACAAATGGATACTTTTAAGACAAAGATGATCAAATATGCCCCAAACTAGGAAAACTGAAGCTTAATCAGGCATTGAGTGCATACGTGTTGTAGAATAAATCTAAGAGCACAGTTAAAGAGACGATGTGTGAATAACGTGGCACTGAGAAGGCCTTGCAGTCGGGGAAGTGCTGAAGGGCTCTGTGCTGGATTCGGGAAATGAATGACTGGATCACCCAACACACGGAAGGTTATTGCAAGGCTGTGCCTCACGCTGGGCACCACCCTCGGGGGTTATTCTGTCGACTAGTTCTCTGCTGAATCCCGTGCTGTCCCCACTTTCCTGGTCAGCAGGGCGGACGTGACCCCCAGGGGCTGAGGGTCCCAGGCAGAGGTCCTTGGGCTGTGAGCCGCCTACACAAATCGCGCAGCTGAAGAGCCTGGCGCACAAGGTCCTGCCCATTCCCAGCACCCGCCCCCGGGTTGGCAGGGGCATGAAGACACACCTCCTCTCCCGCCCCAGCAACTCTGGTTCATCCCAACTCCTGAGCCCACGTGGTCCCCTAGAGCCCCTCTGAGCCTGCACCCACCCCACCTCCCTGTGAGCCAGGCTGCTCCCCCTCGTCTTTCCACAATGTTCATTCCAACATGAGTTGCCCCAGTAATGCGCTTCCAGAAAAACAGCCAAACCCAGGGCCAGGCCAGGACCCACAACCACGTGGTGTAGTCACTTCTAGGACTTCCATATTTCTGTTGATTGAAGGAGGTTCTGTTTATTTTTTTTATTTTTATTTTTATTTTCCTTTCCAATTTTTTTTATTAAGGTATTATATGTGTACATATCTTACCATTGCCCCCCACCACCCCACTCCCATATATGCCCTCACCCCGCAGAGTTTTGCGTCCATTGGTTATGCTTATATGCATGCATACAAGTCCTTTGATTGATCTCTTATCTCCCCCATCTCTCCCTAACCTTCCCCCTGTAATTTGAGAGTCTGTTTGATGCTTTACTGTCTCTGTATCTATCTTTTTGTTCAATTTTATAATGTTCTTTATTATCCATAAATGAGTGAGATCATGTGGTATTTTTCTTTCATTGACTGACTTATTTCACTTAACATAATGTTCTCCAATTCCATCCAGGTTGCTGCAAATGATGAGAATTCCTTCTTTTTTATGGCAGCATAGTATTCCATTGTGTAGATGTACCACAGTTTTCTGATCCAGTCATCTGCTGACGGGCACCTAGGCTGTTTCCAAATCTTAGCTATGGTGAATTGTGCTGCTATGAACATAGGGGTGCATATATCCTTTCTGATTGGTGTTTCTAGTTTCTTCGGATATATTCCCAGGAGTGGGATTACTGGGTCAAATGGGAGTTCCATTTTCAGTTTTTTGAGGAAACTCCATACTGTTCTCCACAGTGGCTGCACCAATCTGCATTCCCACCAGCAGTGCACGAGGGTTCCTTTTTCTCCGCATCCTCGCCAACACTTGTCGTTTGTTGATTTGTTGATGATAGCCATTCTGACAGGTGTAAGATGGTACCGTATTGTTGTTTTGATTTGCATCTCTCGGATAATTAGTGACGTTGAGCATGTTTTCATGTGTCTCTTGGCCTTCCTTCTGTCTTCTTTTGAAAAGATTCTATTTAGGTCTGTTGCCCATTTTTTTTATTGGATCATTTATCTTCCTTTTATTAAGTTGTATAAGGTGCCTGTAGATGTTGGAGATTAAACCTTTATCAGTGATGCCATTTGCAAATATGTTCTCCCATGCAGTGGGCCTTCTTGTTGTTTTGTTGATGGTTTCTTTTGCTGTGAAAAAGCTTTTTATTTTTATGTAGTCCCATTTGTTAATTTTCTCTTTAGCTTCCATTGCCCTAGGGGCAGTGTCAGTGAAGAATTTCTTTTGGCATATGTCTGACATTTTGCTGCCTGTGGATTGCTCTAGTATTTTTATGGTTTCCCGTCTTATGTTTAAGTCCTGTATCCATTTTGAG
Organism: Cnephaeus nilssonii; assembly: GCF_951640355.1. Lineage (NCBI taxonomy): Eukaryota > Metazoa > Chordata > Mammalia > Chiroptera > Vespertilionidae > Cnephaeus > Cnephaeus nilssonii. The sequence goes on along the minus strand of NC_137074.1, from coordinate 766,164 downwards.
TTTATTTTTGTGTATGGTGTAAGTTGGTGATCTAGCTTCATTTTTTTGCATGTATCTGTCCAATTTTCCCAACACCATTTATTGAAGAGACTGTCTTGATTCCATTGTATGTTCATGCCTCCTTTGTCAAATATTAATTGAGCATAGTGGTTTGGGTCAATATCTGGATTCTCTATTCTGTTCCATTGATCTATATGTCTGTTCTTGTGCCAGTACCAGGCTGTTTTGAGAACAGTGGCTTTGTAATACAGCTTGAAATCTGGTATTGAGATCCTTCCTACTTTATTCTTCTTTCTCAGGATTGCTGTGGCTATTCGGGGTCTTTTTTTATTCCAGATGAATTTTTGGAGAGTTCTTTCAAGGTCTGTGAAATATGCCGTTGGTATTTTAATGGGGAGTGCATTGAATCTATAGATTGCTTTGGGTAGTATGGACATTTTAATGATGTTGATTCTACCAATCCATGAACATGGTATGTTCTTCCATCTGTTTACGTCTTCCTCTATCTCTTTTTTCAGTGTCCTGTAGTTTTCCGTGTATAGGTCTTTTACCTCCTTAGTTAAGTTTATTCCTAGGTATCTTAATTTTTTTGGCGCGATGGTAAATGGGATTGCCTTTTTAGTCTCTCTGTCTGTAAGTTCACTACTGGTGTATAGAAAGGCCATAGATTTCTTGGCGTTAATTTTGTATCCTGCTACATTGTCGAATTCCTTTATTAAGTCTATTAGTTTTTTGATGGAGTCTTTTGGATTTTTTATGTACAATATCATGTCGTCTGCAAATAAAGACAGCTTTACTTGTTCTTTTCCAATTTGGATGCCTTTTATTTCTTCTTCTTGTCTAATTGCAATGGCTAATACTTCCAGTACTATGTCAAACAGGAGTGGTGAGAGTGGGCATCCCTGTCTTGTTCCTGTTCTTAGGGGAAATGTTTTTAGTTTTTGTCCATTGAGTATGATGTTTGCTGTGGGTTTATCATATATAGCTTGTATTATGTTGAGGTATGAGCCTTTTATTCCCATCTTGTTGAGAGTTTTTATCAAGAAAGGGTGTTGGATTTTGTCAAATGCTTTTTCTGCATCAATTGATATGACTATGTGATTTTTATCTTTCAATTTGTTTATGTGATGTATCACGTTTATTGATTTGCAGATATTGTACCATCCTTGCATTCCTGGGATAAATCCTACTTGGTCAAGGTGTATGATCTTTCTCATGTACTGCTGGAGCCGATTTGCTAGAATTTTGTTGAGGATTTTGGCATCTATGTTCATGAGGGATATTGGTCTGTAATTCTCTTTCATTGTGTTGTCTTTATCTGGTTTTGGTATTAGGGTGATGCTGGCTTCATAGAAGGAGCTTGGAAGTGTTCCTTCCACTTGAATTTTTTGGAATAGTCTGAGGAGGATAGGTTTTAGTTCTTCCTTGAATGTTTGGTAAAACTCTCCTGTGAAGCCATCAGGCCCCGGGCTTTTGTTTGCCGGAAGCTTTTTGATGACTGCTTCAATTTCGTCCATAGTTATTGGCCTATTGAGCTGTTTAGATTCTTCTTGATTGATTTTTGGAAGGTTATATTTTTCTAGGAATATATCTATTTCCTCCAGGTTGTCCAGTTTGTTGGAACAGAGTTGTTCGTAGTATTTTGTAACAATCCTTTGTATCTCAGCAGGGTCTGTTGTTATTTCACCTCTTTCATTTCTGATTTTGTTTATTTGGGTCCTCTCTCTTTGCTTCTTGGTGAGCCTGGCTAGAGGTCCATCAATCTTGTTTATCCTTTCAAAGAACCAGCTCTTGGTTTTGTTGATATTATGTATTGTTTCTTTGGTCTCTATGTCATTTATCTCCGCTCTGATCTTTGTTATTTCCTTCCTTCTGGTTACACTGGGCTTTTCTTGCTGCGCTTTTTCTAGCTCTTTGAGTTGTAGGGTTAAGTAATTTATTACCATTGTTTCTTGTTTTTTGCAATAGGCTTGTAGAGCTATGAACTTCCCTCTCAAGACTGCTTTCTCTGTGTCCCATAGATTTTGGATTGTTGTGTTTTCATTGTCATTTGTTGCCATGATGTTTTTTATTTCTTCCTTGATCTCTCTGGTGACCCAGTCCTTGTTTAATAGCATGCTGTTTAGTCTCCATGTGTTTGATTTCTTTGGATTGTATTTATTGTAGTTGATTTCCAGTTTTATGCCACTGTGATCTGAGAAGATGCTTGATATAATTTCTATCTTCTTGAATTTGAAGAGATTTTGCCTGTGACCCAGCATATGGTCTATCTTTGAAAATGACCCATGTGCACTTAAGAAGAATGTATATTCTGTGGCTTTGGGGTGAAATGTTCTGAAGATGTCAATTAATTCCATCTGGTCTAGTGAGTCATTTAAGATTGCTGTTTCTTTGCTGATTTTTTGTTTAGAGGATTTGTCCAGTGGTGATAGTGGGGTATTAAAGTCTCCTACTATGATTGTATTGCTATTAATCTCTCCCTTGATATCCTCCAGGAGTTTTTTTTATGTATTTGGGTGCTCCTATATTGGGAGCGTATATGTTTACCAGAATTATTTCTTCTTGTTGGATTTCTGCCTTTAGTATTATGAAGTGGCCTTCCTTATCTCTTGTTATGGCATTTACTTTGAGGTCTATTTTGTCAGATATAAGTATTGCTACCCCTGCTTTTTTTTCATTTCCATTTGCCTGAAAGATATTTTTCCATCCCTTCACTTTCAATCTGTGTGAGTCTCTTGTTCTGAGGTGGGTCTCTTGTAGACAGCATATACATGGGTCGTGTTTTTTTTATCCATTCAGCTACTCGATGACTTTTGATTGGAGCATTTAGTCCGTTTACATTTAAAGTTATTACTGAAAGGTATTTGTTTGCAGTCATATCTATTTTTGTGTCTGTATTCCTTCTTACCTGTTTATTTCTTCTTTTTACAGTATTCCCTTTAGCAATTCTTGCATTGCTGGTTTGGTGGTGATAAACTCCCTGAGGCTTTTTTTGTCTGCAAAGCTCCTGATTTCCCCTTCAATTTTGATTGATAGTCTTGCTGGATATAGTATTCTTGGATTCAGTCCTTTGCTTTGCAACACTTTGTATACCTCCTTCCATTCACTTCTAGCTTGTTGTGTTTCTGATGAGTAATCATTTGACAATCTGATGGGTGTTCCTTTGTAGGTAACTCTCTGTCTCTCTCTTGCCGCCTTTAGGATTCTCTCTTTATCATTTATATTTGCCATTGAAATTATGACATGTCTTGGTGTGGGTCTTTTGGGGTTGATCCTGCTTGGGACTCTCTTTACTTGCGTAACTTTTATCTTTCCCATATCCGGGAAGTTTTCTGTCATTATTTCTTCAAATAGATTTTCTAATCCCTGCTGCTCTTCTTGTCCTTCTGGCAGCCCTATTATACGCATGTTACTTCGTTTCATGTTGTCCCGAAGCTCCCTTAGGCTTTCCTCCTGCTTTTTAATTTTTTTCTCCAATTGCTGTTCAGCTTGAGCTTGTTTCTGTACCTGATCTTCTAACTCACTAATTCGGTCCTCTGCTTCTTGTAGTCTACTGTTGAAACTTTCCATGGTGTTTTTGATTGTAGCTATATCACTTTTCATTTCTTCCTGATTCTTGCATAAGTTGTTGATTTTCTCATCCATCCGTTGTATAAATTCCACGACCATTACTCTGAACTCCTTTTCGGTCATGTTGCAAGCTTCAGTTTCACTAATTTCCTTTCTTGGCGACTCCACATTTTCTTTCCTCTGTGAGATATTTCGTTTCCCCATTCTGGCTATTACCAGAAAGCTCAAGTTTCCGTTTGCGTGGACCTGGGCCGTGTGCTGTGGGGACTTCGCTCCACCCGAGTTTCACTGGAGTGCTCTGACACTAGGACGTGTGGCTGCCTTTGGTTGGTGGGAACCAGACTTGCCCAGGGTCAGTGTCCCCAGTGTTCTGTGTGGTCTCGTGTGCACACTTGGAATCAGGGGCCCTGTCTGTACCACACTGTTGGTATGCGCCGAAAATGAGATCCTTAGGATGTGCCAGGAGTCAGAGTTTCCCTGTGTCTGCACCGAGACTCGAGTGTCAAAGTCTCTGTTGCCTTGTGAGGTTTCTCGTTGAGAATCAGGGTCCCTGTGTGTGCATGCATCAACAATTGGGGTCGCTGGCTCTTAGTGTGAATGCGCTGTGAGTCAGGGATCCCAGGCAGCTGTGTCCGGCGTGCCAAATTCCCTGAAGTGGAGCTGCGTCCTGTGTGTGCTCTCTCTACTGAGCCAAACCGGCTAGAGCGCACATTCTTAAAATCCTGAAGGTGAGCTGACTCCGTGGTGCACTCTCCCAAAGTCCCGGAAGGAGGGCGGAGTCCGTCCTGCGCGCCAACTTCCCCGAAGGGAAGCCCTTCTGTGCACGCTCTAAGATTCCCAGAAGGGGGAGCTGTGACCCGCAAGCCAAATTCCCCGAAGGGGAGCCCTCTGTGCGCACTGACAGATTTCCCCGACCGGGAGCTGCTTCTGTCCCGTGCCGCGCCAAATTCCCTAGTGGGGAGCGCGTCCCTGCGCAAAGCTTGGCAGCTTGGGCGAGGGGCGGGTCTATCAGTTACTATGGCGCTCGCGCGCCTGCTGGGAGTGGGGTAGGCTCTTTGACTCACGGAATTCTGCTGAGAAGTCTGGATTCTTGTTTGTTGGTCTGAAGCTGTGATAGCAGTTCTCTGTGCCCAGTGGCTGCAGGGTCCTGGTTTGTGTCAGAAGCCAGGATCCGTGTCTCAGGCAGCTCTGTTTCCCAAGATGGCGTGGTCTCCGCGTCCGCACCAGCTGCTGAGAAGTGTCCGCTTTGTGCGCGGGGCTGCGCCGTCTAGGACTGCCCAGTTAGGGAGCCCCTTGGAAGACGTGCAGAATCTAACTGACCCTATCTCACACACACACACACACACCACACACGTCTACACTCTCCTCTATGGGTTCCTCACTCGCACTCTCTCCCTACCTTCCAGCCGGTCGCCATCTTTTCAGGAGGTTCTGTTTAGAATATGCTTTTTTTTCCATCTTTCTATTTGTTTATTTATTTATTTTTATTGTCTAAAGTTTTACATATGTCTCCTTTTTCCCCAGATGACCCACCACCCAGTCATTCCGACCCAGGGCAAGCCCCCACCACCCCAGTGTCTGTGTCCATTGCTTATGCTAATATGCATGCATACAAGTCCTTTGGTTGCTCTCTAACCCCCCTTCCCCTACCATTTGTCTCTGGATCTATTCTTCTTCATCAATTTATGTTGATCATTATATCCCACGTACGAGTGAGATCATTCTTTTGGATGTGTCTTACATTCCTGGTGATTAGAACAAGGCTATGGATGTTGTGAATCAATCCAGGAAGTGATAAAGTTTGCTTTTCTTTCCCCCACTGGGAGGGACTTGAGGATGGCTTGTCCCATTACTGATGCTGATAACTTGATCAGCTGATCCATAGGGTGAGGACCAGATTTCTCTCATCAGAAGCTACTGTTATGGTTCTTTCAACAATCAGGAAGGATCCTTATACAGGTGTTTGGTGACTATATAAATGTTCCATTCATATCCCAGCACTTACCTCTGGCCTTCACATTTATTTTTCCTTCTTGCCTGAACTGTTTATCATGATGATGGATTGCAAATGTTGAGTTTTTTGATTCTCATCATTAAAAATTATTAGCTGGTGTTCTACTGCAAAGAAGTTTTCCTTCCCACTTGATTGTTCCTTTATTTATGTCAGTCTAAATTTATGGATTTCTATGATAAACAATCCATTACCATGATAAAGGGCCAGCAACTCCCAAGCTCTCTCATGAGTCAGAAATTTTATATGAACATACCGCATTGTGTGGGATTTAGCCTCTGTCACTTAGCAACCTATGACATTGGGCAAGTTATTCAACTTCTTTAGCCTTGGCATTCTTGCCTAAAATTAGCACCATTCCAGGTTTTTAATGGGAAGTACACGTGTTAAAATATGTAAAGCACGTAGAACATGCCTAGAATTTAACAAATGCTTCATATGAGCCGTCATTTACTATTATAGGAAGATTTATTTTCTGCTTCGTATGTAAGAATAATCTCTGTTTACCTTGCATGGTGCTCGTCATGCAATTCTTATGTCAGAGCTCTAACAGAGTGATAATTAATGGCATTTACTAGTTGTGTAAAGTCCCTGGTGTGCATTATCTCACATGTTCTTCACAACAACCGTCAGATGTGGTCAAACCATCCCCATTTACAACAGAAATGTAACGAGATGAAGCCACTTATTCAAGAATCTGGCCCCATAACGACACGTTTTATCTCTCTCATAGAAATATGAACATTGCATTTCCTGGCTAGCTAGCATTTTTTCCAGAAAAGGCACAAGAACACCCAGGATAACTTAGGTGTCAGCATCCTTCAGTGATTAGTTTGGGATGCTTCACTAAATAGTGTGAAGGTCACATTTGTGTTTCTGAACCTCCCCTCTTAGAAACTCTTTCATTACAATCCCTGCTCCTCTCTTCTCTGTTCATCCCTCACTTTTAGTGTCAGATTTTTAACTATGTCTGCACAGCCCTTACATTTTGAATATTTTTTCTTATTCCATTTTTAACCCAAATTCTAGAAGACTTTCTGAAATTGTACCTCATCCCACCTCATGCTGATATTTTCTGCCCCCATGAATATTTACATTTGGAAATCCACTCTTATGACAAACATGTTTCTGCTTTCCAGAATTGCCCATGGGAAGGTGTGCCTGACGTTCCTTTTATAAACTGCCTGGCTGTTGAGTATGAGTGAACTTAAACATGTTTTGAGCGTGCTAAAGGGCTCTACCTCCTCTGGCGATAGCACTGCTTGGAGAGCTGGGCTCCTCGGTCCTCACCTTGACCCCTGGTTGTGAACAGCTGGCTGCTTTCACTGGGCTGTTTCCTTAAAGAGGAAGGACCTGTCCATACCCAGGGCTGAGAGAGAGACTGTTCCCTCAGGACTCATGTGTGTTCAGATGTCATGTCTCCCACACAGACGACTTGGCAGAAGATACTTGGACTTTCCCATTGTATCTGCGAATTAGATCTCCCATGATTCTCAAGGAGACCGACTAGTGTGTCGTTTAGGATGAGACGATGGCTTCTCATGAATGACCCCCGCCCGGGAGCCACCACGGAAGCCCAGGAGTCAGCAGTGACTCAGGTGGGTCCTGCCACCAGCCAATGGCGTATGCCCAGGTGCTGGTCCCTCCCACCCTGAGGCCCAGAAAGGCTCCTGTAGGAGAGGGGCGAGACTGAAGTCCCTCCACCCCTTCTCCACCCAAGGACACCTCACCCCCAGCACCATGTGTGGCTACTACGGGAACTACTACGGAGGCCGCGGCTACGGAGGCTGTGGCTATGGAGGCTGGGGCTATGGAGGCCTGGGCTGGGGCTCCTGCTGTGGCTTTTGTGGACTGGGCTGTGGCTATGGCTGTGGCTCTGGGTATGGTTATGGCTGTGGCTATGGCTATGGCTCCCGCTCCCTCTGTGGCTGTGGCTCTGGCTGTGGCTGTGGCTCTGGCTCTGGCTTTGGCTACTACTTTTGAGGAGGCCATGGGGACTCTCACCCTCTGAATGTTTAGCTAGTGGTTCCCCAGGTCTGCACCCACTCGCCGATGCCTCCCCATCAGGTGATTTGTCCCACAGCACTGCCCAGCTCAGATACGATTTGCTGGGCTGTGGCGTCTGCATCCGATGCCACCTGATATCTGGGAGAATAAACTCATCCTGGGAGCTCATGTTCCCCTTCACATCAGGATGATGTCGGTATCACTGCTGTTTTTGTAATTTTATGTTACGTTTGCTCTTCGTTGCTCTAATAAATTTTAAATTTCCTAATGAATCTGGAAGAGAAAACTCATCTCCTTTCATTTGTCAGGCAGTGTTTTCCTTATTCTTTTGGCTGCTCATAGGATAACAATCATTTATCCTTGGGAAATATTTTTCTTCAATATTTCTCTTTGCTTTACTGGTTCCATGCTGTGTAACCATGGAAAGATCTGTGAGCTTTGTGAGTCTCAGCTCTTCTCTGGTAAAAAGAATAGGAATTTGCTTCCCTCATGATGATTGTAGCTCTTTATACCATTGCTGTATAGATTTATATAGTCTTTTACTTGGTACTCAGGTCATATAAAAAATTAAAGAACGTGACATAGCTGGTTTGGCTCAGTGGATAGAGCCTCAGCTTGCTGACTGAAGGGTCCCAGGTTCAATTCCAGTCAAGGGCACATGCCTGGGTTGTGGGCTCGATCCCCAGTAGCGGGCATGCAGGAGGCAGCCAGTCGATGATTCTCTCTCATCATTCATGTTTCTAGCTCTCTCTCCCTCTCCCTTCCTCTCTGAAATCAATAAAAATATATTAAAAAAATTAAACAATGTGAATATCTAAATTAACATTTAAACACAGAGATTGTCTAACTGGCTAAAATCGGACTCATTGTATATTTTATATAAGAAAATCACTTTAAATATAAGTGTGTGTGTATGCTCATGCATGTGTGTGTCTAAACAAGAATTTGTAGGGAAATAAAACATTTTGAACTGAATGAACATGAACACAAAAGATATCAACATGTGTGATATGCAATGAAGGCAGTGCTTAATGGAATTATGGCAGTCTATTTTATATCGAAAAAGCAGAAAGTTTCCAAATCAGTAATTCAGGAATCCTCCAAATCATTAGTAAGGAAGCACATAAAGGAGGAAGGAAGGAAGGAAATAATATAGATAACAGCTGAAGTCAGTGTCCTTTTTAAAAAAAATAGGAAAAATAAATGAAACTAAAAGCTGGTTCTATGAAAGGTTTAGGTTGATAAACCTTTAGCAAGACTAACGAAGAGAAAAGGAGAGAATGTGCATTTTATCAAGAGCAGGAATGAAACAGAGGCATCACTACAGACCCTATGGCCATCACAAGGTCAGGAAGGGGTCAGGCGTGTTTGCTCAGCTCCTCACTGACACAGTGGCTGCTCACGGTGCCGGGACTGCACACATGTGTGGCTTACTGAGCCACCCTTCTCCCTGGGGGCCTAAATTTTGCTGGTGTCTCTCTGATCTCAGGTGCTGAGTGTCCAGGGGCTTCCTGGGCAGAAGTGATGTCACACAGATGCACCGTTCCCTTTGCTGGGCGAGAGCGAGCTCTGTGTGGCCCCGTGGAGGAGAGACACGAGACGCCTGCCCACGGACCCCCAGAAGCTGCCTGCTCTTCCCTGCCGACCCAGCTGTGCACCCCACCTCTCTCCTGTGACAAATCTTCGCCGTGAGCACAATTATGTACTGAGCCCCCCAAAGCAGAAAGGGGGTGGGGACCCCAACACCATGGGACCCCCTGGGAAAGCACAGCTATATTCATGTGGAACAGTCAGCCATTTCCAGGGTCTAGGGGTTTGGAAGGCAGTGGCTGAAAAGGGGGTTGGAAAAAGCCTGAGGGGTTTTGGAGGGAGGGGTATGGCCCCTTTTAGGATTTGATTACGGCACCTGTACCACGACACTAGGTTTTTCAAATCACAGAACTGCACGTTGCAAGAATGAGGTTGTCTGTCCATGTTTTTGAGGGGAAAACATAAGAAAGTACTTTGAAGCAATGCAGACCTCACAGGTGGTAGTTTGTGGTGGAAAATTATGCAGAACATTTACCATGGGCTATGCAAGAGTTACACTAACTGAGAAATATGATTGCACTTTGTCTGAGAACTCCAACAATGAAGACATGATCCCCTCTTTAGGAGAGGAGGACATTTTCAAACATTCTTTTCTTTTCTTCTTCCCCTCTCCAATTTTACTTTCCTTTCTAGTTTATTTTCTTTTTCCCCATCACCAATTATCCCCCCTGTACGCTCTTATCTCCACCCACCGCCTCCCCTCATCACCCTACAGCTGTCCGGTTCCATGAGTTCTTTCTCTGCTTCTTTCCTTTTTGCTCGATCCCTCCACCCAGCGCCTCCCCTCAGAGCTGTCAGCCTGCTCTGTCTGTGAGTCTGCCTCTGTTTTGCTGGTAGTTCAGTTTGTTCGTTAGATTCCAC
>NC_137074.1:624266-755925 GCF_951640355.1 Cnephaeus nilssonii | reverse complement strand
AGTCCATAGTCAATCTCATGGGCACATGGTGCTGGGGGCACTGACAGTGAGCATTTCTTGGCGGAGGGCTCCTGTCAGTCCAACCTCATGGAGATGCTGGGTCGTGGCCTGTTTTAACCTGGGAACTGCTCCCCAGGACATCTTATCTGCTCTGGGGGGCCCTTCAATTCTACCCAGAGCACCCCCCTGCCCCTTCCCTCCCCACCCCCCCGCATAGCTTCCTCTCAATGACCTTGTTGGACACGTTGTCGAACACAGGTCCCCTCCGCCATTGCATCTATTGGGTTCCCATGAAATTGTGACAGAGTTAGGGAGCTCATCACATGGAAACTGAGGTACAGAAAGGTCAGGGGACTTACTAACACCCACACAGCTGTTCGGCACCAAGATCAAGTCTCTGTTCCTCTTTGTAATGCAACATACGTCCTCCTTTCCAATCAGTAGAGACGCGAACACTTGCTGTAACAGGGAGCTCATTATTTCCTACAAGAATCCATTTTTTGGGTAAAGTTACCGTGTTATCAAGTCCCCAGTTACTTCAGAGTCTCTCTTTATTCCCGGCAACACTCTGGGTCCTGGATGAACTTCACTTCAGCACCTCATTCAGGAGCCAATCCCGTCAGGCAGCCGCTCCCCGTCCCTGTCCCTCCAGGGGGTTTGTCTCTGACATCCATCTCCGTGACTGGACTCCTGACCTCTGTTGATGCACAGACCTGATGCCCAGGTCATCCATGCCCCCTCCCCCAGCACCACCGACAGGTCAGGGAGAGGACAGCGAGGAGCCTGTGGTGATGACCGCACAGGAGCAGCAGGAGCAGCTCCCACATGTTACCTCACAGGCTCCGTGGGGTCTGAGCTCAGCCTGATGAGCATCTCGGCTCAGAGACTCACAATATCACAAGCAGGGGGTCAGCCAGGACGTGGGAAAGTCTTGTTGGTGTATCGTTCAACTTGAGTTTCCCCATTTGCAAGTCTGTCCCTGAGAGTGCATGAGACATATTTATACTAAAAAGTTCTCTTTTTAAAACTGAAATTCAATGTATTCATCTTGAATTTTGTATACCAACCCCAAGCATAACATGGTCATAAAAGTGAGTTTTTTCTCCCAATGTTAGAGGCATGTGATGGGTCCTTCCCACGCTGCACGTGAGGCGGTCTACGTGGCTGGATGGCACGGGGTTCAGCTTAGAATGTCACTACCACACCTGCAGAGGCATTCCTGAAGCCCAGCTGCTGCACTACAGCCTCAGCAGAGAGGCATTCACCTTCTGTCCTGAAAGCTACTGCCCTTCGTGTGTGGTTGACCAACTCTGATCCACCCGCTTCCTGTTTAAGCTGGAAGGTGGTCTCTTTTTCAGGAAGATTCCCGACCCTTCTCTCTTCTTAGTCTTAGTCCTGGCCTCTCCTCTGATTTCTTCCTCTGTATTTCCCAAGCACCCCTGTGTGTAATCATGTTACAGCAATAATTCATTCTTTGTAGCTCGTGTATGATTTGCCTTTCCCGCACTTTTAGAAAGCAGGGATTAAATACTTTCGTTGTCTGTTCATAGCACACAATGAAATGTCCTCTGTGAAGAGTTTAGTAAATGTTTGGCGAATGAGACTACTCGTAGATCTCACTCATAAAAATCGGGTCTATTTCTTCTGGAAGAGCCTCCCTGTGTCGGTGATGGCGGCTTCTTTGTGAGCAGGAAGTGGGGTAGAGGTCGTTGTCTGCCTCATTCATGTCCTTCTATATTGTGGTGGCTGTTACGGCCCCCTCTCCACGGAAACTTTAGAAGCTCTTTGGTGAAATCCACAAGACAATGTGCCGGAATTTTGATTGGGATTGCAGGGAATCTAAGAACTACCTTCACAGGATTGAGTCTTCCCATCCGTAAACATAGGATATCTATTCATTTGGTTCTTCCCTAATTTCTTACGTCAGGGTTTTATGGTTTTGCTCATATATTCTTGTACACATTTCTTTTAGATTTAAATCTAAGTATTTTATATTTTGGCTGCTATAGTCCCTGCTGTTATTGTCTAATTTCAAATTTTATTTGTTCATTATTCATATGTAGAAAAGCAATTGACTTTTGTATATTAACCTTGTCAACTCTATCCTTGCTTTAATCCCTTATTACTTACAGGAGTTTTGTTTTCTCTGTTTTTTCTTTAGGATTTTCTACTTAGACATTCATGCCTATGTAGAATCAGACAGTTTTCTTTCTCTCTCCCTTCTTTCTTTCTTTCTTTCTTTCTTTCTTTCTTTCTTTCTTTCTTTCTTTCTTTCTTTCTTTCTTTCTTTCTTTCTCTTTCTTTCTTTCTTTCTTTCTTTCTTTCTTTCTTCTTTTTTCTTTTCTTTCTTTCTTTCTTTTTCTTTCTTCTTTCTTTCTTTCTTTCTTTCTTTCTTTCTTTCTTTCTTTCCTCTTTCTTTCTTTCTTTCTTCTTCTTCCTTCCTTCCTTTCTTCCTTCCTTCCTTCCTTCCTTCCTTCCTTCCTTCCTTCCTTCCTTTCTTTCTTTCTTTTCTTTCTTTCTTTCTTTCTTTCTTTCTTTCTTTCTTTCTTTCTTTCTCTCTCTCTCTCTTTCTTTCTTTCTTTCTTTCTTTCTTTCTTTCTTTCTTTCTTTCTTTCTTCTTTCTTTCTTTCTTCTTTCTTCTTTCTTTCTTTCTTCTTTCTTTCTTTCTTTCTTTCTTTCTTTCTTTCTTTCTTCTTTCTTTCTTTCTTTCTTTCTTTCTTTCTTTCTTTCTTTCTTCTTTCTTTCTTCTGAGTATAACTTTTATTTCTTTTTTTCGTATTATTGCATCAGCAAGGTCTTCCAATGTGACATTGAGGAGAAACACGGAGAGAGATCATCCTCTCCTTGCTCTGATCGCAGCAGGAGAGCTCCTAGTCTCTCACTGTGAAGTGTGTGTGATGCCGCTGATTGGACTTTTATAAATTTTCTCTATCAAGTTGAGGAAGTTTCCTTTTTTCCTGATTATGGGAACATTTTATTCATGAATGGATGTTGGATTTTGTCACATGCTTTTCTGCTTTTATTAAACCGATCATGTAATTTTTCTTCTTCAGGCTGTTAATGTAATAAATTTCAATAATTAATTTTTGAGCACTGATCCAGCCTTGCAAACTCCTATATAATAAAGAGGGAATATGCAAATTAACCCTCACAAGAAGGCAGGGGGGTTAGTGAGGGACTACCAAACGACTGAACAGCAGGCTGCGTGGGGTAACCTGGCCGGTGGGGGTCGGGCTGGGTGACCAGGCCAGCAGGGGGTTAGTTGGGGCGACTAGGCTGGCGGGGTGGGGCAGTAAGAGATGAGGAGACTGGCAGGGGGAGGAAATTAGGGGTTACCAGGCTGGCAGAGGTGGGCAGTTGGGGGAGACCAGACCAGCAGGGCAGGCAGTAAGGGGTGAGCAGGCCAGCAGGGGGAACAGTAAGTGGTGACCATACCAGCAAGGGGGCAGTTAGGAGCAACCAGGCCGGCAGGGAGGGAGCAGTTGGGGGAGACCTGGTTGGCAGTGGGGGCAGTTAGGGGCGACTGAGCTGGCAGGATGAGCAGTTAAGGGGTATCAGGCAGGCAGGCAGGTGAGCAATTAGGAGCCAGTGGTCCAGGATTGTTAGAGGGATGACTGACTGCTGGTTTAGGCCCAGAATCAGGTCTAAACCAGCAGTAGGACATCCCCTGAGGGGTCCCAGATTGGAGAGGGTGCAGGCTAGGCTGAGGGTACCCCTTACCCCCGTGCAAAAATTTTGTGCACCGGGCCTCTAGTTGGGATATATTTCACTAGGTGGTTGTGCATAATTCTTCTTCCACAATGCCAGATTCAAATTGCTGATACTTAATTTTTGTATCTTGTTCATTTATATTTTTGTATCTATGTTCCTCTACATATTTGTCTGTAGTCTTCATTTTTGTCATGTCTTTACCTGGTGTTGGTATTAAAGTAATGGTGTCCTCGTTGAATGAGTTGGTAAGTTTTCCCTCGGATTTTATTTCTGGAAGTGATTGCAGAGAATTGGTGTCACTTATTCTTTAAAACTTTTGTAGAATTTTCCCGTAAAGCTTTCTGTTTTGGAGGGTTATTACTGCTTCAGTGTATTTAGAAGTTACAAACTTATTAAGAATGTTTCTTCAGTGAGTTTTATAGGGCACATGGGATATTTCATAGCAACCCACTGTTTATGTCATTAATCATTATGAACACCTTTTATAATTCTGTTAATTTACTATTTTTATTTAGTTATTTCGATGTGTCCTTGATTCTTAAACTGAGATTTGCCTCTCCCTCCAGAATATGCCTTCAGGGAGTACAAAGCTCACTGTTGAATTTTGAATGAGAACCCAGCACAGAAAGCAAAGGAGACCTGCACACCATGTTCATGGACCCAAAGGCTCAATAGCGTGAAGAACCCATTCCCCCCAATTGATGAATGGATTCAGTTCCATCCCAATAAAACTCTCGGCGGGTATTTTTGTCGATGTTGACAAGCTGATTCTAAAGTTGAGAAGAACAACAAAGAACCCAGAAGAGCCACGATCATTGTGAAGAGGAGCAAGGTTGGAACACGCACATGACCCAACACCAAGACCTCCTGCGACCTGCAGTGAACTAGACCGTGTGTGTTGGTGAGAGAACGGGCACCTGCCGTCGATGACGGAATAAAGGAACCCAAGGATCGGCTGACAGAGGGGCTGATCGGCCTTCTGGGAACGCCACGGGGATAGTGATGATTCTGACACAAACACAGTTACTTACAGGAACACATCCCGTTCGTTTATTGAAAAAGTATGATTTCTCCCAACTCTGGCGTATTTGTGTTCCTGGACAACACAACTTCATGGATAGAAAAGCCGAGCATGGACATTTGAAACACATTCACAATCAAATCTTCCGTCTTCAGGTCACACAAAGGCGCATTCATACTTCCTCAATAACAAACAAGAATTGGATGTGTCCAATCCTCACTGGAATGTAGAGATGACGAATGGGCATCCCTCGGAGGAAAAGCGTTGATTTTCAATATTTTGTTAGAGGAACAGGGTGTTCTAGGGCGATGTTCTAGCAGCAAGAGGAATAGCATCGTCGGTAGCAGCATGGTCGGATGGTACAGCAGCCACAGCCATAGCCAGAGCCGTAGCCAGATCCATAGCCAGAGCCGTATCCACAGCCATAGCCACAGCCATATCTGGATCCATATCCACAGCCGTAGCCACAGCCATATCTGGATCCATAGCCACAGCCGTAGCCAGATCCATAGCCAGAGCCATAGCCACAGCCATAGCCAGAGCCATAGCCACAGCCATAGCCACAGCCGTAGCCAGAGCCGTAGCCAGAGCCGTAGCCACAGCCCCCGTAGGAGTTCCCGTAGTAGTTGCAGCACATGCTGGCAGAGGGTGAGGGTTCGGTTGAGGTGAAGAGGGACGTTTCTGAATGTGAGTGTTGCCTCCCACCCTGGAAGCTTTATATACGCCAGGAGGAGCCCGGAATGCCATCAAGTCTGTGACTCACGCAGGAAATACTCACTAATACCCGGCATGTGCAGTCACTGTCAGTGGATCATGAGAGGACTCGGTAGTAAGTGGCCCATTAGTACAGAGTCTCTCACTTTTACTGGAACCGTGTGTGTTTGTTTTCCCGGGACCTTGTCTTGAGCCGATGACACGTCAATGAGCACAGTGCCCATCGCCGATCTACTCACCGGAACACGTGGTTTCAAAGCTTTGTCCAGGAGTCCATGTTCTGGGGAGGGAGGGCGTGTCTGTCTGGAATGAGCCCATTAAATGTGCTCCACTCAACGCGTTGACCAGCGAAGGAATTGCTGATGAGTCTGTAATCGATCTCCTGGGCGCGCGGTGCTGGGGGCATTGACAGTGAGCATTTTCTGGCAGAGGACTCCTGTCAGTCCAACCTCATGGAGATGCTGGGTCGTGGCCTGTTTTACCCTGGGAACTGCTCCCCAGGACATCTGTATCTGCTCTGGGAGGCCCTTCAGTTCTACCCAGAGCACCCCCCACCACCCCTCCCCTGGATAGCTTCCTCTCAATGACCTTGTTGGACATGTTGTCAAACACAGGTCCCCTCCGCCATCGCATCTATTGGGTGCCCATGAAATTGTGACAGAGTTAGGGAGCTCATCACATGGAAACTGAGGTACAGAAGGTCAGGGGACTTACTAACACCCACACAGCTCATTTGGCACCAAGATCAAGTCTCTGTTCCTCTTTGTAATGCAACATACGTCCCCCTTTCTAATTATTAGAGACGTGAACACTTGCTGTTACAGGGAGCTCATCATTTCCTACGAGGATCCATTTTTTGGGTAAAGTTACCCTGTTATCAAGTCCCCAGTTACTTCAGAGTCTCTCCTTATTCCCGGCAACACTCTGGGTCCTGGATGAACTTCACTTCAGCACCTCATTCAGGAGCCAATCCCGTCAGGCAGCCGCTCCCCGTCCCTGTCCCTCCAGGGGGTTTGTCTCTGACATCCATCCCCGTGACGGACTCCCGACCTCTGTTGATGCACAGACACGATGTTCAGGTCATCCATGCCCCCTCCCCCCGCACCACCGACAGGTCAGGGAGAGGACAGCGAGGAGCCTGTGGTAATGACCGCACAGGAGCAGCAGGAGCAACACCCACATGTTAGCTCACAGGCTCCGTGGGGTCTGAGCTCAGCCTGACGGGCATCTCGGCTCAGAGTCTCACAATATCACAAGCAGGGGGTCAGCCAGGACGTGGGAAAGTCTCATTGGTGTATCATTTAACTTGAGTTGCCTCATTCGCAAGTCTGTCCCTGAGAGTGCATGAGACATATTTATAATAAAAAGTTATCTCTTTTTAAAACTGTAATTCAATTTATTCATCTTGAATTTTTTATACTAACCCCAAGCATAACATGGTCATAAAAGTGAGTTTTTTTCTCCCAATGTTAGAGGCACGTGATGGGTCCTTCCCACGCTGCACGTGAGGCAGTCATACGTGGCTGGATGGCACGGGGGTCAGCTTAGAATGTCACTACCACACCTGCAGAGGCATTCCTGAAGCCCAGCTGCTGCACTACAGCCTCCGCAGAGAGGCATTCACCTCCCTCCTGAAAGCTACTGCCCTTCGTGTGTGGTTGACCAACTCTGATCCACCCGCTTCCTGTTTAAGCTGGAAGTTGGTCTCTTTCTCAGGAAGATTCCCGACCCTTCTCTCTTCTTAGTCTTAGTCCTGGCCTCTCCTCTGATTTCTTCCTCTGTATTTCCCAAGCACCCCTGTGTGTAATCATGTTACAGCAATGATTCGATCTTTGTAGCTCGTGTATGATTTGCCTTTCCCCCACTTTTAGAAAGCAGGGATTAAATACTTTTGTTGTCTGTTCATAGCACACAATGAAATGTCCTCTGTGAAGAGTTTAGTAAGTGTTTGGTGAATGAGACTACTCGCAGATCTCACTCATAGAAATCGGGTCTATTTCTTCAGGAAGAGCCTCCCTGTGTCCGTGACGGTGGCTTCATCGTGAGCAGGAAGTGGGGTAGAGGTCGTTGTCTGCCTCGTTCATGTCCTTCGATATTGTGCTGGCTGTTCCAGACCCCCCTCTCCACGGAGACTTTAGAAGCTCTTTGGTGAAATTCACAAGACACTGTTCTGGAATTTTGAGTGGGATTGCAGGGAATCTAAGAACTACCTTCACAGGATTGAGTCTTCCCATCCGTAAACATAGGATATCTATTCATTTGGTTCTTCCCTAATTTCTTATGTCAGGGTTTTATGGTTTTGCTCATATAGATCTTGTATACATTTCTTTTAGATTTAAATCTAAGTATTTTATATTTTGGCTGCTATAGTCCCTGCTATTATTGTCCTATTTCCAATTTTATTTGTTCATTATTCATATGTAGAAAAGCAATTGACTAAGAGCCTATCCCCCTCCCCGCAGGCGTGCAGATAGCGCCATAGTAACTGATAGACCCGCCCCTCGCCTAAGCTGCACACCTTTGCGCAGGGACGCGCTCCCCCTTATGGAAGTTGTTGCGCAGGACAGAAGCAGCTCCCCGTTGGGGAAATCTGTCAGTGTGCACAGAGGGCTCCCCTTCGGGGATTTTGGGGGAATTTGGCTTGCGGGTCACAGCTCCCCCTTCGGGGAATCTTAGAGCGTGCACAGAGGGGCTTCCCTTTGGGGAATTTGGCGCGCAGGACCAACTCCACCCCCCTTCCGGGACTCTGGGAGAGTGCACGGAGCCAGCTCACCTTCAGGATTTTAAGAATGTGCGCTCTAGCCGGTTTGGCTCAGTAGAGAGAACACACACAGGACGCAGCTCCACTTCAGGGAATTTGGCACGCCGGACACAGCTGCCTGGGATCCCTGACTCACAGCGCATTCACACTAAGAGCCAGCGACCCCAATTGTTGGTGCATGCACACACAGGGACCCTGATTCTCAACGAGAAACCGCACAAGGCAACAGAGACTCTGACACTCGAGTCTTGGTGCAGACACAGGGAAACTCTGACTCCTGGCACATGCTAAGGATCTCATTTTCGGCACATACCAACAGTGTGGTGCAGACAGGGCCCCTGATTCTAAGTGTGCACACGAGACCACACGGAACACTGGGTACACTGTCCCTGGGCAAGTCTGGTTCCCACCAACCAAAGGCAGCCACATGTCCTAGTGTCAGAGCACTTCAGTGAAACTCGGGTGGAGCTAAGTCCCCACAGCACATGGCCCAGGTCCACGCAAATGGAAGCTTGAGCTTTCTGGTGATAGCCAGAATGGGGAAACGAAATAACTCACAGAGGAAAGAAAATGTGGAGTCGCCAAGAAAGGAAATTAGTGAAACTGAAGCTTGCAACATGACCGAAAAGGAGTTCAGAGTAATGGTCGTGGAATTTATACATCGGATGGATGAGAAAATCAACAACCTATGCAAGAATCAGGAAGAAATGAAAAGTGATATAGCTACAATCAAAAACACCATGGAAAGTTTCAACAGTAGACTACAAGAAGCAGAGGACCGAATTAGTGAGTTAGAAGATCAGGTACAGAAACAAGCTCAATCTGAACAGCAATTGGAGAAAAATATTAAAAAGCAGGAGGAAAGCCTAAGGGAGCTTCGGGACAACATGAAACGAAGTAACATGCGTATAATAGGGCTGCCAGAAAGACAAGAAGAGCAGCAGGGATTAGAAAATCTATTTGAAGAAATAATGACAGAAAACTTCCCGGATATGGGAAAGATAAAAGTTACACAAGTACAGAGAGTCCCAAGCAGGATCAACCCCAAAAGACCCACACCAAGACATGTCATAATTTCAATGGCAAATATAAATGATAAAGAGAGAATCTTAAAGGCAGCAAGAGAGAGACAGAGAGTCACCTACAAAGGAACACCCATCAGATTGTCAAATGATTACTCAACAGAAACACAACAAGCTAGAAGTGAATGGAAGGAGGTATACAAAGTGTTGCAAAGCAAAGGACTGAATCCAAGAATACTATATCCAGCAAGACTATCAATCAAAATTGAAGGGGAAATCAGGAGCTTTGCAGACAAAAAAAGGCTCAGGGAGTTTATCACCACCAAACCAGCAATGCAAGAATTGCTAAAGGGAATACTGTAAAAAGAAGAAATAAACAGGTAAGAAGGAATACAGACACAAAAATAGATATGACTACAAAGAAATACCTTTCAGTAATAACTTTAAATGTAAACGGACTAAATGCTCCAATCAAAAGACATTGAGTAGCTGAATGGATTAAAAAACACGACCCATATATATGCTGTCTACAAGAGACCCACCTCAGAAAAAGAGACTCACACAGATTGAAAGTGAAGGGATGGAAAAATATCTTTCAGGCAAATGGAAATGAAAAAAAAAAGCTGGGGTAGCAATACTTATATCTGACAAAATAGACCTCAAAGTAAATGCCATAACAAGAGATAAGGAAGGCCACTTCATAATACTAAAGGGAGAAATCCAACAAGAAGAAATAATTCTGGTAAACATATACGCTCCCAATATAGGAGCACCCAAATACATAAAAAAAACTCCTGGAGGATATCAAGGGAGAGATTAATAGCAATACAATCATAGTAGGAGACTTTAATACCCCACTATCACCACTGGACAAATCCTCTAAACAAAAAATCAGCAAAGAAACAGCAATCCTAAATGACTCACTAGACCAGATGGAATTAATTGACATCTTCAGAACATTTCACCCCAAAGCCACAGAATATACATTCTTCTCAAGTGCACATGGGTCATTTTCAAAGATAGACCATATGCTGGGTCACAGGCAAAGTCTCTTCAAATTCAAGAAGATAGAAATTATATCAAGCATCTTCTCAGATCACAGTGGCATAAAACTGGAAATCAACTACAATAAATACAATCCAAAGAAATCAAACACATGGATACTAAACAGCATGCTATTAAACAAGGACTGGGTCACCAGAGAGATCAAGGAAGAAATAAAAAACATCATGGCAACAAATGACAATGAAAACACAACAATCCAAAATCTATGGGACACAGCAAAAGCAGTCTTGAGAGGGAAGTTCATAGCTCTACAAGCCTATTGCAAAAAACAAGAAACAATGGTAATAAATTACTTAACCCTACAACTCAAAGAGCTAGAAAAAGAGCAGCAAGAAAAACCCAGTGTAACCAGAAGGAAGGAAATAACAAAGATCAGAGCGGAGATAAATGACATAGAGACCAAAGAAACAATACAAAAGATCAACAAAACCAAGAGTTGGTTCTTTGAAAGGATAAACAAGATTGATGGACCTCTAGCCAGGCTCACCAAGAAGCAAAGAGAGAGGACCCAAATAAACAAAATCAGAAATGAAAGAGGTGAAATAACAACAGACCCCGCTGAGATACAAAGGATTGTTACAAAATACTACGAACAACTCTATTCCAACAAACTGGACAACCTGGAGGAAATGGACATATTCCTAGAAAAATATAACCTTCCAAAAATCAATCAGGAAGAATCTAAACAGCTCAATAGGCCAATAACTATGGACGAAATTGAAACAGTCATCAAAAAGCTTCCGGCAAACAAAAGCCCGGGGCCTCATGGCTTCACAGGAGAGTTTTACCAAACATTCAAGGAAGAACTAAAACCTATCCTCCTCAGACTATTCCAAAAAATTCAAGTGGAAGGAACATTTCCAAGTTCCTTCTATGAAGCCAGCATCACCCTAATACCAAAACCAGATAAAGACAACACAATGAAAGAGAATTACAGACCAATATCCCTCATGAACATAGATGCCAAAATCCTCAACAAAATTCTAGCAAATCGGCTCCAGCAGTACATCAGAAAGATCATACACCATGACCAAGTAGGATTTATCCCAGGAATGCAAGGATGGTACAATATCCACAAATCAATAAACGTGATACATCACATAAACAAATTGAAAGATAAAAATCACATAGTCATATCAATTGATGCAGAAAAAGCATTTGACAAAATCCAACACCCTTTCTTGATAAAAACTCTCAACAAGGTGGGAATAGAAGGCTCATACCTCAACATAATAAAAGCTATATATGATAAACCCACAGCAAACATCATACTCAATGGACAAAAACTAAAAACATTTCCCCTAAGAACAGGAACAAGACAGGGATGCCCACTCTCACCACTCCTGTTTGACATAGTACTGGAAGTATTAGCCATTGCAATTAGACAAGAAGAAGAAATAAAAGGCATCCAAATTGGAAAAGAACAAGAAAAGCTGTCTTACAAAGCCACTGTTCTCAAAACAGCCTGGTACTGGCACAAGAACAGACATATAGATCAATGGAACAGAATAGAGAATTCAGATATTGACCCAAACCACTATGCTCAATTAATATTTGACAAAGGAGGCATGAACATACAATGGAATAAAGACAGTCTCTTCAATAAATGGTGATGGGAAAATTGGACACACACATGCAAAAAAATGAAGCTTGATCACCAACTTACGCCATACACAAAAATAAACGCAAAATGGATACAGGACTTAAACATAAGACGGGAAACCATAAAAATACTAGAGCAATCCACAGGCAGCAAAATCTCAGACATATGCCAAAAGAAATTCTTCACTGACACTGCCCCTAGGGCAATGGAAGCTAAAGAGAAAATTAACAAATGGGACTACATCAAAATAAAAAGCTTTTTCACAGCAAAAGAAACCATCAACAAAACAACAAGAAGGCCCACTGCATGGGAGAACATATTTGCAAATGGCATCACTGATAAAGGTTTAATCTCCAACATCTACAGGCACCTTATACAACTTAATAAAAGGAAGATAAATGATCCAATAAAAAATGGGCAACAGACCTAAATAGAATCTTTTCAAAAGAAGACAGAAGGAAGGCCAAGAGACACATGAAAACATGCTCAACGTCACTAATTATCCGAGAGATGCAAATCAAAACAACAATGCGGTACCATCTCACACCTGTCAGAATGGCTATCATCAACAAATCAACAAACGACAAGTGTTGGCGAGGATGCGGAGAAAAAGGAACCCTCGTGCACTGCCGGTGGGAATGCAGACTGGTGCAGCCACTGTGGAGAACAGTATGGAGTTTCCTCAAAAAACTGAAAATGGAACTCCCATTTGACCCAATAATCCCACTCCTGGGAATATATCTGAAGAAACTAGAAACACCAATCAGAAAGAATATATGCATCCCTATGTTCATAGCAGCACAATTCACCATAGCTAAGATTTGGAAACAGCCTAGGTGCCCGTCAGCAGATGACTGGATCAGAAAACTGTGGTACATCTACACAATGGAATACTATGCTGCCATAAAAAAGAAGGAATTCTCATCATTTGCAGCAACCTGGATGGAATTGGAGAACATTATGTTAAGTGAAATAAGTCAGTCAATGAAAGAAAAATACCACATGATCTCACTCATTTATGGATAATAAAGAACATTATAAACTTGAACAAAAAGATAGATACAGAGACAGTAAAGCATCAAACAGACTGTCAAATTACAGGGGGGAAGGTTAGGGAGAGGTGGGGGAGATAAGAGATCAATAAAAGGACTTGTATGCATGCATATAAGCATAACCAATGGATGCAAAACTCGGGGGGGGGGTGAGGGCATATATGGGAGTGGGGTGGGGGGGCAATGGTAAGATATGTACACATATAATACCTTTCTTTCTTTCTTTCTTTCTTTCTATCTTTCTTTCTTTCTTTCTTTCTTTCTTTCTTTCTTTCTCTTTCTTTCTTTCTTTCCTTCCTTCTTTCTTTCTTCTTTCTTCTTTCTTTCTTTCTTTCTTTCTTTCTTTCTTTCTTTCTTTCTTTCTTTCTTTCTTTTCTTTTTTCTTTCTTTTTCTTCTTTCTTTCTTTCTTTTTTCTTTCTCTTTCTTTCTTTCTTTCTTTCTTTCTTTCTTTCTTTCTTTCTTTCTTTTTCTTTTTCTTCTTTCTTTCTTTCTTCTTTCTTTCTTTCTTTCTTTCTTTCTTTCTTTCTTTCTTTCTTTCTTTCTTCTGAGTATAACTTTTATTTTATTTTTTCGTATTATTGTATCAGCAAGGTCTTCCAATGTGACATTGAGGAGAAACACGGAGAGAGATCATCCTCTCCTTGCTCCGATCGCAGCAGGAGAGCTCCTAGTCTCTCACTGGGAAGTGTGTGTGATGTCGCTGATTGGACTTTTGTAAATTTTCTCTATCAAGTTGAGGAAGTTTCCTTTTTTCCTGATTATGGGAACATTTTATTCATGAATGGATGTTGGATTTTGTCACATGCTTTTCTGCTTTTATTAAACCGATCATGTAATTTTTCTTCTTCAGGCTGTTAATGTAATAAATTACCTTAATTCATTTTTGAGCACTGAACCAGCCTTGCAAAATCCTATATAATAAAGAGGTAATATGCAAATTAACCCTCACAAGATGGCAGGGGGTTAGTGAGGGACTACCAAACAACTGAACAGCAGGTTGCGTGGGGCAACCTGGCTGGTGGGGGTCAGGCTGGGTGACCAGGCCAGCAGGGCGGGTAGTTGGGGCGACTAGGCTGGCAGGGTGGGGCAGTAAGAGGTGAGGAGACTGGCAGGGGGAGGCAATTAGGGGTTACCAGGCTGGCAGAGGTGGGCAGTTGGGGGCAAACAGACCAGCAGGGCAGGCAGTAAGTGGTGACCAGACCAGCAAGGGGGCAGTTAGGAGCAACCAGGCCGGCAGGGAGGGGGCAGTTGGGGGAGACCTGGTTGGCAGTGGGGGGCAGTTAGGGGCGACCGAGCTGGCAGGATGAGCAGTTAAGGGGTATCAGGCAGGCAGGCAGGTGAGCAATTAGGAGCCAGTAGTCCAGGATTGTTAGAGGGATGACTGACTGCTGGTTTAGGCCCGGAATCAGGTCTAAACCAGCAGTAGGACATCCCCTGAGGGGTCCCAGATTGGAGAGGGTGCAGGCTAGGCTGAGGGGACCCCTTACCCCCGTGCAAAAATTTCATGCACCGGGCCTCTAGTTGGGATATATTTCACTAGGTGGTTGTGCATAATTCTTCTTCTACAATGCCAGATTCAAATTGCTGATACTTAATTTTTGTATCTATGTTCCTCTACATATTTGTCTGTAGTCTTCATTTTTGTCATGTCTTTACCTGGTGTTGGTATTAAGGTAATGGTGTCCTCGTTGAATGAGTTGGTAAGTTTTCCCTCGGATTTTATTTCTGGAAGTGATTGTAGAAAATTGGTAAAACATAATCTTTAAAACTTTTGTAGAATTTTTCTGTAAAGCTTTCTGTTTTGGAGGGTTATTATTGCTTCAATGAATTTAGAAGTTACAAAACTATTAAGAGTGTTTCTTCAGTGAGTTTTATAGGGCACATGGGATATTTCACAGCAACCCACTGTTTATGTCATTAATCATTATGAACACCTTTTATAATTCTGTTAATTTACTATTTTTATTTAGTTATTTCGATGTGTCCTTGATTCTTACACTGCGCTTTACCTCCCCCTCCAGAATATGCCTTCAGTGAGTACAAAGCTCACCGTTGAATTTTGAATGAGAACCCAGCACAGAAAGCAAAGGAGACCTGCACACCATGTTCATGGACCCCAAGGCTCAATAGCGTGAAGAACCCATTCCCCCACAAACGATGAATGGATTCAGTTCCATCCCAATAAAACTCTCGGCGGGTATTTATGTCGATGTTGACAAGCTGATTCTAAAGTTGAGAAGGACAACAAAGAACCCAGAAGAGCCACGATCATTGTGAAGAGGAGCAAGGTTGGAACACGCACATGACCCAACACCAAGACCTCCTGCGACCTGCAGTGAACTAGACCGTGTGTGCTGGTGAGAGAACGGGCACCTGCCGTCGATGACGGAATAAAGGAACCCAAGGATCGGCGGACACAGGGGCTGATCGGCCTTCGGGGAACGCCACGGGGATAGTGAAGATTCTGACACAAACACAGTTACTTACAGGAACACATCCCGTTCGTTTATTGAAAAAGTATGATTTCTCCCAACTCTGGCGTATTTGTGTTCCTGGACAACACAACTTCATGGATAGAAAAGCCGAGCATGGACATTTTGAGCACAATCACAGTCAAATCTTCCATCTTCAGGTCACACAATGGGCGCATTCATACTTCCTCAATAACAAACAAGAATCGGATGTAAAGCAGGAGGTGTCCAATCCTCACTGGAGTGTAGAGTGACGAATGGGCATCCCTCGGAGGAAAAGCGTTGATTTTCAATATTTTGTTAGAGGCGCAGGGTGTTCTAGGGCGATGTTCTAGCAGCAAGAGGAATAGCATCGTCGGTAGCAGCATGGTCGGATGGTACAGCAGCCACAGCCATAGCCAGAGCCGTAGCCAGAGCCGTAGCCAGATCCATAGCCAGAGCCGTATCCACAGCCATATCCACAGCCATATCTGGATCCATAGCCACAGCCATAGCCAGAGCCATAGCCACAGCCATAGCCAGAGCCATAGCCACAGCCATAGCCAGATCCATAGCCACAGCCATAGCCAGAGCCGTAGCCACAGCCGTAGCCAGAGCCCCCGTAGGAGTTCCCGTAGTAGTTGCAGCACATGCTGTCGGAAGGTGAGGGTTCGGTTGAGGCGAAGAGGGACGTTTCTGAATGTGAGTGTCGCCTCTCACCCTGGAAGCTTTATATACGCCAGGAAGGGCCCGGAATGCCATTAAGTCTGTGACTCACGCAGGAAATACTCACTAATACCCGGCATGTGCAGTCACTCTGTCAGTGGATCATGAGAGGACTCGGTAGTAAGTGGCCCATTAGCACAGAGTCTCTCACTTTTACTGGAACCGTGTGTGTTTGTGTCGCCTGGGCCTTGTCTTGCGCCGATGACATGTCAATGAGAACAGTGCCCATCGCCAATCTACTCACCGGAACACGTGGTTTCAAAGCTCCGTCCAGGAGTCCATGTTCTGGGGAGGGAGGGCGTGTCTTGTCTGGAATGAGACCATTAAATGAGCTCCACTCAATGTGTTGACCAGGAAGGGATTGCTACTGAGCCCATAGTCGATCTCATGGGCACGCGGTGCTGGGGGCACTGACAGTGAGCATTTCTTGGCGGAGGGCTCCTGTCAGTCCAACCTCATGGAGATGCTGGGTCATGGCCTGTTTGACCCTGGGGGCCTCTCCCCAGGACATCTGTATCTGCTCTGGGGGGCACTTCAGTTCTACCCAGAGCACCCACCCGCACAGAGCGTCCTCACAATGACCTTGTTGGACATGTTGTCGAACACAGGTCCCTTCCGCCATCGCGTCTATTGGGTGCCCATGAAATTGTGACAGAGTTAAGGAGCTCATCACATGGAAACTGAGGTACAGAAAGGTCAGGGGACTTAGTAACACCCACACAGCTCATTTGGCACCAAGATCAAGTCTCTGTTCCTCTTTGCAATGCAACATACGTCCTCCTTTCCAATCCGTAGAGACGCGAACACTTGCTGTAACAGGGAGCTCATCATTTCCTACGAGGATCCATTTTTTGGGTAAAGTTACCCTGTTATCAAGTCCCCAGTTACTTCAGAGTCTCTCCTTATTCCCGGCAACACTCTGGGTCCTGGATGAACTTCACTTCAGCACCTTGTTCAGGAGCCAGTCCCCTCAGGCAGCCGCTCCACGTCCCTGTCGCTCCAGGGGGTTTGTCTCTGACATCCATCCCTGTGACTGGACTCATGACCTCTGTTGATGCGCAGACCTGATGCCCAGGTCATCCACGCCCTCCTCCCCCCGCACCACCGACAGGTTAGGGAGAGGACAGCGAGGAGCCTGTGGTAATGACCGCACAGGAGCAGCAGGAGCAGCACCCACGTGTTACCTCACAGGCTCCGTAGGGTCTGAGCTCAGCCTGACTGACATCTCGGCTCAGAGTCTCACAATATCACAAGCAGGGGGTCAGCCAGGACGTGGGAAAGTCTCCTTGGTGTATCATTTAACTTGAGTTGCCCCATTTGCAAGTCTGTCCCTGAGAGTGCATGAGACGCATTTATACTAAAAAGTATCTCTTTTTAAAACTGAAATTCAATTTATTCATCTTGAATTTTTTATACCATCCTCAAGCATAACATGATCATAAAAGTGAGTTTTTTCTCCCAATGTTAGAGGCACGTCATGGGTCCTTCCCACGCTGCACGTGAGGCAGTCTACGTGGCTGGATGGCACGGGA
This sequence comes from Cnephaeus nilssonii, assembly GCF_951640355.1. NCBI lineage: Eukaryota > Metazoa > Chordata > Mammalia > Chiroptera > Vespertilionidae > Cnephaeus > Cnephaeus nilssonii. The sequence continues at coordinate 738,267 of NC_137074.1, read as the reverse complement.
TTCAGCTTAGAATGTCACTACCACACCTGCAGAGGCATTCCTGAAGCCCAGCTGCTGCACTACAGCCTCAGCAGAGAGGCATTCACCTTCCGTCCTGAAAGCTACTGCCCTTCGTGTGTGGTTGACCAACTCTGATCCACCCGCTTCCTGTTTAATCTGGAAGGTGGTCTCTTTTTCAGGAAGATTCCCGACCCTTCTCTCTTCTTAGTCTTAGTCCTGGCCTCTCCTCTGATTTCTTCCTCTGTATTTCCCAAGCACTCCTGTGTGTAATCATGTTACAGCAATAATTCGATCTTTGTAGCTCGTGTATGATTTGCCTTTCCCCCACTTTTAGAAAGCAGGGATTAAATACTTTCGTTGTCCATAGCACACAATGAAATGTTCTCTGTGAAGAGTTTAGTAAGTGTTTGGCGAATGAGACTACTCGTAGACCTCACTCATAAAAATTGGGTCTATTTCTTCAGGAAGAGCCTCCTTTTGTCGGTGATGGTGGCTTCATCGTGAGCAGGAAGTGGGGTAGAGGTCGCTCTCTGCCTCCTTCTTGTCCTTCGATATTGTGCTGGCTGTTCTGGACCCCCCTCTCCACGGAAACTTTAGAAGCTCTTTGGTGAAATCCACAAGACACTGTGGTGGAATTTTGAGTGGGATTGTAGGGAATCTAAGAGCTACCTTCACAGGATTGAGTCTTCCCATCCGTAAACATAGGATATTTATTCATTTAGTTCTTCCCTAATTTCTTATGTCAGGGTTTTATGGTTTTGCTCATATAGATCTGTACACCTTTCTTTTAGATTTAAATCTAAGTATTTTATATTTCGGCTGCTATAGTCCCTGCTATTATTGTCTAATTTCAAATTTTGTTCATTATTCATATGTAGAAAAGCAATTGACTTTTGTATACTAACCTTGTAAACTCTATCCTTGCTTTAATCCCTTATTACTTACAGGAGTTTTATCTTCTTCGTTTTTTCTTTAGGATTTTCTACATAGACAATCATGCCCATGTAGAGACAGTTTTCTTTTTCCCTCCCACCCTCCCTCTCTGCCTTCTTCCCTCCCTCCCTCCCTCCCTCCCTCTCTCTCTTTCTTTCTTTCTTTCTTTCTTTCTTTCTTTCTTTCTTTCTTTCTTTCTTTCTTTCTTTATTTTTTCTTTCTTTTTCCTTCCTTCCTTCCTTCCTTCCTTCCTTCCTTCCTTCCTTCCTTCCTTCCTTCCTTCCTTCCTTCCTTTCTTTTTTTCTTTCTTTCTTCTTTCTTTTTTTTCTTTCTCAGTATAACTTTCATTTTTTTCTCGTATTATTGCATTAGCAAGGTCTTCCAATGTGACCTTGAGGATAAACATGGAGAGAGAACTTCCTTGCCTTGCTCCCATCGCAGCAGGAGAGCGTCTAGTCTCTCGCTTGGAAGTGTGCGTGACGCTGCTGATAGGATTTTTGTAAATTTTCTCTATCAAGTTGAGGAAGTTTCCTTTTTTCCTGATTACAGGAACATTTATTCATGAATGGATGTTGGATTTTGTCACATGTTTTCTGCTTTTATTGAACCGATCACAAGATTTTTCTTCTTCATGCTGTTAATGAATAAATTACATTATTCACTTTTGAGCATGAACCAGCCTTGCATAATCTTATATAATGAAGAGGTAATATGCAAATTAACCCTCATGCCCTCACAAGATGGCAGGGGGATTAGTGAGGGATGACCAACAATTGTACAGCAGGCTGTGTTTGGCGACCAGGCCGGCGGGGGGGCCTGACGGGTGACCAGGCCGGCAGGGGGGCGGCAGTTAGGGGTGACCAGGCTGGCAGAGGGGGGCAGTTAGGGGCTATCAGGCCAGCATGCAGAGGCAGTGAGGGGTGATCATGCAGGCAGGCAGGTGAGCGATTAGGAGCCAGTGGTCCAGGATTGTGAGAGGGATGTCTGAATGCTGGGCCTAACTTGGCAGTTGGACATCCCCCAAGGGGTCCCTGATTGGAGAGGGTGCAGGCTTTGCTGAGGGGACCCCATACCCCATGCACAAATTTGTGCACCGGGCCTCTAGTTGGGATATATTTCACTAGGTGGTTGTGCATAATTCTTCTTCTACAATGCCAGAGTCAAGTTGCTGAACATAATTTTTGTATCATGTTCATTTATATTTTTGTATCTATGTTCCTCTAGATATTTGTCTGTAGTCTTCATTTTTGTCATGTCTTTACCTGGTGTTGGTATTAAGGTAATGTGACCTCGTTGAATGAGTTGGTAAGTTTTCCCTCGGGTTTTATTTCTGGAAGTGATTGCAGAGAATTGGTGTCACTTATTCTTTAAAACTTTTGTAGAATTTTCCCATAAAGCTTTCTGTTTTGGAGGGTTATTACTGCTTCAATGTATTTAGAAGTTACAAGCCTATCAATTGTGTTTCTTCAGTGAGTTTTATAGGCCACGTGATATTTCATAGCAACCCACTGTTTAAGTCATTAATCATTATGAACACCTTTTATAATAATTCTGTTAATTTACTATTTTTATTTAGTTATTTCGATGTGTCCTCGATTCCTACACTGCCATTTGCCTCCCCCTCCAGAATATGCCTTCAGGGAGTACAAAGCTCACCGTTGAATTTTGAATGAGAACCCAGCACAGAAAGCAAAGGAGACCTGCACACCATGTTCATGGACCCAAAGGCTCAATAGCGTGAAGAACCCATTCCCCCACAAATGATGAATGGATTCAGTTCCATCCCAATAAAACTCTCGGCGGGTATTTTTGTCAATGTTGACAAGCTGATTCTAAAGTTGAGAAGGACAACAAAGAACCCAGAAGAGCCACGATCATTGTGAAGAGGAGCAAGGTTGGAACACGCACATGACCCAACACCAAGACCTCCTGCGACCTGCAGTGAACTAGACCGTGTGTGCTGGTGAGAGAACAGGCACCTGCCGTCGATGACGGAATAAAGGAACCCAAGGATCGGCGGACACAGGGGCTGATCGGCCTTCGGGGAACGCCACGGGGATAGTGAAGATTCTGACACAAACACAGTTACTTACAGGAACACATCCCGTTCGTTTATTGAACAAGTATGATTTCTCCCAACTCTAGCGTATTTGTGTTCCTGGACAACACAACTTCATAGGATAGAAAAGCCGAGCATGGACATTTTGAACACAATCACAATCAAATCTTCCGTCTTCAGGTCACACAATGGGTGCATTCATACTTCCTCAATAACAAACAAGAATTGGATGTAAAGCAGGAGGTGTCCAATCCTCACTGGAGTGTAGAGATGACAAATGGGCATCCCTCGGAGGAAAAGCGTTGATTTTCAATATTTTGTTAGAGGCGCAGGGTGTTCTAGGGCGATGTTCTAGCAGCAAGAGGAATAGCATCGTCGGTAGCAGCATGGTCGGATGGTACAGCAGCCACAGCCATAGCCAGAGCCGTAGCCAGATCCATAGCCAGAGCCATATCCACAGCCATAGCCACAGCCATATCTGGATCCATATCCACAGCCATAGCCAGATCCATAGCCAGAGCCATAGCCACAGCCATAGCCAGAGCCATAGCCACAGCCATACCCAGAGCCATAGCCAGAGCCGTAGCCAGAGCCATAGCCACAGCCATAGCCACAGCCCCCGTAGGAGTTCCCGTAGTAGTTGCTGCACATGCTGTCGGAAGGTGAGGGTTCAGTTGAGGCGAAGAGGGACGTTTCTGAATGTGAGTGTTGCCTCCCACCCTGGAAGCTTTATATACGCCAGGAGGGGCCCGGAATGCCATTAAGTCTGTGACTCACGCAGGAAATACTCACTAATACCCGGCATGTGCAGTCACTCTGTCAGTGGATCATGAGAGGACTCGGTAGTATGTGGCCCATTAGCACAGAGTCTCTCACTTTTACTGGAACCGTGTGTGTTTGTGTTGCCGGGGTCTTGTCTTGAGCCGATGACACGTCAATGAGCACAGTGCCCATCGCCCATCTACTCACAGGAACACGTGGTTTCAAAGCTCCATTCAGGAGTCCATGTTCTGGGGAGGGAGGGCGTGTCTGTCTGGAATGAGCCCATTAAATGAGCTCCACTCAATGCGTTGACCAGCGAAGGAATTGCTGATGAGTCTGTAGTTGATCTCATGGGCACGCGGTGCTGGGGGCACCGACAGTGAGCATTTCCTGGTGGAGGGCTCCTGTCAGTCCAACCTCATGGGGATACTGGGTGGTGGCCTGTTTTACCCTGGGAACTGCTCCCCAGGACATCTGTATCTGCTCTGGGGGGCCCTTCAATTCTACCCAGAGCACCCCCCTCACCCCCGCATAGCTTCCTCTCAATGACCTTGTTGGACATGTTGTCGAACACAGGTCCCCTCCGCCATTGCATCTATTGGGTTCCCATGAAATTGTGACAGAGTTAGGGAGCTCATCACATGGAAACTGAGGTACAGAAAGGTCAGGGGACTTACTAACACCCACACAGCTCATTTGGCACCAAGATCACATCTCTGCTCCTCTTTGTCATATGACATACGTCCTCCTTTCCAATCAGTAGAGACACGAACACTTGCTGTAACAGGGAGCTCATTATTTCCTACAAGGATCCATTTTTTGGGTAAAGTTACCCTGTTATCAAGTCCCCAGTTACTTCAGAGTCTCTCCTTATTCCCGGCGACACGCTGGGTCCTGGATGAACTTCATTCACTTCAGCACTTTGTTCAGGAGCCAATCCCCTCAGGCAGCCGCTCCTTCTCCCTGTCCCTCCAGGGGGTTTGTCTCTGACATCCATCCCCGTGACTGGACTCCTGACGTCTGTTGATGCGCAGACCTGATGGCCAGGTCATCCATGCCCTCCTCCCCCCGCACCACCGACAGGTCAGGGAGAGGACAGCAGGGAGCCTGTGGTGATGACCGCACAGGAGCAGCAGGAGCAGCTCCCACGTGTTAGCTCACAGGCTCCGTGGGGTCTGAGCTCAGCCTGACGGGCATCTCGGCTCAGAGTCTCACAATATCACAAGCAGGGGGTCAGCCAGGACGTGGGAAAGTCTCGTTGGTGTATCATTTAACTTGAGTTGCCCCATTCTCAAGTATGTCCCTGAGAGTGCATGAGACGCCTTTATACTAAAAAGTTATCTCTTTTTAAAACTGAAATTCAATTTATTCATCTTGAATTTTTTATACCAACCCCAAGCATAACATGGACATAAAAGTGAGTTTTTTCTCCCAATGTTAGAGGCACGTGAAGGGTCCTTCCCACGCTGCACATGAGGCGGTCTACGTGGCTGGATGGCACGGGGGTCAGCTTGGAATGTCACTACCACACCTGCAGAGGCATTCCTGAAGCCCAGCTGCTGCACTACAGCCTCAGCAGAGAGGCATTCACCTCCCGTCCTGAAAGCTATTGCCCTTCGTGTGTGGTTGACCAACTCTCATCCACCTGCTTCCTGTTTAAGCTGGAAACTGGTCTCTTTTTCAGGAAGATTCCCGACCCTTCTCTCTTCTTAGTCTTAGTCCTGGCCTCTCCTCTGATTTCTTCCTCTGTATTTCCCATGCACCCCTGTGTGTAATAATGTTACAACAATAATTCGATCTTTGTAGCTCGTGTATGATTTGCCTTTCCCGCAATTTTAGAAAGTAGGGATTAAACACTTTCGTTGTCTGTTCATTAGCACACAATGAAATGTCCTCTGTGAAGAGTTTAGTAAGTGTTTGGCGAATGAGACTACTCGTCGATCTCACTCATAGAAATCGGGTCTATTTCTTCAGGAAGAGCCTCCCTGTGTTGATGATGGTGGCTTCATCGTGAGCAGGAAGTGGGGTAGAGGTCGCTCTCTGCCTCCTTCTTGTCTTTCGATATTGTGCTGGCTGTTCCGGCCCCCTCTCCAGGGAGACTTTAGAAGCTCTTTGGTGAAATCCACAAGACACTGTGCTGGAATTTTGAGTGGGATGCAGGGAATCTAAGAACTACCTTCACAGGATTGAGTCTTCCCATCCGGAAACATAAGATATTTATTAATTTAGTTCTTCCCTAATTTCTTACGTCAGGGTTTTATGGTTTTGCTCATATACATCTTGTACACATTTCTTTTAGAGTTAAATCTAAGGATTTTATATTTTGACTGCTATAGTCCCTGCTATTATTGTCTAATTTCAAATTTTATTTGTTTATTATTAATATGTAGAAAAGCAATTGACTTTTGTATATTAACCTTGTCAACTCTATCCTTGCTTTAATCCTCTATTACTTAAGGAGTTTTGTTTTCTCTGTTTTTTCTTTAGGATTTTCTACTTAGACAATCATGCCCATGTAGAAACAGTTTTCTTTCTCTCTTCCTTCTTTTTCTTTCTCTTTCTCTTTCTTTCTTTCTTTCTTTCTTTCTTTCTTTCTTTCTTTCTTTCTTTCTTTCTTTCTTTCTTTCTTTCTTTTTCTTTCTTTCTTTCTTTCTTTCTTTCTTTCTTTCTTTCTTTCTTTCTTTCTTTCTTTCTTCTTTCTTTCTTTCTTTCTTTATTTCTTGTTTCTTTCTTTCTTTCGTTCTTCTTTCTTTTTTTCTTTCTTTCTTCTTCTTTCTTTCTTTCTTTCTTTCTTTCTTTCTTTCTTTCTTTTTTTCGTTCTTCTTTCTTTCTTTCTTTCTTTCTTTCTTTCTCTCTCTCTCTCTCTCTCTCTCTCTCTCTCTCTCTCTTTCTTTCTTTCTTTCTTTCTTTCTTTCTTCTTTCTCTCTTTCTTTTTCCTCAGTATAACTTTTATTTCTCTTTTTCGTATTATTGTATCAGCAAGGTCTTCCAATGTGACATTGAGGAGAAACACGGAGAGAGATCATCCTCTCCTTGCTCCGATCGCAGCAGGAGAGCTCCTACTCTCTCTCTGTGAAGTGTGTATGATGTTGCTGATTGGACTTTTGTAAATTTTCTCTATCAAGTTGAGGAAGTTTCCTTTTTTCCTGATTATGGGAACATTTTATTCATGAATGGATGTTGGATTTTGTCACATGCTTTTCTGCTTTTATTAAACTGATCATGTAATTTTTCTTCTTCAGGCTGTTAATGTAATAAATTACATTAATTCATTTTTGAGCACTGAAACAGCCTTGCAAAATCCTATATAATAAAGAGATAATATGCAAATTAACCCTCACAAGATGGCAGGGGGGTTAGTGAGGGACTACCAAACGACTGAACAGCAGGCTGCGTGGGGCAACCTGGCTGGTGGGGGTCAGGATGGGTGACCAGGCCAGCAGGAGGGGTGGTTGGGGGGACTAGGCTGGCGGGGTGGGGGCAGTAAGAGGTGACTAGACTGGCGGGGGAGGGGCAATCAGGGGTTACCAGGCTGGCAGAGGTGGGCAGTTGTGGGAGACCAGACCAGCAGGGTGGGCAGTAAGGGGTGAGCAGGCCAGCAGGGGGGACAGTAGGCGGTGACCAGGCCAGCAAGGGGGCATTTAGGAGCAACCAGGCTGGCAGGGAGGGAGCAGTTGGGGGAGACCTGGTTGGCAGTGGGGGGCAGTTAGGGGTGACCTAGCTAGCAGGATGGGCAGTTAAGGGGTATCAGGCAGGCAGGCAGGTGAGCAATTAGAAGCCAGTGGTCCAGGATTGTTAGAGGGATGACTGACTGCTGGTTTAGGCCCGGAATCAGGTCTAAACCAGCAGTAGGACATCCCCTCAAGGGTCCCAGATTGGAGAGGGTGCAGGCTGGGCTGGGGGTACCCCTTACCCCCGTGCAAAAATTTCATGCACCGGGCCTCTAGTTGGGATATATTTCACTAGGTGGTTGTGCATAATTCTTCTTCTACAATGCCAGATTAAAATTGCTGATACTTAATTTTTATATCTTGTTCATTTATATTTTTGTATCTGTGTTCCTCTACATATTTGTCTGTAGCCTTCATTTTTGTCATGTCTTTACCTGGTGTTGGTATTAAGTTAATGGTGTCCTCGTTGAATGAGTTGGTAAGTTTTCCCTCGGATTTTATTTCTGGAAGTGATTGCAGAGAATTGGTGTCACTTATTCTTTAAAACCTTTGTAGAATTTTCCCGTAAAGCGTTCTGTTTTGGAGGGTTATTACTGCTTCAGTGTATTTAGAAGTTACAAACCTATTAAGAATGTTTCTTCAGTGAGGTTTAGAGGCCACGTGGGATATTTCATAGCAACCCACTGTTTATGTCATTAATCATTATGAACACCTTTTATAATTCTGTTAATTTACTATTTTTATTTAGTTATTTCGATGTGTCCTTGATTCTTACACTGCGCTTTGCCTCCCGCTCCAGAATATGCCTTCAGTGAGTACAAAGCTCACCGTTGAATTTTGAATGAGAACCCAGCACAGAAAGCAAAGGAGACCTGCACACCATGTTCATGGACCCCAAGGCTCAATAGCGTGAAGAACCCATTCCCCCACAAATGATGAATGGATTCAGTTCAATCCCAATAAAACTCTCGGCGGGTATTTTTGTCGATGTTGACAAGCTGATTCTAAAGTTTAGATGGACAACAAAGAACCCAGAAGAGCCACGATCATTGTGAAGAGGAGCAAGGTTGGAACACGCACTTGACCCAACACCACGACCTCCTGCGACCTGCAGTGAACAAGACCGTGTGTGCTGGTGAGAGAACGGGCACCTGCCGTCGATGACGGAATAAAGGAACCCAAGGATCGGCGGACACAGGGGCTGATCGGCCTTCGGGGAACGCCACGGGGATAGTGAAGAATCTGACACAAACACAGTTACTTACAGGAACACATCCTGTTCGTTTATTGAACAAGTATGATTTCTCCCAACTCTGGCGTATTTGTGTTCCTGGACAACACAACTTCATGGATAGAAAAGCCGAGCATGGACATTTTGAGCACAATCACAGTCAAATCTTCCGTCTTCAGGTCACACAATGGGCGCATTCATACTTCCTCTATAACAAATAAGAATTGGATGTAAAAGCAGGAGGTGTCCAATCCTCACTGGAGTGTAGAGTGACGAATGGGCATCCCTCGGAGGAAAAGCGTTGATTTTCAATATTTTGTTAGAGGCGCAGGGTGTTCTAGGGCAATGTTCTAGCAGCAAGAGGAATAGCATCGTCGGTAGCAGCATGGTCGGATGGTACAGCAGCCACAGCCATAGCCAGAGCCGTAGCCAGATCCGTAGCCAGAGCCGTAGCCAGATCCATAGCCAGAGCCATATCCACAGCCATAGCCACAGCCATATCTGGATCCATATCCACAGCCGTAGCCAGATCCATAGCCAGATCCATAGCCACAGCCATAGCCACAGCCATAGCCAGAGCCGTAGCCAGAGCCATAGCCACAGCCATACCCAGAGCCGTAGCCAGATCCATAGCCACATCCATAGCCAGAGCCATAGCCACAGCCATACCCAGAGCCATAGCCAGAGCCGTAGCCACAGCCGTAGCCAGAGCCATAGCCACAGCCATAGCCACAGCCCCCGTAGGAGTTCCCGTAGTAGTTGCAGCACATGCTGGCGGAAGTTGAAGGTTCGGTTGAGGCGAAGAGGGACGTTTCTGAATGTGAGTGCTGCCTCCCACCCTGGAAGCTTTATATACGCCAGGAGCGGCCCGGAATGCCATCAAGTCTGTGACTCACACAGGAAACACTCACTCACTACCCGGCATGTGCAGGTCACTCTTGTCAGTGGATCATGAGAGGACTCGGTAGTAAGTGGCCCATTAGCACAGAGTCTCTCACTTTTACTGGAACCGTGTGTGTTTGTGTCACCTGGGCCTTGTCTTGCGCCGATGACACGTCAATGAGAACAGTACCCATCGCCGATCTACTCACTGGAACACGTGGTTTCAAAGCTCCGTCCAGGAGTCCATGTTCTGGGGAGGGAGGGCGTGTCTGTCTGGAATGAGCCCATTAAATGAGCTCCACTCAACGTGTTGACCAGGAAGGAATTGCTGATGAGTCCATAATCGATCTCCTGGGCACGCGGTGCTGGGGGCACTGACAGTGAGCATTTCCTGGCGGAGGGCTCCTGTCAGTCCAACCTCATGGAGATGCTGGGTCGTGGCCTGTTTTACCCTGGGAACTGCTCCCCAGGACATCTGTATCTGCTGTGGGGGGCCCTTCTATTCTACCCAGAGCACCCCCTCCCCCCTTTCCCCCCCCCTCCCCACAGAGCATCCTCACAATGATCTTGTTGGACGTGTTGTTGAGCACAGGTCCCTTCCGCCATCGCATCTGTTGGATACCAATGAAATTGTGACAGAGTTAGGGAGCTCATCACATGGAAACTGAGGTACAGAAAGGTCAGGGGACTTACTAACACCCACACAGCTCATTTGGCACTAAGATCACATCTCTGCTCCTCTTTGTCATATGACATATGTCCCCCTTTCTAATTATTAGAGATGTGAACACTTGCCGTAACAGGGAGCTCACCATTTCCTACCAGGATCCATTTTTGGGGTAAAGTTACCCTGTTATCAAGTCCCCAGTTACTTCAGAGTCTCTCCTTATTCCCGGCGACACGCTGGGTCCTGGATGAACTTCCCTTCAGCACCTTGTTCAGGAACCAATCCCCTCAGGCAGCTCCTCTTCCTCTCCCTATCCCTCCAGGGGGTATGTCTGTGACATCCATCCCCGTGACTGGACTCCCGACCTCTGTTGATGCGCAGACCTGATGCCCAGGTCATCCATGCCCACTCCCCACCCCCCCGCTCGCTTTTCCCCGCACCACCGACAGGTCAGGGAGAGGACAGCGAGGAGCCTGTGGTAATGACCCTACAGGAGCAGCAGGAGCAGCACCCATGTGTTAGCTCACAGGCTCCGTGGGGTCTGAGCTCAGCCTGACGGGCATCTCGGCTCAGAGTCTCACAATATCACAAGCAGGGGGTCAGCCAGGACGTGGGAAAGTCTCGTTGGTGTATCATTTAACTTGAGTTGCCCCATTCGCAAGTCTGTCCCTGAGAGTGCATGAGACATATTTATACTAAAAAGTTATCTCTTTTTAAAACTGAAATTCAATTTATTCATCTTGAATTTTTATACCAACCCCAAGCATAACATGATCATAAAAGTGAGTTTTTTCTCCCAATGTTAGAGGCACGTGATGGGTCCTTCCCACGCTGCACGTGAGGCAGTCATACGTGGCTGGATGGCACGGGGGTCAGCTTGGAATGTCACTACCACACCTGCAGAGGCATTCCTGAAGCCCAGCTGCTGCACAACAGCCTCAGCAGAGAGGCATTCACCTTCCGTCCTGAAAGGTACTGCCCTTCGTGTGTGGTTGACCAACTCTGATCCACCCGCTTCCTGTTTAAGCTGGAAGGTGGTCTCTTTTTCAGGAAGATTCCCGACCCTTCTCTCTTCTTAGTCTTAGTCCTGGCCTCTCCTCTGATTTCTTCCTCTGTATTTCCCAAGCACCCCTGTGTGTAATCATGTTACAGCAATAATTCATTCTTTGTAGCTCGTGTATGATTTGCCTTTCCCGCACTTTTAGAAAGCAGGGATTAAATACTTTCGTTGTCTGTTCATAGCACACAATGAAATGTCCTCTGTGAAGAGTTTAATAAGTGTTTGGCGAATGAGACTACTCGTAGACCTCACTCATAGAAATCGGGTCTATTTCTTCAGGAAGAGCCTCCCTATGTCGTTGACGGTGGCTTCATCGTGAGCAGGAAGTGGGGTAGAGGTCGTTGTCCGCCTCGTTCCTGTCCTTCGATATTGTGCTGGCTGTTCCAGACCCCCCTCTCCACGGAAACTTTAGAAGCTCTTTGGTGAAATCCACAAGACACTGTGCTGGAATTTTGAGTGGGATTGCAGGGAATCTAAGAACTACCTTCACAGGATTGAGTCTTCCCATCCGTAAACATAGGATATTTATTCATTTAGTTCTTCCCTAATTTCTTACGTCAGGGTTTTATGGTTTTGCTCATATATTCTTGTACACCTTTCTTTTAGATTTAAATCTAAGTATTTTATATTTTGGCTGCTATAGTCCCTGCTGTTATTGTCTAATTTCAAATTTTATTTGTTTATTATTAATATATAGAAAAGCAATTGACTTTTGTATATTAACCTTGTCAACTCTATCCTTGTTTTAATTCCTTATTACTTACAGGAGTTTTGTTTTCTGTTTTTTCTTTAGGATTTTCTACATAGACAATCATGCCCATGTAGAAACAGACAGTTTTATTTATCTCTTTTTCCCTCCCTTCCTTCCTTCCTTCCTTCCTTCCTTCCTTCCTTCCTTCCTCCTTCCTTCTTTCCTCCCTTCTTTCTTTCATTTGTTTCTTCTTTCTTTCTTTCTTTCTTTCTTTCTTTCTTTCTTTCTTTTTCTTTCTTTCTTTCTTTCTTTCTTTCTTTCTTTCTTTCTTTCTTTCTTTCTTTCTTTCTTCTTTCTTTCTTTCTTTCTTCTTTCTTTTGTCTTCCTTCCTTCCTTCCTTCCTTCCTTCCTTCCTTCCTTCCTTCCTTCCTTCCTTCCTTTCTCTTTCTTTCTTTCTTTCTTTCTTTCTTTCTTTCTTTCTTTCTTTCTTTCTTTCATTCTCTTTCTTTCTTTCTTTCTTTCTTTCTTTCTTTCTTTCTTTCTTTCTTTCTTTCTTTCTTTCTTCTTTCTTTCTTTCTTTCTTTCTTTCTTTCTTTCTTTCTTTCTTTCTTTCTTTCTTTCTTTCTTTCTTTCTCTCTCTCTCTCTCTCTCTCTCTCTTTCTTTCTTTCTTTCTTTCTTTCTTTTTCTTCTTTCTTTTCTTTCTCAGTATAACTTTTATTTTTTTTCGCGTATTATTGCATCACCAAGGTCTTCCAATGTGACATTGAGGAGAAACACCAAGAGAGATCATCCTCTCCTTGCTCTGATCGGAGCAGGAGAGCTCCTAGACCAGTGATGGCGTACCTATGACACGCGTGTCAGCACTGACACGCGTAGCCATTTCTGATGACACTCGGCTGCATGCCGAGGATGAAACATTTGCTGCTCCTGAGGATGAAACATTTGCGACTAGAGTCTTGGAGTTAGTTTTTTCCTCAAAGTGACACACTACCCAAGTTATGCTCAGTTTTTTGGCGAAGTTTGACACACCAAGCTCAAAAGGTTGCCCATTACTGTTAGACTCTCAATGAAAAGTGTGCGTGATGCTGCTAATATGATTTTTGTACATTTTCTCTATCAAGTTGAGGAAGTTTCCTTTTTTCCTGATTATGGGAACATTTTATTCATGAATGGATGTTGGATTTTGTCACATGCTTTTCTGCTTTTATTAAACCGATCATGTAATTTTTCTTCTTCAGGCTGTTAATGTAATAAATTACATTAATTCATTTTTGAGCACTGAACCAGCCTTGCAAAATCCTATATAATAAAGAGGTAATATGCAAATTAACCCTCACAAGAAGGCAGGGGGGTTAGTGAGAGACTACTAAACGACTGAACAGCAGGCTACATGGGGCAACCTGGCTGGTGGGGGTCAGGCTGGGTGACCAGGCAAGCAGGGGGGGTAGTTGGGGCGACTAGGCTGGCAGGGTGGGGCAGTAAGAGGTGAGGAGACTGGCGGGGGGAGGCAATTAGGGGTTACCAGGCTGGCAGAGGTGGGCAGTTGGGGGAGACCAGACCAGCAGGGCCTGCAGTAAGTGGTGACCAGACCAGCAAGGGGGCAGTTATGAGCAACCAGGCTGGCAGGGAGGGGGCAGTTGGGAAAACCTGGTTGGCAGTGGGGGGCAGTTAGGGGCGACCGAGCTGGCAGGATGAGCAGTTAAGGCGTATCAGGCAGGCAGGCAGGCAGGTGATCAATTAGGAGCCAGTGGTCCAGGATTGTTAGAGGGATGACTGACTGCTGGTTTAGGCCTAAACCAGCAGTAGGACATCCTCTGAGGAGTCCCAGATTGGAGAGGGTCCAGGCTGGACTGAGGGTACCCCTTACCTCCGTGCAAAAATTTCGTGCACCGGGCCTCTAGTTGGGATATATTTCACTAGGTGGTTGTGCATAATTTTTCTTCTACAATGCCAGATTCAAATTGCTGATACTTAATTTTTGTATCTTGTTCATTTATATTTTTGTATCTGTGTTCCTCTAGACATTTGTCTGTAGTCTTCATTTTTGTCATGTCTTTACCTGGTGTTGGTATTAAGGTAATGATGTCCTCGTTGAATGAGTTGGTAAGTTTTCCCTCGGATTTTATTTCTGGAAGTGATTGCACAGAATTGGTGTCATTTATTCTTTAAAACTTTTGTAGAAATTTCCCGTAAAGTGTTCTGTTTTGGAGGGTTATTACTGCTTCAGTGTATTTAGAAGTTACAAACCTATTAAGAATGTTTCTTCAGTGAGTTTTAGAGGCCACGTGGGATATTTCATAGCAACCCACTCTTTATGTCATTAATCATTATGAACACCTTTTATAATTCTGTTAATTTACTATTTTTATTTAGTTATTTCGATGTGTCCTTGATTCTTACACTGCGCTTTGCCTCCCGCTCCAGAATATGCCTTCAGTGAGTACAAAGCTCACCATTGAATTTTGAATGAGAACCCAGCACAGAAAGCAAAGGAGACTTACACACCATGTTCATGGACCCCAAGGCTCAATAGCGTGAAGAACCCATTCCCCCCCAATTGATGAATGGATTCAGTTCCATCCCAATAAAACTCTCGGCGGGTATTTTTGTCGATGTTGACAAGCTGATTCTAAAGTTTAGATGGACAACAAAGAACCCAGAAGAGCCACGATCATTGTGAAGAGGAGCAAGGTTGGAACACGCACTTGACCCAACACCAAGACCTCCTGCGACCTGCAGTGAACTAGACCGTGTGTGCTGGTGAGAGAACAGGCACCTGCAGTCGATGACGGAATAAAGGAACCCAAGGATCGGCGGACACAGGGGCTGATCGGCCTTCGGGGAACGCCACGGGGATAGTGATGATTCTGAGACAAACACAGTTACTTACAGGAACACATCCCGTTCGTTTATTGAACAAGTATGATTTCTCCCAACTCTGGCGTATTTGTGTTCCTGGACAACACAACTTCATGGATAGAAAAGCCGAGCATGGACATTTTGAGCACAATCACAGTCAAATCTTCCGTCTTCAGGTAACACAATGGGTGCATTCATACTTCCTCAATAACAAACAAGAATTGGATGTAAAAGCAGGAGGTGTCCAATCCTCACTGGAGTGTAGAGTGACGAATGGGCATCCCTCGGAGGAAAAGCGTTGATTTTCAATATTTTGTTAGAGGCGCAGGGTGTTCTAGGGCGATGTTCTAGCAGCAAGAGGAATAGCATCGTCGGTAGCAGCATGGTCGGATGGTACAGCAGCCACAGCCGTAGCCAGAGCCGTAGCCAGAGCCGTAGCCAGATCCATAGCCAGAGCCGTATCCACAGCCATAGCCACAGCCATATCTGGATCCATATCCACAGCCATAGCCAGAGCCATAGCCAGAGCCATAGCCACAGCCATAGCCAGATCCATAGCCAGAGCCATAGCCACAGCCATAGCCAGAGCCATAGCCACAGCCATAGCCAGAGCCATAGCCACAGCCATAGCCAGAGCCATAGCCAGAACCGTAGCCAGAGCCGTAGCCAGAGCCATAGCCACAGCCCCCGTAGGAGTTCCCGTAGTAGTTGCAGCACATGCTGTTAGAAGGTGAGGGTTCGGTTGAGGCGAAGAGGGACGTTTCTGAATGTGAGTGTCGCCTCCCACCCTGGAAGCTTTATATACGCCAGGAGGGGCCCGGAATGCAATTAAGTCTGTGACTCACACAGAAAATACTCACTAATACCCGGCATGTGCAGTCACTCTGTCAGTGGATCATGAGAGGACTCGGTAGTAAGTGGCCCATTAGTATAGAGTCTCTCACTTTTACTGGAACTGTGTGTGTTTGTGTCACCGGGGCCTTGTCTTGAGCCGATGACACGTCAATGAGCACAGTGCCCATCGCCGATCTACTCACTGGAACACGTGGTTTCAAAGCTCCGTCCAGGAGTCCATGTTCTTGGGAGGGAGGGCGTGTCTGTCTGGAATGAGCCCATTAAATGAGTTCCACTCAACGCGTTGACCAGGAAGGAATTGCTACTGAGTCCGTAGTCGATCTCCTGGGCGCGTGGTGCTGGTGCACTGACAGTGAGCATTTCCTGGCGGAGGGCTCCTGTCAGTCCAACCTCATGGAGATGTTGGGTCGTGGCCTGTTTGAACCCGTGGGCCGCTCCCCAGGACATCTGTATCTGCTCTGGGGAGCCCTTTACTTCTACCCAGAGCACCCCCTCATCCCCCGCAGAGCATCCTCACAATGACCTTGTTGGGTGTGTGGTCGAGCACAGGTTCCCTCTGCCATCGCATCTATTGGATGCCCATGAAATTGTGACAGAGTTAGGGAGCTCATCAAAAGGAAACTGAGGTACAGAAAGGTCAGGGGACTTACTAACACCCACACAGCTCATTCGGCACCAAGATCACGTCTCTGTTCCTCTTTGTCATGCGACATACGTCCCCCTTTCTAATTATTAGAGACGTGAACACGGCTGGTTCTCTGTGCTCAGCAGATGGTTAAACCCGCCTCTCTGGTGGGCTCCCAGGAAGACAGCCCCCACGGCTCTTCTCTCGCTGGGTCCTTCCGGCTTCTCTCTTAGGTCCCGGACTCTTTCCTTCTCTCCATCTGCCCCCGTCTGTCAGCACCGCCACCATCCCTGTCTCAGAAGCCTCAGAGACCGCGGCTTCGGCGCTGAACCCATTCTACTCCTGCACCGGGTACGATGAACGGTCACGCGGACAAGCAGTTCTGTCACTGTCCTCACATCCCTCCTTCCCTCCACCACCTCCGCCCTGATCAGCTCCGATGGCACCTGTCAGTATCCGCACCCGCTCCTCTTTCACAAACATAACCCTGGACCCCCCTGTCCTGTCGTCCAGTCCTCCCATCCCTACACCCACGCCGTCTGCAGTCAGAGCTACACCCACGCCGTCTGCAGTCAGAGAGGTTTTTTACCATCTCTCTGTGATCTGTTCTGTTTTTGACTTAATTTCCCACATGTACTAAGGTTTCCATGGATCACCTGTGACTCCTATCTGTCATGCCACCTTTAATCCTCCAGGGCACTGGTTTGGGCAAAAGTTACACGCGTGTTTCATGGATCACATGTCTTTCTCAAGCTGCTTTCTCCTCCTGCCTGCCCACACTGCCAGCTCTCTCTGTGCTTTCATTCACGTCTTCTCTGCTCCACACTCCGCTCCTCCCAGCTGTGGGGAGCCCTGGGCATGGCACGCGGGCCGGGCCATGGTCACCTGGTGGCCACGATCCTTGTCTGGCGGGTCCTGGTGTGGCTGGAGCGTCCTGCCTGTCCTCGGCCTCCTCCCTCCCTGCGGGGACCCCTCCCCTCCCCGCTGTCCAGGGCTTCCTGTTGCCCCTGCCCTTTGCTGTCTGCACGTCCAGCCTCTTATTTCACGGAGAAAAGAGAATCTACCAGGAGCAGCCCGACTGCCCTCTGCCCACACACCCATTTCCATTCGCACCTGCCTCTCAGCCTCTCAGCCTCTCAGCCTCTCAACCTCTCAGCTCCTCTCGGAGGAAACCTTATCCTCTCTCCCGTCCAGACACGTCTTCGCGTTGCTGTGAATACGACCCTTCAACGCCCTGCTGACAGGTCGCTCCCTCCGTCCTGTGCTTTCAGCCTCCCCCCCACCACTCCTTTAGGCCATAAACAAGCTTCTGACATTGAAGGCTGCCCCAGCCCTGGCGCCCTCGGCTCTTCTTCTCGACTCCTCTTCCATCTCAGCTGTGGGACCGCCTTCTCTCAGGCTCCCATTCGTCTCTGTTCTCCGGTCTTCGGTCCGCGCCAACCTGCCTCCTGTCGTCGCAGCAGCCCAGGCCGTCCGCGCTCAGCCCCCAGCAGCCCCTCGCCATCTCCGCTGCGTCTCAAGTTTGTCCTCTGCTTCGTGGCCTTGGGCTCCGATGGCCGCGTCTCCCCTCGGCTCCTGTTTGTGCTTTTCCTGATTTAACGTCTGGCTTCCTGGGGTTCCTCCATCCCACCTGGAGGGGTGCTTCCTCTGGCCGCGGGTGGTGCCCTGTGGCCCTGCCGCTAACTACCCATGATCCAGCCTCACGCGCAGGACACAGGGCCCTTCAGAGAGGGCAGGTCGGCGTCACGCCATCGGTTCCCAGCGACTCCCCCGCCAGCAGCACCGTCCCGCTTCCCTTTAGCACTTGCCGAGGGACAGGCTTTTCGCTGCTCGCGGACCCCGAGGGGCTGTGCCGATGTCCCCCCTCCGTCCACCGGCCTCCGAGGGGTCAATGGTTTAGCCTCAACCGGAGCCTCTCAGTAGCTGAGCGTGGTCTTATCTGCCTCCCACGCGACCTGCTTAGTTGTGGGGGTCATAGAGGCCCAGGGTCTCCCCGCTCCTCACCGCAGGTGCTGGGGTTCGGTTAACATTAGTTTAGGGCTGTTTACTTCAGGGCTAGTCCACTGGGGGTTATAAGTCACTAGTTCACATGCAGGATATGAGCTGAGCCTCTCACACACGAGGAGGAAGACGGAGTCTCCCCGAGAGTCAGAGCCAGGGGGTGGACGGAAGCCTGCGCCAGGTGAGTCTCCAGGGAGGAGCACAGGCATCGCGGAGGGCGAGGGACAGGCGTCGCGGAGAGTGATGGGCAGGGGCTCAGGTCACCGGGTGGAAGCCCGCCGGGTGCGTCCTGTGACAGTGGTGCGGAGAAGGTGACAACAAGAGGGCGGGTGCTCGGGGGGAGGGGCGAGCGCCTGGAAAGGCACAGACCCCAAAGCGGCTTCTCGACGAATATGGAGAGGGAAGAGCTCCTTCAGCGTCCCGTCGCGCTCGTCTGTGCCGGTGTTCCTGGCAAGTAGCACATGGTTAGCACAGAGGGCTGGCTCCTCACTGAACAAAGGAGGGAACAGAGCAGTGAAAACACCGTCAATGTAGGGATCATACCCATAACGGGGGCAACAGCGGGTTACAGCGTTTGCTGGGAAAAGAACGCGATCGTTATTGTGAGAACCAACTGCTTTGTGTACTACAACTGTAAACCTACTTTTGCCCGCCCTGTATATGTAGCAACGATGATGATGATGATGATGATGATGATGATGATGATGTGACTGTAAATACCAATCCACGTTCGAGGTGCTTCCGCATCAAGAACCAGGCTCTGCGTGGCTCTGTGTGGCTGACACTAATCACCCCATCATAATACGCTTTCCGTCTCCTGTGGTCACAGCAACACCAGCGCCGGGTGGGGGGCCAAGCCTCCTCCTCCCGCCCACACCGCTCCAGCCCTGGGATCGCACCCCTCGGACCACAGCTCTGCTGCCCCCCTTCATTTACTTACTTATTTTTAAAATATGTTTTTATTGGTTTCAGAGAGGAAGGGCGAGGGAGGGAGAGAGAAGCATCCACGATGCGAGAGAAGCACCGATCGGCTGCCTCCTGCTGGGGATCGGCCCGCAGCCCTGGCCTGTGCCCTGACCGAAATCGAACTGTGACCTCCTGGTTCATGGGTTGATGCTCAGCCGTGGAGCCAGGCCGGACTCTGCTGCATCCGTTACTGCTGAGCTCCTCCAGGGCCGTGGGTTACGTTTTCTGCGTCACGCCCGTGTGGCCTCCGTTCTTCCCTTGTCAGCAGGAGATCGGAAAACCCTGCAGGCGTCTCTGCGCCCCACGGCCGCTCAGCTCACCTGCCTCCTCAGCCCGAGGGAGATGCCTGACTCGAAGGTGGTTTGCGGGGTGACCAGGAACACCTCCAGCAGGTGCTCCGATCTGAATCTTCCCCAGTGGTTAGTGGAGTAAATTCTCAGACACGTGACCCCATCAGATCCAAAGGCGTGTGTGTGGGGGGGTGGGGGGATGGGGGGGAGGGGGCCCCGACTATGTCAACTCTTCGTTTTCCCGTGGGGAGGAGGTGGTCGTAGGAAGGCAAGACAACGCTGACGAAGGCGAGCCGGGACCATCGCTGCGCGGGCCTGACGCGGAGCCACCGCCTGCTGTGTGGGCTTTGGGGCCAACTACTCGACCTCTCTGTGCCTCAGCTGTTCGATTCGCTAAATCGGGGCTATGTCTGTCTCTTAGGATTTTGTGACCCGTTAATGAGATAAGATACAAAGTCGCCCCCAACAATGGTCGCTCCCGTTGGTTCTGGACACTGCGAACGGCTGGGAATAACTTCGGAGCCAGTAGGATCACGATAGTTCTGGACTCGGTCACGTCCGCTCTACCATTGTCGCTGACACACCGGCCGAGAGATGACTTTGGCATTGACACCTCGCCACAGCGGCAGAACCACAACGGCATGTGACGCGTCAAAAGGCACGCTCTGGGTCTTATGTCATGTCTGTCATCACTGTCGCGCACATACGTGTCTGACGTCTTCCACATCCTCCTTCTTAAACCAAAACATCACTTTTCCTTTTGGCCAGAGTGAGCTGCCTTGTCCCGGAGGCTGCTGAAGGCCAGGCAGGCCGAGCGGGTTCGGAGACTAAACTCCAGCAAAGCCTTGCGGTGAGGATGCCTCCGGAGGGGAAGGCGTTTGCCGGGAGGAACCGCGTCTAGCCCGGCTCTGCAGCGGCGGGCTCAGGTAGGGGGTAGGTCCCGTTAGTGCCGTGGGAACAAGCCCGTGTCGCAGCGTCTGACAGGAGCAGGTCCGAGTGGGTCACCTACAGCACACAGGCCAGCTCATTCGTATGGAATGGGACGTGAATGCTGCAGAAGCTGCCGTGCTTGAGTCTGCTTGGTCTGTGGACTGTCCTCACAGTTCACCAACGTGGAAGTCCACGTTACGGTCAGATCATCTGATTAATTTAGAGACAAGTGACTGTCACAGGCCCATTTATCACCACATCATCGCTGTTCCATGCGGGGAACGGGATGATGATCAGACACCGACGTGTTCATTTCCTCCAAGAAATCACGGTCAGGGAGGCCCCAGGGCCGGCTCCAAAGCTTGCTGTCTCCCTGTGAGGAGCGGCGAGGCTGGGAAAACGGAGGACGTTGTGTTCTGAGCCAGGAATCAGAACACCGGGAGTTCCACAGCCCGGACATCTCACAGTATCAGACGAGGACGACTTGATCACACAGCGTGCCCTCCTAATGCGACCAGAAGCACTTCAAGTCCCACATGGAGGCCACTTTGCCCTGAAGGGGACTTAGATCCCTCAGGAGGACTCGGCACCCTGAACCCCGCTGCAGGCCACACCGAGCTCTGCCAGGGCCACCGCGTCTGCTGGCCAATCATTGCACCTGAGGCCAGAGGCCGGCCAACACTTTCCTCCCTGACCACAGTTCCTATTAGAGGAAGGCTCCACGGCTAAGCTTGTCAAAAAATGAGACACCTTTTCTCGTTACTAACCATCATTCTGGCTTTCAAACAGCTGGTCTTGACAGCCCTGCGCTTAAGAAGTTGGCTGTTAGAATCCGTGAAGGATGGTCTTCCTCGTGTCTGTGGGGGAGGGCAGGTTGGAAGCAGCCAGACGCATCCCAGCTTATTGGGGGGGCCAGGTGGTGCTTGAATTCTCGGAAGGGGCACGGTGGAGAGGACACAGCTGTCTAACCACTCACGATGCTGAACACTGAGACGAATACTGTATAAAACGACATTGAACACCAACTGTAATCCTATCTAATAAAAGAGTAATATGCAGATTGACCATCACTCTAAAACACAAGATGGCTTCCCCCATGTGGTCAAAGATCCTGCCCCCATGTGGACACAAGATGGCCACCACAAGATGGCCAGCAGGGGAGGGCAGTTGGGAGGGACCAGGCCTGCAAGGGAGGGCAGTTGTGGGCGATCAAGCCTGCAGAGGAGGGAAGTTGGGGGTGAGCAGGCCTGCAGGAGAGGGCAGTTAGGGGTGACCAGACCTGCAGGGGAGGGCAGTTGGGGGCGATCGAGCCTGCAGGGGAGGGCAGTTAGGGGTGACCAGGCCTGCAGGGGAGGGCAGTTGGGGTGACCAGGCCTGCAAGGGAGGGCAGTTGGGGGCGATCAAGCCTGCAGGGGAGGGCAGTTGGAGGCGATCAGGCCAGCAAGGAAGGGCAGTTGGGAGGGACCAGGCCTGCAAGGGAGGGCAGTTGGGGGCGATCGAGCCTGCAGGGGAGGGCAGTTAGGGGTGACCAGGCCTGCAGGGGAGGGCAGTTAGGGGTGACCAGGCCTGCAGGGGAGGGCAGTTAGGGGCAATCGGGCTGGCAGGGGAGCAGTTAGGCAACAATCAGGCCGGCAGGGGAGTGGTTAGGGGGTGATCAGGCTGGCAGGCAGAAGCGGTTAGGGGCAATCAGGAAGGCAGGCAGGCGAGCAGTTGGGAGCCAGCAGTCCTGGATTGTGAGAGGGATGTCCGACTGCCCGTTTAGGCCCGATCCTGGTAGAATCGGGCCTAAATGGGCAGTCGGACATCCCTCGAGGGGTCCCAGATTGGAGAGGGTGCAGGCTGGGCTGAGGGACACCCCCCACCCCATGCACGAATTTCGTGCACCGGGCCTCTAGTTGGAAAATAAAATTTAAAAATATCCTTCAGGGTCTCAATACTTTAGAAATTTGACGGTGCCATACAAGGCCCCAAGGTGCCTCGCCTATGAAATCATCTCACTTAGCTCTTATTAACGGCATGTGCTTTTCATGACTGGCTGTCTAGAAATTCTGTTTGTGTGCTTTTCTCTGTGAGAATAAAATCTATGATTTTCAATGATTTGGCACAGAACTTCCAGAACTGTGTGACCATGACTAAGGCATTGTTACTTTCTTGTTCCCAATGTAGTCTTTATCTAACCCTTAATAATTCCAGCAAATTAACATAATTACTGCGTGCACTTGGAGTAGGCTACCACTAGGTGTCAGTAGCGGTCATTTGCTTTCAGCAGGAAAAAGGTAAAATTTTCATCAACAACAAAAAAAACCAGATAGCCAAATATTTAAAAGGCAAAACAGGGTAGAAACAAGAGCACCGAACGTCTTCTGAAGTAAAGAATAAATGGAAAGAATTACCGGGTCCAAATGTATTGCTGCACATTGATAACAGGGCCATCTATATGTATAAAAGCCCAGCGACCGGAACGGTGGAACGGCCAGAACGACCGGATGACCGGTGGCTATGACGTGCACTGTGGCAGCCAACTGGCCTGATTGGACCCCGATCTGCACCCCTCCTGGCCGGCCCAGTCCCTGATCGGCCCCCAACACCTTTGTTGTGAGCCTTTGTGCGAGCCAAATTAAGAAATGCCCACTGATTTGATCAGTAGTCAACATTCAGGCTGAGTCACCTACTGACTCAGTAAACCTGGCCAGAGGAAGCGGGGAAGGAGGAAGGGGTGGAGAGGAGAAAGGGCAGGGGAAGGAGGTGGTAACCGACACAGCAGCTCAAAGACAGGAGCCCTAAACGTCCGAGTGAGGTTACCACGCCCAAATCAAAAGCGCACGAATGAAGTCCAGGATCGACGGGAAAACCCAGGTTCAGTCTCAGAAAGTAGAGGTCAAATGAAGAGCATCACACCAACCACAGAGGGAGCTACCTTCCCTACGGCCGGCCCCGCCCCCGATAGGCCCCCAACACCCTGAGCAGCAGTGGGGTCGGCCGGCCAACTGACCATGGACCCTCCCTCCAGCCGGCCCCACCCCTGATCGGCCCCCAACACCCCGATCGGGGATGGGGACAGCTGGCCAACTTCCCACGGCCCCTCCACCCCACTGGCCCAGCCTGATGGGCCCCCACACCCTGATCAGGGGCAGGGCAGGCTGACCAACCTCCCACAGCCCCTCCGCCCCACAGACCCAGCCTGATGGGCCCCAATTGGGGAGGGCTGGCCGGACCCCACCTGTGCACAAATTCGTGCACCAGGTCTCTAGTTGGTAATAAAGTGACAATCTTGTCAACTCTGAGCCAAATAATAGAGCTTGAAATGATAGGAAGTGAAATATCAGAAATAATCAGATTACAGAGGAATATAACTGATGTTAGGTAATTTATCATGCAACGATACATTTAGGAGAAAAATACATAGGTGAAATAAAAAATACAGTTGATGCTATAGAACAACAGTAATGTTCTTAACCATTTTTCTTCAGTAATTTGTAGAATATTCAGAAAAATAGCAAATATATTCTGTGTTTCAGAAAAAGCTCAATAACTTACAAATATGAAAAATTTGTATTTATTAACCCAGGATGATAAAACACTAGAGACTGGTTTAATAAAAACTTTATTGAAATACTAGTATGTATTTTAATTAAGTACTGAGTAGAAGGAAAAAAATCAAGGATAAGACAATAAAACAGGAAATCTGTTTTATTTCATATGAAAATATAAATTTGTGTCTCAACATATGAAGTGAAACATGTGATACTTTAAATATGTTCTTATTTAACATTAACAAAGGAATGAAATTAAAGATATATTTATGACGTTCAAAAGTTAGAAAAAGGCCAAATAGGCAATTACAAAGTGCATGGAAAGAAAAAGTAACAAAAATTAATGCAAACATTAAACATTAGAATATAGAAAGTTAGTAGAGTTGATAAATTGGTCAGTTGGTTGAAGAAATAAAAAAAAATCTATGATGTAAATTTTGTTTGTGTGTATATGTATAAAAAGTTAAATATAAGCAAGAAGATATAAAATAATCATAGAAGGGCTTTTTCTTACAAATTATAGGTCAACAGCATTCAAGAAGTATGCTAGTAAATGGAAAACATCCCAATAAAAGTCGGCTTTAACTCTATAAATATTTCAAGAAGAAACGGGCAATTAGAGTAGTAATTATGGAAACAAATGGAAATTTATCCCATAAATCTTTCAAGGGTGTTTTTTTCTATATCTTCAAAGGTTACATAGACCAATATGGAAATACACTTTGTAAAGTTCACATTAACTTTTGTACTTAAATTTAAAAAAGATAGCACAAAAGATAACTAAAAAGGTAACACCCTTTTTTATATTCACAAAATTCCTAAAGAAAACACTAGGAGATAAAGGAACATAAAGATAAATTGAACATTTTAGTGTATTCTCATGAACTTTTAATTCTAACCATGGTACCATGCTGTCTCTTTTATAATATCTACTGGAAAAATTCTAATGTGGGAAACAATATTCTTTTTTCAGATAAAGAAGATAATTTGGAAATCCCCCCCAAATCACACTGTGATATGGATTAGGACTCCCTTATATTTATAGATTGAAATTGGGAGGGCTGCGATCATTTCTGTGTTTTATGTTCTCACACAATGAACGAGGTGGTGTAACATCATTTGAGTCTGTATCTTTCCTTGCGGTTTTTCCACCAATGCCAACATCTCATCCACTCCTTGCTCATTCCATTGCTCGGGTTGACACTGTTATTGAAACTAGAAAAAGCTGTCCTACATAATAAAAGCCTAATACGAAAATTGCCCCCTCGACCGGAAGTTCGACCGCTCGCTATGACGTGCGCTGACCACCGGGGGGCGGCACGGAACATGGTGGGTGTCGGCGATGTGGCGCTGGCAGCGGGCGGCAGTGGAGGTGCTGCCAGCCCCGATGGGCCCCGACGAGAGCAGGACCCCGGCGGGATGGTGGAGCAGGTGAGCAGGCGGCACCAGGCCAAGGCGGATGTGAGCGGCCCGATCGCCCCTCAGACAGAGGCCAGCGGCAGCAGCGGGGGCGGGGCTGCTGCCTGGCTCCCAGGTGCTGAGGGGGCCGGGTGGGGGCCCGATGACTCAGGCAGAGAGGGGTGCAGGGGCCCAGAGGTGAGCTGGGACCTGCCCTCCCACGCCAGACGCTTTGCGCTTTGATCGCGGCCAGGCCTAGGGACCGCACCTGTGCACGAATTTTGTGCACCGGGCTTCTAGTTGTTCAATGACACGTTCTGAAAGGCACCGCTAGTGTGCATGGAAGTCTTTGCATGTATAATGTTTGTTTTATAACTATCCACCTAACTGTAGCCTTTCTTTGCTCTCACTGGTGGTGGATTTGATTGTCTTGTCTTTTCCAAGTGTGGCCCTTTAATAAGTTTTACAATATTCACATTCCACTGCATCCTCTCTTGGTCTGTGTGTTTTTTCGGGTGCAGTGACATCCTCTACAGAAAGAGGACCTGTAACCATGGTAACTAGAAATCCTCGCCCCATGTCAGCGCCCCTTGCAAAGCCCACGCGTGGCTTTTACACGGACGATGACATTGACCAGAGCACGTGGCCGGAAGCCATCGTCTCGGAAAGTACAGAGATCGAGGCCGGTTCCTTTCTCCACAGCAAAACGTGCAGTCACCGGATAGCGAAGCGTCAGGCCTTTATCTTCCCCAAGTATTATCGCCACTGAGAACATGATCTAGAGATTTGGTATCCGATATGTAAAACAATCTCCATCCATAAAAACTTAAACGTGTTTGGTCTCTAGTCATCCCACCCCATGAAGCCGCTGACCCCGGCCCGAGTACATAGAGCTTCCTTGCCGTTTTCATGCATCCCTCGCGACACCGCCATCATTCTTTATCACGCCGGCAGTAAACGGGGAGAGACGGAGACGGAGTTTATTCACAGAACACGCCCCATTCCTGGCTATTGAGCCGGCGCTGAAGACAGACACGTGCAGCTTTATAAAGCAGCTCGGCTGTGTGGCCCGGCAGGACCGGGGCGGGCGGAACTCAGTACATGCACACACGTGACCTCTGGAACTTCACTGCACGGGCCCTCCCCCTGTGCTGCTGAGGCTTCCGTGGCCCCTGCAGACATGGGAAAACGGTTCTTGGCGTGTGTTTCTCTGGGCGAGGGTTTTACTATGAAACATTCAGGGAATCCGTACGAGAGCGGGTGAGAAGTGACTCACTCACCAAGGACAGGCTTAGAGACGAGTGTAGTCGATAGACTTCTCAATACATACACTTCCTACACGTGTGTTACGTTGCTATGACACGCGTCAG
The DNA here is from genome assembly GCF_951640355.1 of Cnephaeus nilssonii. NCBI lineage: Eukaryota > Metazoa > Chordata > Mammalia > Chiroptera > Vespertilionidae > Cnephaeus > Cnephaeus nilssonii. The sequence goes on along the minus strand of NC_137074.1, from coordinate 711,483 downwards.
TGTCGCGCACACACATTACTTGCATACTTGCTTTCCCTGACAAGCGTCTTTCAGATCTCGTGCTGATGAAATGCAGATGCATATAAAACTCAGCACCGAAGCCACATGAAAACACCCAGCCCCGTAAGCATGGCGGCGCCGTGAGTGAGTCTGAAACCATGATTGGCAATCAAATACCCAAGTCAATCCTGCCCCGAACAAAACACTAAAAGGAGACTCATAGCAGCATCTGCCTGGACACGGGGCGTCTCTCCCAGCACAGGCCGGTGAGGACAGGAAAGGCCTGGGAACCCTGCCCTTGAGCCCTGGGTCTCCGGGCGGCGGCGACGTCGGCCAAGAGGTGACATCATCCTCCCAAAGCCGCCCCCGTGGCCTGTGTGGTTTCCAGCCGGGCATCGTCAGGAGCCTGTCACGGAGCCTGCGTGTGGCGGCACGTGTGGCTTCATGACGACAGGCGTGTGACACCTGCAGGACTCCAGAGGCAGCGGCGCGGAATCCACGCGAATGGCGAGGGGCTCTGCCCCCGATGAGCACACTGTTCATGACTCAGTTTCCCCACAATTAGCTGTGGCACGCCCGCAGCTGGCTGCTGCCACGCCCCTGCCGAGGCGCATAAAAGGCCCCGCGGAGGCCAGAGGAGCAGAGTCTGTGAGCAGCACCTGTTCTGCACCTTCCCCGACACCATGAGCTACTACGGCGGCTACTACGGAGGCCTGGGCTGCGGCTACGGCCTGGGAGGCCTGGGCTATGGCTGGGGCGGCCTGGGCTGTGGCTACAGCTGTGGCTACGGTGGCTTCGGCGGTTACGGTGGCTTCGGCGGCTACGGCGGCTACGGCAACTACGGGTACAGCTGCTACCGGCCCTGCTGCTATGGGAGGTACTGGTCCGGCGGCTACTGAGACACCTGCCGGGACTGGACGGGATGAGCGGCCCCTGGCCCCTGCCCCTCTGAGATTCTGGAGGGACAAGCAGCCCTGGGCCCCTACGACGGCCTTGGACCTCAGCACCCAGCACCCAGCACCGACCTGACACACCCATCGAACTTGCAGCTGGAATGGGGTGGGGGGCAGTGTGGGGAGTGACTCCCCCGGGCGGACACATGTTCTGGGAGCACCCCCTTCCAAATGGCTCATGGACGTGGGAGAGTTCACTCTACATTAAACTTCCTTCACTCGGCATTTGAACGTGTCCTAGTTTCTTGTCCGCGCTGCATGGATAGGCTTTGCCTGTGTGCACACAGCAGGTGGAAGTTCACATGTGTCCGTCTGCAGCACGTCTGTCTGTCTGTAGTGTGTCTGTCTGTCTACAGTGTGTCTGTCTGACTGCAGTCTGTCAGTCTGTCTGCAGTGTGTCTGTCTGTCTGTCTGTCTGTCAGTCTGCAGTGTGTCTGTCTGTCTGTCAGTCTGTCTGTCTGTCTGCAGTGTGTCTGTCTGCAGTGTGTCTGTCTGTCTGCAGTGTGTCTGACTGCAGTCTGTCAGTCTGTCTGTCAGTCTGTCTGTCTGTCAGTCTGTCTGTCTGTCTGCAGTGTGTCTGTCTGTCTGCAGTGTGTCTGTCTGCAGTCTGTCTGTCTGTCAGTCTGCAGTGTGTCTGTCTGTCTGCAGTCTGTCTGTCTACAGTGTGTCTGACTGCAGTCTGTTTGTCTGTCTCTAGTCTGTCTGTCTGTCAGTCTGTCTGTCTGTCTGCAGTCTGTCTGTCTGTATGCAGTGTGTCTGTCTGTCTGTCTGTCAGTCTGTCTGTCTGCAGTGTGTCTGTCTGTCTGAAGGGTGTCTGTCTGACTGCAGTCTGTCAGTCTGTCTGCAGTCTGTCTGTCAGTCTGTCAGTCTGTCTGTCTGTCTGCAGTGTGTCTGACTGCAGTCTTTCAGTCTGTCTGTAGCCTGTCTGTCTCTAGTCTGTCTGTCTGTCAGTCTGTCTGTCTGTCTCTAGTCTGTCTGTCTGTCTGTCTGTCTCTAGTCTGTCTGTCTGCAGTCTGTCTGTCTGTCTGCAGTCTGTCTGTCTGTCTGCAGTGCATTTCAGGCTGTGGGAAGCTCCGGGCGAGGTGTCCAGCTGGGGCCGGTGTTGGAAGGGGGACCGCACAGGGTGACCGCTCCTGACCGTCTCCGGGCTCACGTGGGGCCTTCATGACGTCAGCGCCCCCACCCCCTGCGGCCAGCCTTCTGCCGGAGCACCCTCCCCGCGTGGCCGGCAGCGGTGCTGTGAGTGGGTTCCTCCCGCTGCGGCTGCATTTCCGGTCTCAGATGACAGCGGAAGGAGCCCAGAGCCCTCATGGGTTCAGCTGTTGGTGAGCCCCGCGACTCCCTTCCCCGGCCCCGAGCCCTCCTTCTACTGCGGGGCGCGGGCGTGAGCCCCTCCCGACAGACACCTGTCCCCCGCGCTGCCCCCAGCGTGCCCCCTGTCAGTGCACCTCCCTGATCATCAGACCCGTTATGTCCCTCAGTGTGTGGTCCTGTTTAAGGGCCCGAGTCCAAGCCTAGGGTGTGTGCATGTGTGTGTGCGCGCACGCGTGTGTATGAGTGCATGTGTGTGTGTGTGTGAGTGCATGTGTGTGCATGTGTGCGAGCACCGTTTCCGTGTCCACGTTTCCGTAGGTGCCTACGTTGTCCTGGCTGTTCTGTTCGCCTACTGTTTGTACCTCCAGCTGCTGTCTTCACCTTTTATTTAACTAAAGCACACACCCCCAAAGCTTGCTTCATGGTGATAAGACCCTGCAGTGGAATCTATGATCTGTATGAAGAGCCTTGTTATTTTTAGTTGTCAGGACAACAGTCCTCTCCAAATGCCTTAGAACGGACGCAGCTTCTGCGTTCACACTGGAGCCACACGCCGGGCCAGCACGCGGCCTTCTTGGGTGGTAATTTATGACAGCAGCGTCCTGAGCGTGGGATTCTATAAATCAACTGGCCAGAGGCAGAAGCACATAAAGTGTGGAGAACAGAGTAAAAAATTCTCTGCAAGACGCCACCTTTAACTTCTTTCAGGGCATAATGACCTCCTCCTCTCCCCCCCCTCCTCCTCCCCCTCCTCCTCCTCCCCCTCCTCCTCCTCTCTCTTCCCCTCCTCCTCCCCCTCCCCCTCCTCTCCCTCCTCCCCTCCCCCTCTTCCTTCTCCCCTCCTCCCTCCTCCTCCCCCTCCCCCCTTCTCCTCCTCCTCCCTCCTCCTCCCCCTTCCCCTCCCCCTTCTTCTCCTGCTCCTCCCCCTCCTCCTCTCTTCCCACCCTGACACAGGGATTTTGGGTCTGAAGGGTAAAGGCTCTGTGATGGTAATCAAGCTTCAGGTTAGTTTTTAAATGTTTTATCCCTTGGAAATCATATTGTTAATTTCAAAGTGAAGTAATAGGGAGGAACTTCAGTGTGTATGCCAATTATGTGATAACACATTGAGAAAATAAATATGTCAACATAGTAACAACTGTAAACTCTAGGAAACGGGTGTGGGATGTTTGCTGTCACATTTAGTCTTTCTCCTTCTGGGCGTGTTTTAAATATCGCATAAAATGAAATACCTGAAATAAAAGCAAAAACTCTTTATTCTGGCCTTAAATACATGTTACCATATTAGATTTATGAGAACTGACTCAAGAAGAAAAATATCTGAGTAGTTTTATATCTCACATAGCAATTAAATCCACGATTAGAAATCTCTTCCAAAACACCAGTGTGGGGCCAGAATGCTTCCCTGGTGAATGCTAAACACTTTTTATCCAAAGAATAATAGAAACAATTCTACATCTTTTGGGTAACCTATCACAATAAAAATATAATGTCACCAGCAGGGAGAATTACAGGCCGGTATTTCTCATGAGCATGTATGTTCCTAAGAACATACGAACGCATTCCCTCTAGCCACGTATGGAATAGGCCACGCATCACGACCGAGGGAGCTGTCTCCGAGGAATTCAAGAACAGCTCGCCGTTAGAAAACCGTGACCACGAGGCACTGGATTAAGCGAGTAACGTGGGACGCAACATGGGAATCAGCGTTCTGGCGGAACCGTTCTTCCCCGGAAGGTCCAGGGGGGGCCTGACTGGGGCCCCGGCCTGCGGAGTGACTGCTCGGACCCTGGCCTCTGCCGATGGGACCACGTTGGGGTGCGGACCCTTCCGGGGAGCAATGGAGACACGCATCTTCCCTCTTATGTGCAAGAGACGGGCTCGTGGAGGAGAGGAAGCGTGTTCACAGAGGCAGCGTGAGCGGACATGGGGACACAGGGACCTGCCCGGGATGGCGAAGACGGCCGAGGTGCAGGCAGGCAGGAAGGATGTCCCCCCAACCCCCACTTCACAGGAGCCCAGCCTCACTCCCCAGGCTCTGGGCGCTCAGCCGCCAGGATGTGAGGCAGCGACTCCTCGTGTTTAAGACCCAGGGCCGGGACACGCGTGCTGTGCCCTGGGGACGTGGGCATCACCTGCTTCATCTTACACATGGTGAAGGCATGACAGACACGCTTTGCCTGCCCGCATGTGTGTGTGGTTCAGGGCAGGCTGATTCTCTCTCCTATAAACTCATGCTCTATATTTAAGTCGGTGTTTCAGGAAAATGTAAATTTTTAAAAGTTTACAGACATTCATTACGCCTCCTTTTATGAGGCCTTGCACGAGGCCTCGGGATGAAGTCTCCCATCCTCCAGCTCAAAGGGCTTCTGTGCAGCTCGAGTAACTGGTCGCAGACGGAGAACCCGTTCGTCCAGGCGGCAGCGTCAGTGAGTAACTCGGGGGGAGGGGGATGGAGGAGCCACTCGGGGGGGGGGACTGACGGACGGACTGCAGTGACGGGGGAAGCGGTAGGAGAACACGTGGGTGGGAGGTTCTGAGCAAACGCTCAGGGCCAGGAAACGCCGGCGTGGGGAGGGCGCTCATGTGACGCTTTAGCAGAAGGAGCCGGAAGGTGGGCTTTGGATACAGTGTGACAAGAGCCGAGTGTTGTCTACAAATACGACCGTCCTTTTAAAAATATATATTCTTATTGATTTCAGAGAGGAAGGGAGAGGAAGAGAGAGAGAGAAACATCAATGATGAGAGGGAATCATTGATTGGCTGCATCCTGCACGCCCCCTACTGGGGATGGAGCCCGCAACCTGGGCATGTGCCCTTGACCGGAATTGAACCGGGGACCCTTGAGTCCACAGGCCGACGCTCTACCCACTGAGCCAAACTGGCTAGGGCATGACGATCCTTTAAGACGTAGAAAGAAGTCACAGCAAGGAGACCAAGTACTGATGCTTTTATGATAGAGATACACGGAGTGGCCAGATGATGATGATCTCTGAACGCATAATAATCTGGCCACTCCGTGTCTATCCTAGAGAATAAAAGGCTAATATGCAAATAGTCCCCTCGGCCAGGAGTTCGATCAGCAGGCAGACCGGCCAACCGCCCATGTCCCCTCCCCCTGGCCAGGCTGGCCAGACCCCACCCATGCACGAATTCATGCATCGGACCTCATATACTAATATATATATATACACACACACACACATACTGAGTGGCCAGATTATTATGTGTTCAGAGATCATCCTAATCTGGCCACCCAGGGTATATTTCTTGTGCTGTCAGAGAAATAGTAGCCATTGAGAAATCCGCCCCCCGCCCTCCGCCCGTCATCATTACATGAGTTGCCTCACTACAAAGAAAGAAAATAGTGAGAAAATACTTGTTTAATGGAAACCCAGCCTAAGACAAAGTGAAGACAAGGGAGGAAGGAGGAAGGCGAGGAAGGAAATGCCTCTGCGTGAATAAACTATAAATAAAATACAATTTTGCTTTAATAACCAAATAAGACTTACTATAAATTTATAAAATTGTTTTGGCTTTGCAGGTGAAAAAAATTTTAGTAGGAACACTTTATTTTTTTAATTACTTTTTTGTTATTCGTTTCTGATATAAGAAGTTGAAGAAGTACTGACAGAATGGTATGAAATAGACTATTTCTACCTAAACATAAGTTATAAACATTAAACACTGTTCTTGTTGATTGCTGACTAAAACCCCAAGCTCAAAATCTTAACCTTTAAAACACCGTGGTATTCACCCATTATTCAGGAAATGCTGGAATGTAACATGGGATAGTTTACAAAATTTGAATGACAAAATGTTTTTAAAAAACGTATTTGTGACTCAATAATTGTCCTCTTGTCAACGATCAATTAAGTAAAATTTTACGCAGTAACGCAGCTTCGGTGACGAACAGGTCTAAGCGGGGACTTAGGCGTTGAAGAGACAGGAATAATGACCATCATCGAATTTGGTGAGAGCTGAGTGGCCAGGGAAGTGGACCGAATTGCGAGACACCATCCCGCTGACGTCCCCGTGGCCGCTGGCTGCCGCACAGCCTGGGCGGCGGCGGGGGGCTCCCATCAACTCTTCTCATTGTGAGCACGAGATTTTTGTTTTTGTTTTTAAATATTTTTATTGATTTTTTTTTTTTTTTTTTTTAGAGAGAGAGAGGAAGGGAGAGGGAGAGAAAACAGGAACATCAATGATGAGAAACACCGATGATGGGCTGCCTCCTGCACGCCCCCTACTGGGGAACTAGCCCACAACCGGCAGGTGCTCGAACCAGCAATGGCTTGGTGCCTGGGATGACCCACTGAGCCATGTCGGCTGGGCGGAGTAGGAAAATCCAATGGGAAGTGTAAGCTTCCTTGGTTGGACTTCTCTCGGGTCAGGAGAGAAGAGCAGAGTTGGGTTTCTATGAGGGAGCAGGCTGGTGGTGAGTCAACTTGACGTCACGCCGTGGTCTCCTCATCTGCTGCCGGGGGATCGATGAGCTTCTCTCACGTGTTCCTTTGCACCCGGAGGAACTGGCAACCTTCAGCCACACCCCCACCTGCGCTGTGAGCTGGGCTGGGGGCCTGGGTGGGGACAGCAGCCGCCTGGACGCTGGTCTGGCTGGGGAGCCACTGCCCGGTCTCTGACTTCGACTCCAGCCGGAAGGTCTGGCCCTGATTCTGGCCCCGGCGACGGGGCGTTGACGGCTACGGAAACCCATTGAGGTTCCTGGGCCTTAGGAACAGGAAGCTCACCTTCCAGGTTCTTTACTCCAATGTGTTTCCTCCTCTGCCCTCCTGGGATGCTGGGCGAGGCTTCCACGACCCTCGTGGCAGGGCCGTGGCTGACGGACGTGGCAGCGTGGGTGGCAGGGCCGTGGCTGACGGACGTGGCAGACTGGGGAAGAGGGTGGGGAGGTGACGCCTGTTTTGGGACAATTCTTGGGGGAATTGTCCAGCATCAAATTCCAGCTTCTCGAGCGCTGTATCCTGTCAAGTCTGTCTTCAGCTCAGAGCACGCAGAGAAGATGAATTGCACGCGTACGAGCTCGTTGGCGCGCGATGGAAGAGCTGCCTGCGTACGGACAGCTGCTCAGTAGCGATGTGGACCAATTCTATAAATAAAATACCGGAAACTTTACCCCCGGCCCTTCCTGCCGTCACTCTCCAGATGCTAACCTCTCATCTGGAATTCTTTCTGCGCATCTCACCCGGGGAGAGCGCTCCGTGGTCACTTTCCAATCAGCGAGTTTAATGCGGCGTTGCCACCGGGTCCACGGGCGTCATTTGTCTTCCCGAGTGCCCTTGGCTTTACGGTTTCGCTGAGGAGACAACTGCGTCCTTCCTATCCACACCGGTACCCACACTGTTGCCTCATCGGCGAGAGGAAGTGGCGAAGGCGGAGACTGAGGGGACGGCTGGTCTTCCCGGACCCTTTCGTCCGGGAGTCAGAATCCAGACTCCGGGCCGGGGGCCGTGTCAGCCCGCTCCGTCCTCCCGGACAGCTCGTCAGGCTCAGGTGGCTTCTCGGTTCCCTATCAAAATTCACATCGGCATGGCCCGGCCGGCGTGGCTCAGGGGTTGAGCATCGACCTATGAACCCGGAGGTCAGGGTTCAATTCCTGGTCAGGGCACAGGCTGGGTTGTGGGCTCGATCCCCAGTGAGGGGCGTGCAGGAGGCAGCTGATCCATGGTTCTCTCTCATCACGGATGTTTCTCTCTCTCTCCCTCTCCCTTCCTCTCTGGGATCGATAAGGATCTATTTTTAAACAGTTACATTGGCGTGAATTCCCAAGTGTGGCTCTGATTTGGGTGCTAAAACCCCTGGACTGAGATTCTGGTCGTTAACTGCCTTGATTATGATTTTAATTTACTTGGCCTCTTAGGCTCAGGTTAAACCCACCGTGTCCGGAGTCACCTGGGGAAACTGATATCAGGAGCGACGAGGAACTTCCTGTTGAACTCTGAGCCCAACACCATGGACCCTGCCATACACACCCTGTTATTTATTCTCCTTTAAAAAAATACTCTTATTGATCTCAGAGAGGAAGGGAGAGGGAGAGAGAGAGAGAAGCATCCATGATGAGAGAGGATCATGGATCGGCTGCGTCCTGCACGCCCCACACTGGGGATGGAGCCCGCAACCCGGGCCTGTGCCCTGACCTCCTGGTTCATAGATCGATGCTCAACCACTGAGCCACGCTGGCCGGGCTATTTATTCTGTTTTGAACTGGCTGCCTCACCAGTTCTTGGTGGACTGATGGCCACCCAACCTCCTCATCAGCCTGAGCGTTGGGGCTGGTTTTCTCTCCTAAAACCTTTGCTGTTCCCACTTTTAACATTCTGCTCCACGTGAAGCGTGTTAACGTGATCGCTGGAAGGACGGCACAGGCACCACCTTCCCTCGGCTGCCGGAAGCTCAGAGCCGTCGCTGCAATGGAGACCTGGGCTGGGGAGGAGTGACCTGCTGGGCAGATGGCGGAGCAGAGGGGACGACGAACTCTAAAAGGAGCGCCATCGGGCGTCAGCGATGGGATAAGCCTGGCGGCGGGCAATCCCGCGGAGGGTCAGGAATGTGCAGACATGGACGGGTAAGCCGTGTCTTCCCACGAAAGCACGGCCACACGCTCAGGGCTTCCAAACGGCAGCTCAGTGAGCAGAACCGTTTTAACGGGAACGAGGGCCTCTGTGTGTCAGGACACGGCCTCGATGAGCTACGGCATTGCAGGTGACGCACGGAGTGACACGAAGGAGTGGTCACGTGACTCAGCACCTGCTGGCTCGGGTATATAAGCTCCCTTCCCACTCTCTGACACTCACTCTCAGGATCTCGTCTTGAACAGAAACACACTCCCCCTGACACCATGAGCTACTACGGCAGCTACTACGGAGGCCGCGGCTACGGCTGGGGTGGCTTTGGTGGCCTGGGCTATGGCTATGGCTCCGGCTGGGGCTGGGGCGGCCTTGGTGGCCTGGGCTATGGCTATAGGAGCTATGGCTGTGGCTGCTGGCGTCCGTGCTGCTGTGGGGGATACGGATACTCTGGCTTCTACTGAAACCCTGCGCCTGGAGCCCCACATCTGAGGCCGTGAAAGGGTGACCCAAATGTGACCACCGCGGCCAGACCAGGACCGAGCCGAGGTCCAACGCCGTCCGCGATACGACTGTAGGAATGTTGATCACGTCATCGTTGTCTGCGTCACGTCCCGCGTTTCTTATTTGATTCTCGTAACCGTGGGATCTCTCTTCTCTTTGCAATAAATGAGCGTGAGTTAGGACGGCGCACGTGGCTTTTATTTTGCTATTTAGCTCAAAATAGCAGTGATTATCGTAACTGTGCCAGTTGATAAGGAAGAAAATACACTCTCCACAAAAAACTGAAGTAAGAGGATCTATATGCATCACACACACACACACACACACACACACACACACACACACACACCCCATGGCCAGACAGACAGATGGAAACCCTCCCACTCCGTTGAAATGAAGTTTTCCTTCTAAACACAAGACCAGATGGCATTCAGTGTTTGTGCTGAGACAACACAGACGCTGACACTTACCACTGACACGTCAGGTCTCTGCACTTTCCTGTCTACGGCGAGGCCGGCGTGAGGAAGGAGCATTCCTGTTCTGTTAAAAACGTGTCTGTTTTTAGCGATAAGAAAAGGAAGTGACGGGATGAAACCGGTCCCACATGCACTGAAAGTGCACTTCTTCAGGCGACTCCTCCGTGTCTCCACGCCGCCCGTGACGCGCGTGGCTGCCCTCCGTGGAGGCCGCGCCCTGACATGTTCACCGGGACACGCACCTCCCTGCCGTGCGGGGGCGTGTCTGCAGGGACACAGCTGCCCGTGGGGTTAGTGGTCGCCGCCCACGGCCCCTCCGGCTGTTCTGGTTTGTAAACATTCTGCTGCCGGCTCCTGAGGGCCCTTTTCCATGGGCTGCGTCTGTGGAAATAACCGGTAAACAGCGCTAAACCCACCCCTAGTAAAAGCTGTATGATGGGCACGAGGTCTCCGACTGGGTCACTGAGCACAGGGACCGACCTGCCGAACCGGATCTTCCCGCCAAGCCTCTCTGTGCGAAGGGAGGGAGAGGAGCCAGCCTCAGTGACAAACAAGAGCGTGCAGGGCCTGGCCAGCGTGGCTCAGTGGGTAGAGCGCTGGCCTGCAGACCGCAGGGTCCCGGGTTCGATTCAATTCCGGTCAGGGGCACGTACCTGGGTTGCAGGCTGGATCCCCAGTGTGGGGCGTGCAGGAGGCAGCCGATCCATGATTCTCTCTCATCGTGGATGTTTCTATCTCCCTCTCCCTCTCCCTTCCTCTCTGAAATCAGTAAAAATATACTTAAAAATAAAAACCAGTGGGAAAACCCTTGGGTGAGGATTAACAAAACAAAAAGAAAGTGCAGGCCCCTCGCTGTGCCCTGGGGCGGGGGCTGCTCCCCAGGGCGCCTCAGAGACATGTGCACACAGGCTCCGCCCACCGTCTCCTGAAGGGCGTGCGAGGCCTCCTGGAGGGGCCTGGGTGCAAACGCCCGGTGGTGGCTGGGTTTGTTTTCCATCCTGGACTTGCTTGGAAACTGACACCGAGAGCATCCTCTGTATCCATGGAAACCTGTCCCTGTGGGGTCCATGGGCTCAAACCTCCCAGGAGCTGGCTGAGCTCTGCAGGCGCCTGTGCTGAGCCCTCGCTGAGCACCTTCCCGGGGCCACCCCGCCCTCCCTCCCTCCATCCTTCCTTTCCTCCCTCCCTCCCCCCTCCCTCCCTTTCTCCCCGCGGCGCCTGTCCTCCCGCGTGGGCTCTGTGTCCCTGTCTCAGGTCTGTCCCTCGTGGCCGGCTCCTCAGAGACAGGCTCCGTGCTCCTCCCGACCTCCCCGCCCACACCCGTCACGCCCGGTGCTGCCCCTCAGCCACAGCCTCGCCGATGCCCGTGACCCCCTCTCCTGGCACGTTCTGTGACGTCACGGACAGAACCCCACCAGCCTTCATCTGAGGCCACCGTGCCCGCGTGGTGACATCACCCGAGCCCCAGCAGCGTCCCGATCCCGCCCTACACGCTGTGATCCCCCAGAATCGCGTCCTGTCTCAGTCTTCCTCGCTGCAGCCACAGCCCTGGCACAGGCCCTCCCAGGCTAATGGGCCTTAAAGTGGCAGCAACTCCTCGAGGCCGCGGCTGGGCCAGGGAGTGGGGCTTGGGGGACAGGCATTACTTTGACATAATGAGGAAGCTCCCCAACGCCAGGGGGGCGCCTGGAGCATGATCAACAACAAGCAACATCTTTGCTTTCTTTTTAATATTTTTATTGATTTTAGAGAAGGAGGGGGAGAGAGACAGGGAGAGGATGAGAGAGAACCATTGACCGGCTGCCTCCTGCACGCCCCACACTGGGGATTGAGCCCGCAACCTGGGCCTGTGCCCTGACCAGGAATTGAACTGTGACCTCCTGGTTCATAGGTCGACGCTCAACCACAGAGCCACATGGGCCAGGCGGAATGAGGGTTCTTTAACCGTCTGCTGCCCAAAGCCAGCAGCAGAGGCCGCACGGCCCTGGGGTTCAGGCTTTCAACCTCACAAACAAAACACGTGCTGTGGCCGCGGCCGTGACGGTGCCGAGAGGGTGCGTGTTGGGGTCTGGTCTTCAGTCCAGGTCTGACGTCGGCCCTTCTCCCATCTCTGTTAGCCTCATGGCTTCCCCGAAGCAGGTCCTCCCACAGCACTCGACCCTGGTCCTCGTCAGGGATCCTCGCTGTGGGGAAGGGCCCGGCCTGCCCGCCAAGCAAGAGCGTCACCCATGTCCAACCTTCCTGCCCTGCGTCCCTTTCCAATTGGCTTCCAGGAACATCACTCATAATTGCGTTTCATGAAGAAAACAAAACCATTCTCTGTGTTCAAGGTCAATGCTTTATTGGAAGGTGAACAGACAGTCCAATCAGTTCTGACAGCAAACGTAGAGGATCCTGGGCTTATGAGGGAGATGCAGGCAGAGTTGAAAATCTACCCATAATTCTGAGAAGTAAAGACGTTTGTGGAATAACCCAGCATGAGGTTAGCTGTCCGGTTCCTTAGATCAAATGTGGAAGGAAGTCCCTTGTAAGTTCAGATGCTGAGCTGCTGGGAAGGATCTCAGTAGAAGCCTGAGTATCCGTATCCCCCACAGCAGCACGGACGCCAGCAGCCACAGCCATACCTTCTGTAGCCATAGCCACAGCCCAGGCCACCAAGGCCGCCCCAGCCCCAGCCGGAGCCATAGCCATAGCCAAGGCCACCAAAGCCGCCCCAGCCGTAGCCGCGGCCTCCGTAGTAGCTGCCGTAGTAGCTCATCGTGTCAGGGGGAGTGTGATTCTGTTCAAGATGAGATCCTGAGAGTGAGTTTCATCGAGTGGGGAGGGAGCTTATATACCTGAGCCAGCAGGTGCTGAATCATGTGACCATTCCTGTGTTTCATTCCAAGAGATTCATGGCCCTGAGGCAGCTCGTTAATCTGTGTGCTGACGCCAGAGATGCTCATATTTTTGAAAATTTGGAGCCGGCACAGCTGCCTGGTTAGAGCCCCTGGAACCCATGACATTCTTTGTGTCTAATGAGAAGCACATCTGCCTCCACGTCACAGAATAAACACTCACTGAACACCGTTCTCCATTCCTAAGCGCGTGGCCTTCGTCATGTTGGTTGGAGTGTTCTCATTAAATATTGTGTCATTGTAATTTGCATATCATTCTTTGGATTGTCCTATCTTACTTTCATCTCAGTTCAAATACTCGGATCCAATTTAAGATTCTTACACCTATGAAGTTCCTTGTCAAATGAATTTCTCTCAAGTTGAACACACGCATGAGAAAACCATGTTGATTTTACATATCTTCTTGCAAAATACCCTTTTGGTTACTCAACACAGTGAAGTGCCTTTCAGAAGCTGAGGGTCTGACCACAACAACAAACTCACACGTGTAACCCCAGCTGAACACCCGTTCACAAAGTTCTCTTTAAACATTACCCTCTTTTTCAAAACAGAAACGTATTATCTGAAAACATAGGTGATCCTATCTCCTGCTTTGCAGTTGCTTTTTATTTTCTTTCTCTTTCTTCCTGGAATCCCACCCATCGTCTGTCCCATCCAGCCTCTCTTTACGTCGTCATTCTGCACTCAGTCCCCACACACTCGCAGAAGCCTGGTCTTCCTCTCTGATCCAGTTCTCCCATCAGTACTTCATCCCTCACTCAGGTTTTTTAATTTTATCCTGATTTTTCTTCCTTATATGTATTTGATTCTTTTTAAAAATTTGTTTTTGTTTATTTCAGAGGAAAAGGAGGATGGAGAGAGATAGAAACATCAGTGATGAGAGAAAAATCATTAATCGGCTGCCTCCTCCCCGCCACATACTGGAGATCAAGCGAGCAACCCGGGCATGTGCCCTGACCAGGAATCACACTGAACCGTGACCTCCTGGTTCATAGGTCAAGGCTTAACCACTGAGACATACCAGCCGGTTGTCTCCATATATTTTTTACCAGTTCTCCGTGTCCTGCCCCTTATTTTCTGTTCACCAATCAGCAAACACTTTTACTTTATTTTTTATTCCAGAATAGTTGGCATGCAATCTTACATTGGTTATATTAGTCACAATATAATGACTCAACATGTTTATCCCTCACAATGGCGTCCCCAGTAATGACCTGGCAACAAACTGTCACTGTGCAAACTTGTCACAGCATTACCGACTCTCTGCCCCTTTCCCTTTTCACTGAACCCCAAACATTTTCAATAAGATATTCTAATTCTTCAGGGTTTTAAATTAAAAAGACTTCTGAACTCTCAAGATTATATAATATTTTAATCAGAGTCTCTGCAATCTTGATGCCTGGAAATGCTGCAAAAAATAAATATGGCAGCGAGGATGTGACTGAGGGAAAAACAGAAATATCATAGAGGTTAGCCGCTAGCCTTCTGCGAATTTCCTCGGCTCGTAATGAAATCCGAGTGTGAGCCCAGGGTTCAAGGTGAAGCCCTACTGAAATGTGCCCACGCCTGGGCTTGGTCTTTACCATTGTGTATGCTTCATATGACTTTAACATGTAACCAGGGCTTTGTTCTGTAGGTGGTTCTGGGATTTTTGTTCTGTTTTGAGGTTTATAAGTGTGAGAGGCAAGCTCCTCAGCCGGGACTTGACCCTTCTGGGTGAGGGGTATTGGAAGGACACGCGGGTACAAGCAGGCAATTGGGACATGCTTTATTACACACAACAGCAGCCACTGCAGGCTGGTCAGTGGAACCTTACATACATGCCCAAACATGCTCAAACAAAGAGGCTTTTTGGCAAATAGAAACATCAGTATTTGGCTACAGAAAGGCACATGGGTGCAATGTATGGCTTAATGCATCCTTGCCATATGCCTGCACATAGCAACTCAACCTTGAACACTTTGATTAGGATTCTCACACTCAGAGTGACCTTGAACATCCAGAGTATTCTAAACTGGGCACCATAATAAGTAAATATTTTTTCTCTTCTTTTCTCTTCCTTTTTTCTTAATACAGACAGGAAGGAAGAGGAAGAAAGAGAAAGAATCATAAATGATGAGAGGGAATCATTGATCAGCAGCCTCCTGCATGACCCCCACTAGGCATCCAGCCTGCAACCCTGGCATGTGCCCTGACCGGGAATCAAACCATGACTACCTCATTCACAGGTTTATGCTCAACCACTGAGGCACGAAGGCTGGGCAAAGGTTACATTTTTGATAATACATTTCCCTCCCATCTCAATGTATTCACTGTTTTTTAAACAAAACAGATTTGCTGAGTGACTGAAGGATTAAATTCTGTCTGCCACAGCTGTAGGGAGTATCTAACAGTATAGACTCAAGCACACATATTTGACCAAATTATACCAATTTAAACAAAATATCTTCATCTTATATTATTCTCTGATGATATTATTTGAATCTAGGAAAGCAATGGTATTTCAGTCCATCTGTTTTTTTTATTTCATCAAAAATATATGCCCCGTTTTGCCCCATTTTTATCAGGAGAAATTCAGATCTTGCTGGGTCTCAGTGGATAGAGGATCGGTCTGTGGACTCAAGGGTCCTGAGTTCGATTCTGGCCAAGGGCACATGCAGGCTCAATCACCAGAGGGGCCATACAGGAGACAACCAATCAATGAATGATTCTCTCTCATCCTTGATGTTTCTATCTCCTTCTCCTTCCTTGTTGCTCTCTGAAATTAAAAGCAAAATTAAAAACATAAACCAATTTTGAATGAATGGAAGGATTGAATTGGGAAATGTTAGTTGAGGTAAATAAAATCTATATGTTGATAAATAAATAGATATGTTAAATATTCATTGCTCTTTGTTGTTGCCTTACAGATGAATATTTTATCAATAAAATCGAGATTCAAAGATTTAAATCACTAGACCTTTCAAAACTTTTTTGCATTTCGGTATAGACTTATTAATCTTTATATCTATTTCCTGCTGCTCTGTGTGCTTATGAGTGTGTGAAGGAAAAGAAAGATTGTTAGCCAGGAAGGTCGCTTCCCACTTGGACAGTGGAGTGGATGTGCCCAGAACCACGTCCTCATAATTGCGTTTCATGAATATACCAACAATCATTCTTTGCGTTCAAGTTCAATGCTTTATTGGAAGGTGAACAGACAGTCCAATCAGTTCGGACAGCAAAGGTAGAGGATCCTAGGCTTATGAGGGAGATGCAGGCAGAGTTGAAAATCTACCCATAATTCTGAGAAGTAAAGACATTTGTGGAATAACCCAGCATGAGGTTTGCTGTCCGGTTCCTTAGATCAAATGTGGAAGGAAGTCCCTTGTAAGTTCAGATGCTGAGCTGCTGGGCAGGGTTTCAGTAGAAGCCAGAGTATCCGTATCCCCCACAGCAGCACGGACGCCAGCAGCCATAGCTCCTGTAGCCATAGCCACAGCCCAGGCCACCAAGGCCGCCCCAGCCCCAGCCGGAGCCATAGCCATAGCCCAGGCCACCAAAGCCGCCCCAGCCATAGCCGCGGCCTCCGTAGTAGCTGCCGTAGTAGCTCATCGTGTCAGGGGGAGTGTGTTTCTGTTCAAGACGAGATCCTGAGAGTGAGTGCCAGCGAGTGGGGAGGGAGCTTATATACCTGAGCCAGCAGGTGCCAAATCACGTGTAGCCCCATCTTATGTTGTTTTTATTACTATTGCATCTACATAACGAAGTCATTAATTCTTCCTGCCCTCACTCAGGGAGAGGCCCGCCCACTCATTAAAATATCTGAAATGTCTTTGTAGTTTAGGTAGAGTGGCCTTTCAAGGTTGTTTTATCACTTTTTCAACTCATCATGGTCCACACTTTACATATATGTAAGCTAAGTGTCCCTCATGCCTCAGGGGAGCCGTGGGGAAGTCATCGTATCAGGTCCCGAGAAGGAATGCCATGTTTTCAAATCCGGGCGTGCCAGACCCAGTGACATTCTTCATGCCCTGCCTACCAATCCCATCCGATCGCGTGTCTCATTAAATTCTCCTTCCATCTGGTTGTCTTAGCTGCTGTACTTTCTCTAGTTGCTGTAGTTCACTTACAAATTGAATCAAAGAAACAGGTCAAATGCACAGCTCTGCACGTTACCATCTCCTTTTACAGCGCCTTCCCCTCCGTTTGTAAAGTGAGTTGCATCTTGTTCAGAGAGAGGGGAGCAGACACTGGAGAGGCAGCGAGAACCAGCGGGACTCCCATGAGCATCAGCGCAGAACACGAGGAGGGAGCCCAAGATCTGCTTCCTTTCCTCTTAGAACAGTGACCATCGTAACGGGCACACTTTTCACTCTTCACTCTATTGTGCAAAATAGAAACCATTATTGCTTGTTACAATCGATAACCTATATTGGTATATAATGATTACATAAATCCATTGTTTATGATTTCTTTTAAATACATTTTTATTGATTTCAGAGAGGAAGGGAGAAGGAGAGAGGGAGAGATAGAAGCATCAATGATGAGAGAGAATCACTGATCGGCTGCCTCCTGCATCCCCACACTGGGGATCAAGCCCGCAACCAGGTCATGTGCCCTGACCGGGAATCGAACCCTGACCTCCTGGTTCATAGGTTGATGCTCAACCACTGAGCCACAGTAGCCAGGGGGTTGTGTACTCTTTGGTCTTTGTGTTGTTCCACGGGCTTCTTTCCACATTTGATCTCAATAATGTTGTTCTGAAATTCAGCTAATGGCAGTGACCAGGCCTGCCTTTCGGAGGACTTTAAAGGCTGATCCAAGCTCATCCTCCGGCATCGGCGCCTCTCCTCAGGGACCAGTCTCTCCAGGGGCTGCCTCAAGGCTGCCACCCCTCCCCTCGGTCTCTCCACCCACTGCCTCCTCCCCTCCCCCCATGTCTCTCACGTGCTGTGCGATCTCCCCTTTTACATCAATAGGCTTCGTTTTCAGAGCAGTGGAAGGGTTAGCGGGAAGCACAGAGACTTCCTACTCACCCACACATAGACCTTCCCCTGTTGTGAAGCACAGGAGACTCGTACGGCTCAGGAGTCGTAGTGAACGGGCCCACGTGGATCACGGCGAGGAATCAAAGCCCACGGGTGCCTGGGCGCTCCCTCTGCGTTGTCCTGTCCGATGGGAACATAGCTCAGGCGGGGGTCTCTCACTGGCACCGTGAGCAGAGGGTTCTGCACGCTCAATAGATGCGATGAGAAAACAAGACGAAATGAAAGGAGGCTCAGGAGAGAGGGACGCAGTGGAGGGACGCAGTCACAGAGGTGCCTGACCCCAGGCTGCTGCCCACACCACCGGAGGGCTGAACATCACCACGGAAGAGCTGGGGGAAGATTAGTGGTGGCCGGAGTTTGGGGGGCGGAGGGGAGAGCGGGTGGAGGACAGGGGATTTCTGGGGCCGTGAGGTTATTCTGTAGGACACTGTTTTCGTAGTCACAGGACACGCATTTGTTCAAATCCATCGGACAGGACAACGCAGAGGGAGCGCCCAGGCACCCGTGGGCTTTGATTCCTCGCCGTGATCCATGTGGGCCCGTTCACTACGACTCCTGAGCCATACGAGTCTCCTGTGCTTCACAACAGGGGAAGGTCTATGTGTGGGTGAGTAGGAAGTCTCTGTGCTTCCCGCTAACCCTTCCACTGCTCTGAAAACGAAGCCTATTGATGTAAAAGGGGAGATCGCACAGCACGTGAGAGACATGGGGGGAGGGGAGGAGGCAGTGGGTGGAGAGACCGAGGGGAGGGGTGGCAGCCTTGAGGCAGCCCCTGGAGAGACTGGTCCTGGAGGAGAGGTGCCAATGCCGGAGGATGAGCTTGGATCAGCCTTTAAAGTCCTCCGAAAGGCAGGCCTGGTCACTGCCATTGGCTGAGTTTCAGAACAACGTTAACCCACACTCGCCAAAGCCCATGGAACAACACAAACACAAAAGAGTACACAACCCCGTGCGGCTCAGTGGTTGAGTGTTGACTTATGAACCAAGAGGTCAGGGTTTGATACCCGGTCAAGGTACATGCCCGGGTTACGGGCTTGATCCCCAGTGTGGGGATGTAGGAGGCAGCCGATCAGTGATTCTCTCTCATCTTTGATGCTTCTCTCTCTCTCTCTCTCTCTCTCTCTCTCCTTCTCCCTTCCTCTCTGAAATCAATAAAAATATATTTAAAAGAAATCATAACCAATGGATTTATGTAATCATTATATACCAATATTGGTTATCTGTTGTATCAAGCAGAATGGTTTCTATTTTGCACAGTAGAGTGAAGAGTGAAAAGTGTGCCTGTTACGATGGTCACTGTTCTAAGAGGAAAGGAAGCAGATCTTGGGCTCCCTCCTCGTGTTCCGCGCTGGTGCTCACGGGAGTCCCACTGGTTCTCGCTGCCTCTCCAGTGTCTGCTCCCCTCTCTCTGAACAAGATGCAACTCACTTTACAAACGGAGGGGAAGGTGCTGTAAAAGGAGATGGTAACGTGCAGAGCTGTGCATTTGACCTGTTTCTTTGATTTAATTTGTAAGTGAACTACAGCAACTAGAGAAAGTACAGCAGCTAAGACAACCAGATGGAAGGAGAATTTAATGAGACACTCGATTGGATGGGATTGGCAGGCGGGCATGAAGAATGTCACTGGGTCTGGCACGCCCGGATTTGAAAACATGGCATTCCTTCTCGGGACCTGATGCAATGACTTCCCCACGGCTCCCCTGAGGCGTGAGGGACACTAAGCTTACATATATGTAAAGTGTGGACCATGATGAGTTGAAAAAGTGATAAAACGACCTTGAGGGGCCACTCTACCTAAACTACAAAGACATTTCAGATATTTTAATGAGTGGGCGGGCCTCTCCCTGAGTGAGGGCAGGAAGAATTAATGACTTCGTTATGTAGATGCAATAGTAATAAAAACAACATAAGATGGGGCTACACGTGATTCGGCACCTGCTGGCTCAGGTATATAAGCTCCCTCCCCACGCGCTGGCACTCACTCTCAGGATCTCGTCTTGAACAGAAACACACTCCCCCTGACACGATGAGCTACTACGGCAGCTACTACGGAGGCCGCGGCTACGGCTGGGGCGGCTTTGATGGCCTGGGCTATGGCTATGGCTCCGGCTGGGGCTGGGGCGGCCTTGGTGGCCTGGGCTGTGGCTATGGCTACAGGAGCTACGGCTGCTGGCGCCCGTGCTGCTGTGGGGGATACGGATACTCTGGCTTCTACTGAAACCCTGCCCAGCAGCTCAGCATCTGAACTTACAAGGGACTTCCTCCCACATTTGATCTAAGGAACTGGACAGCTAACCTCATGCTGGGTTATTCCACAAACCTCTTTACTTCTCAGAATTATGGGTAGATTTTCAACTCTGCCTGCATCTCCCTCATAAGCCTAGGATCCTCTACCTTTGCTGTCCGAACTGATTGGACTGTCTGTTCACCTTCCAATAAAGCATTGAACTTGAACACAAAGAATGGTTGTTGGTTTATTCATGAAACGCAATAATGAGGACGTGGTTCTGGGCACATCCACTCCACTGTCCAAGGGGGAAGCCATCTTCTTGGCTAACAATCACTTTTCCTTCACACACTCACAAGCATACAGAGAGGCAGGAAATAGATGTAAAGATTAATAATTCTACTCTGAAATGAAAAACATTGTTTTGAAATGTCAGTGGCTTTATATTTGTCAGTATCTTGCTTCTATTTGGATAGTATTCATATTTAAGTCAACAAGAGAAAGCAATGACAATGTAACATCAATATATTTTCTTATCAAACATGTGTTTTCTTTAACTACTATGTCTCAACTCAGTCCTCCCATTTGTTCAAGTGGTGACAGACCGGGGTGTGTCACCGGCTGATGGGGGAAGTCACCCATCTGCACACGACTCCGTTCGGTGCAATCTCACCGGGTGTGTTGGGCTCTGAGCACATGATCTCAGTCAACTTTATCATCAAGCAGCTGGTCCAGAAGCCAACCATGGATTGGGGTGAATTTCTTCCATATGAGGTCTTTGAACTCCAATGTTTTAACTGAACGTTTCTGTTCCCTTTCCTCTGCTCTCCCTGTGTCTCACTGCCATCCGTCGTCACCACCATCAGCACACTGAGGAATTAGCTTCAATCCAATCAGGGAAAGAAACAGCAAGATGTAATTGTGAGCTTGTTTATGGCTTAGCTGAGACTGATGACAAACACAGCTGAGTCCAGAAAGCTCTCTTAGAAATCTGGATTTCAGTGAAATCTGAATTCCCCTGGTAAAATGGGCAGGAACAGACGTTTTATTCATACAATCTCTCTATATAAAAGGCTAATATGCGAAGTGTCCCCTTGGGAGTTCGACCAGGAGACCAGGAGTTCAATTGCTCGCTATGATGTGTGCTGACCACCCGGGGCGGCACCACCGAATGAAGGATGGCCCCCGGCCGGCAGCCGGCAGCTGGAGAAGAGAGGCCCTGGTCAGCAGCCAGAAGGCCGTGATCGGCCCTGATCGCTGGCCAGGCCTAGGGACCTTACCTGTGCACAAATTTCATGCACCAGGCCTCTAGTTTTTTATAAATGTAAAGAAATACCAGAGGTGTTTTTTAAAAATCAAGCTATATATTCAGGTAATAATATAAAATTAAGATATTTTGTCTGAGTTGGTCACACTTGGTCAGATACGTTGATTGAGTGCGGCGGTCCGATCACAGGTGTGGCGGGAGGCGGGAAGCAGCGGTGCCTGAGGCTCACTCCGCAGAAAGGCCCAGGGACCTGGCCTCTGTGGCCTGTGTTGGCCGTGGTGGTGGGTGAGAAGTGGAGCCCCGACTTTGACTCTCAGGGTGTTTTCTCCCTTCGTGCAGCCAAACAGAGAACCTATCTCCAAAGTCCGCTCGGCTCCCGGACATAACTGACCACCGAGACGTGACAGGGGACTTCCTTTCCCAGGCGGAATCGCCGCGTCCCTAACATTTCCCGTTTTGAGGCATGCTATCACGTCTTACTTTATGGTTGTATTCATTTTGTCTCAGTGAAGAAGAAAAACTATGAATTTATAGCAGAAGTGCCCTCATTCCACAAAAAGCTGTCATTTGGCCAATAGAAAAATACATGTCCATTACTTCATACACCAACAGAGCATCTGCATGCCATCATCAACTTACTATTTTCTTGTAGAAAGCTCTCAAAAACAGAACGACGAAGAAAGAACTGTTGAAATCTTTCAGCTCATTGAATTAAGAGTAAAAAGAAACATTCATTTCTTAGCTTTCAAAAATAAGTAGTATCTAAAAGATATTACAATTGTTCTATTTCTTGATGAAAAAATAAGAAAAATATTAAGTTCATATATTTTACAACCTTTTGTTCTTAATCGCATATATCTATGTTTATTTTCTATGAAGGTATAGGTATATATGAATGTTTCTATATGTGGATTTATATCAGAGTGATATGTGTGTATATGTGTGTGTATATATCTCACTGTGATACATAGATTACTATTTTTTGTCTTTGAAAATACATACATAATCATGGCATATTTCACTATTGGGATTCAAAAATTATTTTTAATCTATTGGTTTCTATTTCATGTGGACACAGCTATTTGCATCAGAAATAATAATATAAATCATCACAGTCAAGCAATCTAACAAATTGACTGAACTACTTACGAGATTCTTAAGTTTGTTAGACTTATTGGTGATTGCTTAGCTTCAAAGTGACTCATTGGGAGTGAAAACTGTTGCCTTGTTTTTCTTTTCAGGATGAGAAGTAAAGATGGAATACATTTTCATAAAGGAGAATTAGAGATTTAACAAAGGGTTAAATATTCTTTAAACCTTGAAAGCCGGTTAGTCCAAAATCTATCTTAGAGACTTCCCACACATTGGGGAAGAATTCACTTTTCCATTCATTCGACAAGTATGTTCTGTGCAGAGGAACGTGAACAAGTTCCAATGGGAAACGTATCATCAAAAAATGTTACTTATAAACCTCAAGACAAAACGGAACAAACCGCCATCAACAACCACACAAAGCCCTCGGCTCCATGTGACCGTCAGGAAACTGAACCGAAGGGGGCAGAGCCAGGCAGGTGCGGGCACGGTCCCGTGGGCGACACCGGGTCTCCGTTCTCTCCTCACAGAGGAGGAGCAGGCGATGCTCAGGGCTGGCACCCGCCCTCCTGCCCTTGCTTCCACCCACTGGCTCCCGCACATTTACTTTGGGAGACGTTTAAGGCGTGAGGGTGTCTGGGACTGTTACAGATAGAGCGCCTTAGGAGTGTGGACATGTTTTAAATGTAAACCTTGCTAAGCAAGTGATATCTTCTTAGAAATGTTTGCTGGGTGCCTGAGAGGAAACAGGAGTAGGATACACAGAACTGGGAAAGAATGGAAGGGCAAGGCTACCGGCTACAATGGAAACCGTGAGCAGAGGGATGAGATATGGACGGGACGGTGGGTGAGAGCCAGTCCTGCTGGGGGTGTGGGGAGTGCTGCAGAGGGAGGCGCACAGGGAGGTGGGGGCGCACAGGGTGGTGGGGGCGCACAGGGCGGGCAGTGGGAGACAGATGGCCTGTGGATGACGACGAGAAGGAGAGAAGGAGGAGGAGGAGCCACTAAAGCAGGGAGCTAAGATCTGTTTCTATCTTTTTTATGTTTGTTTTTAATTGGATTTATTGGGGTGACATTGGTTTGCAAAACCCACAGAGGATTAAAGGGCTCAACTCAACAAAACATCACCTGCTCCAGGCATCGGGCACCCACTGCCCCCGCAAAGTCTCTTTCGTCTCCTCCCCCGCCACCCCCTTGCCCACCTCCACCCCCCACCCTTTCCCTCTGGCCGGCACCACACGCTGTCTGTGCCTATGTGTTACGTTTATGGCCTTTTTTGGCTTCATCCTTTCACCTCCTTTCAACCATGCCTCCCTCCCCTCTGACAGCCGCCAGTCTGTCCAGGCTGGCATGCCTCTGTTTCTGTCTTGTTTGTCAGTTTATTTGGTTCATTCGACTCCACAGGTGATACTGTCTCTCTCTAACGGGCTCAGTTCAGTGAGCGTGACACGCTCCAGGCCCACGCGTGCTGTCGCTAAAGGTCGGACTTCCTTCTTTTTCACAGCTGCATGGTATTCCTCGGTGTGGATGCACCACAGCTTCCTAGCCGCTCGTCTGCCGGGGGCACGTGGCTGTTCACAGGGCTCTGCTGTTGAGTCCCCTGCCGTGAACGGGGGCCCACAGTCTTCCCACGCGGTGCTTCGGGCCCTCAGGGTGCACCCCCAGAGGCAGACTGCGGGGTCACAGGGCCGTCCCCTGTTTAACTTCTTAAGGAGACTTCACACTGTTTCCCACAGTGGACCCCACACAGGAATAAACTCCAAATGGATAAGAGACTGAAAGAGAAGTCGCAAAACCGTAAAAACCCTAGAGGACAAGGCGGTAAGATCTCCGACGTGCTTGCCCACATGCCTCCTGGGGCAAGGAACTCTGGGAAAAAATACAACCAACGGGACGGCATCAAACTAAAACGGTCTGCACAGCAAAGGCAGCCAACAACAAACAGACGGGTCCCAGTGAGGGACAAACATCTCCGCCGATGATACGTCTGATAGGGGTTTGGTTTCCGAAATCTATACAGACTTACACAGCTCAGCACCGTGAAGACCAATGACCCAGCTGAGAAGAGGGCAAATGCCCTGACTGGACACGTCTCTGAAGAGGACCTGCGGGCGAGACGGCCAAGGGACGGATGAGAGATGCTCAAGGTCAAGTCCTCAGAGACGCACATTAAAGCCACAAACAGGCACCACCTCCCACCTGCCAGATGGCTGCCATCCTCTGAGGTGTTAGATGAGACTTTCTATTCTGGAAAAGATGGAATTCGTGTAAAGGAAATATTGTTGAAAATGTGTTCAGACTGGCGTCTTAT
Organism: Cnephaeus nilssonii; assembly: GCF_951640355.1. Lineage (NCBI taxonomy): Eukaryota > Metazoa > Chordata > Mammalia > Chiroptera > Vespertilionidae > Cnephaeus > Cnephaeus nilssonii. The sequence continues at coordinate 686,826 of NC_137074.1, read as the reverse complement.
GATGGAGTTTGTTCTTGTGGTTAGATCTCCGCTTCTGAGACAACGTTTACTATGTTGTAACCCAAAGGGTATTTCACCAGAGGGTACACCAAACTGAATAATTTACGTGTGTGTGTGTGTGTGTGTGTGTGTGCGTCTGTGAGTGTATGTGTGTGTTTCTGAGTGTGTGTGTGTTTGTGTGTGTTAGTGTGTGTTTGTGAGTGTGTGTGTTTGTGAGTGTGTGAGTGTGTGTGTGTGTGTGTGAATGTGTGTGTGTGTGTGTGTGTGTGTGTGTGTGTGTGTTTTCTACTTGAGAAATGAATTTGACAGCGAACTGGACAGAGTAAAGAACGTGACACTTGGTTGGTGCCTGTGACCCTGGACGGAAGGCAGACACAATAATCCAAAGAAACGCACGCAAATTAGAAACGACAAAGCATTCAGCAAGATGACACCATCAGGCTGTGATGATGCAATACGCGTCCCAATGAAAAACCCTATTTTAGAGAATTTTTATTCTGTGACGTGGAGGCAGATGTGCTTCTCCTTAGAAACACAGACTGTCATGGATTCCAGGGCTCTAACCAGCAGCTGTGCCGGCTCCAAATTTTCAAAAATATGAGCATCTCTGGCACCAGCACACAGATTAACGAGCTGCCTCAGGGCCATGAATCTCTTGGAATGAAACACAGGAATGGTCACGTGATTCGGCACCTGCTGGCTCAGGTATATAAGCTCCCTCCCCACGCGCTGGCACTCACTCTCAGGATCTCGTCTTGAACAGAAACACACGCCCCCTGACACGATGAGCTACTACGGCAGCTACTACGGAGGCCGCGGCTACGGCTGGGGCGGCTTTGGTGGCCTGGGCTATGGCTATGGCTCCGGCTGGGGCTGGGGCGGCCTTGGTGGCCTGGGTTGTGGCTATGGCTACAGGAGCTATGGCTGCTGGCGTCCGTGCTGCTGTGGGGGATACGGATACTCTGGCTTCTACTGAAACCCTGCCCAGCAGCTCAGCATCTGAACTTACAAGGGACTTCCTCCCACATTTGATCTAAGTAACCGGACAGCTAACCTCATGCTGGGTTACTCCACAAACGTCTTTATTTCTCAGAATTATGGGTAGATTTTCAACTGTGCCTGCATCTCCCTCATAAGCCTAGGATCCTCTACGTTTGCTGTCCGAACTGATTGGACTGTCTGTTTACCTTCCAATAAAGCATTGAACTTGAACACAGAAAATGGTTGTTGGTTTATTTATGAAACGCAATTATGAGGACGTGGTTCTGGGCACATCCACTCCACCGTCCAAGGGGGAAGCCATGTTCTTGGCTAACAATCACTTTTCCTTCACACACTCACAAGCACGCAGAGAGGCAGGAAATAGATTAAAGATTAATAATTCTACTCTGAAATGAAAAACATTGTTTTGAAATGTCAGCGGCTTTATATTTGTCAGTATCTTGCTTCTATTTGGATAGTATTCATATTTAAGTCAACAAGAGAAAGCAATGACAATGTATCATCAATATATTTTCTTATCAAACATGTGTTTTCTTTAACTACTATTTCTCAACTCAGTCCTCCCATTTGTTCAAGTGGTGACAGACCGGGGTGTGTCACAGGCTGATGGGGGAAGTCACCCATCTGCACACGACTCTGTTCTGTGCAATCTCACCGGGTGTGTTGGGCTCTGAGCACATGATCTCAGTCAACTTTGTCATCAAGCAGCTGGTCCAGAAGCCAACCATGGATTGGGGTGAATTTCTTCCATATGAGGTCTTTGAACTCCAACATTTTAACTGAACATTTCTGTTCCCTTTCCTCTGCTCTCAATGTGTCTCACTGGCATCCATCGTCACCACCATCAGCACACTGAGGAATTAGCTTCAATCCAATCAGGGAAAGAAACAGCAAGATGTAATTGTGAGCTTGTTTATGGCTTAGCTGAGACTGATGACAAACACAGCTGAGTCCAGAAAGCTCTCTTAGAAATCTGGATTTCAGTGAAATCTGAATTCCCCTGGTAAAATGGGCAGGAACAGACGTTTTATTCATACAATCTCTCTATATAAAAGGCTAATATGCGAAGTGCCCCCTTGGGAGTTCGACCAGGAGACCAGGAGTTCAATTGCTCGCTATGATGTGTGCTGACCACCAGGGGTGGCGCCGAATGAAGAATGGCTCCGGCCGGCAGCCGGCAGCTGGGGAAGAGAGGCCCTGGTCAGCAGCCAGAAGGCCGTGATCGGCTCTGATCGCTGGCCAGGCCTAGGGACCTTACCTGTGCACAAATTTCATGCACCAGGCCTCTAGTTTGTTATAAATGTAAAGAAATACCAGTGGTGTTTTTTAAAAATCAAGCGATATATTCAGGTAATAATATAAAATTGAGATATTTTGTCTGAGTTGGTCACACTTGGTCAAATGCGTTGATTGAGTGCGGCGGTCCGATCACAGGTGTGGCGGGAGGCGGGGAGCAGCAGTGCCTGGGGCTCACTCCGCAGAAAGGCCCAGGGACCTGGCCTCTGTGGCCTTTGTTGGCCTTGGTGGCGGGTGAGAAGTGGAGCCCCGACTTTGACTCTCAGGGTGTTTTCTCCCTTCGTGCAGCCAAACGGAGAACCTATCTCCAAAGTCCGCTCGGCTCCCGGACGTAACTGACCACGGAGACGTGACAGGGGACTTCCTTTCCCAGGCGGAATTGCCGCGTCCATAACACTTCCCGTTTTGAGGCATGCTATCACATCTTACTTTATGGTTGTATTCATTTTGTCTCAGTGAAGAAGAAAAACTATGAATTTACAGCAGGAGTGCCCTCATTCCACAAAAAGCTGTCATTTGGCCAATAGAAAAACATGTGTTCATTACTTCATACACCAACAGAGCATCTGCATGCCATCATCAACTCACTATTGTCTTGTAGAAAGCTCTCAAAAACAGAATGACGAAGAAAGAACTGTTGAAATCTTTCAGCTCATTGAATTAAGAGTAAAAAGAAATATTCATTTCTTAGCTTTCAAAAATAAGTAGTATCTAAAAGATATTACAATTGTTCTATTTCTTGATGAAAAAATAATAAAAATACTAAGTGCATATATTTGACAACCTTTTGTTCTTAATCTCATATATCTATGTTTATTTTCTATGTAGGTATAGGTATATATGAATGTTTCTATATGTGGATTTATATCAGAGTGATATGTGTGTATATGTGTGTGTATATATCTCACTGTGATACATAGATTACTATTTTTTTGTCTTTGAAAATACATACATAATCATGGTATATTTCACTATTGGGATTCAAAAATTATTTTTAATCTATTGGTTTCTATTTCATGTGGACACAGCTATTTGCATCAGAAATAATAATATAAATCATCACAGTCAAGCAACCTAACAAATTGACTGAACTACTTATGAGATTCTTAAGTTTGTTAGACTTATTGGTGATTGCTTAGCTTCAAAGTGACTCATTGGGAGTGAAAACTGTTGCCTTGTTTTTCTTTTCAGGATGAGAAGTGAAGATGGAATACATTTTTATAAAGGAGAATTAGAGATTTAACAAAGGGTTAAATATTCTTTAAACCTTGAAAGCCGGTTAGTCCAAAATCTATCTTAGAGACTTCCCACACATTGGGGAAGAATTCACTTTTCCATTCATTCGACAAGTATGTTCTGTGCAGAGGAACGTGAACAAGTTCCAATGGGAAACGTATCATCAAAAAATGTTACTTATAAACCTCAAGACAAAACGGAACAAACCGCCATCAACAACCACACAAAGCCCTCGGCTCCATGTGACCGTCAGGAAATTGAACCGAAGGGGGCAGAGCCAGGCAGGTGCAGGCACGGTCCCGTGGGCGACACCGGGTCTCCGTTCTCTCCTCACAGCGAGGAGGAGCAGGCGATGCTCACGCTGGCACCCGCCCTCCTGCCCTTGCTTCCACCCACTGGCTCCCGCACATTTACTTTGGGAGACGTTTAAGGCGTGAGGGTGTCTGGGACTGTTACAGATAGAGCGCCTTAGGAGTGTGGCCATGTTTTAAATGTAAACCTTGCTAAGCAAGTGATATCTTATTAGAAATGTTTGCTGGGTGCCTGAGAGGAAACAGGAGTAGAATACACAGAACTGGGAAAGAATGGAAGGGCAAGGCTACCGGCTACAATGGAAACCGTGAGCAGAGGGATGAGATATGGACGGGACGGTGGGTGAGAGCCAGTCCTGCTGGGGGTGTGGGGAGTGCTGCAGAGGGAGGCGCACAGGGCGGTGGGGGCGCACGGGGTGGTGGGGGCGCACAGGGCGGGCAGTGGGAGACAGATGGCCTGTGGATGACGACGAGAAGGAGAGAAGGAGGAGGAGGAGCCACTAAAGCAGGGAGCTAAGATCTGTTTCTATCTTTTTTATGTTTGTTTTTAATTGAATTTATTGGGGTGACATTGGTTTGCAAAACCCACAGAGGATTAAAGGGCTCAACTCAACAAAACATCACCTGCTCCAGGCATCGGGCACCCACTGTCCCCGCAGTCTCTTCCCTTCCCCTCCCCCGCGACCCCCTTGCCCACCTCCACCCCCCACCCTTTCCCTCTGGCCGGCACCACACGCTGTCTGTGCCTGTGTGTTACGTTTATGGCTTTTTTGGCCTCATCCTTTCACCTCCTTTCAACCATGCCTCCTTCCCCTCTGACAGCCGCCAGTCTGTCCAGGCTGCCATGCCTCTGTTTCTGTCTTGTTTGTCAGTTTACTTGGTTCATTCGACCGCACAGGTGATACTGTCTCTCTCTGACGGGTTCAGTTCAGTGAGCGTGACACGCTCCAGGCCCACGCGTGCTGTCGCTAAAGGTCGGACTTCCTTCTTTTTCACAGCTGCATGGTATTCCTCGGTGTGGATGCACCACAGCTTCCTAGCCGCTCGTCTGCCAGGGGACGTGGCTGTTCACAGGGCTCCGCTGCTGAGAGTCCCCAGCCGTGAACGGGGGGCCCACAATCTTCCCACGCGGTGCTTCGGGGCCCTCAGGGTGCACCCCCAGAGGCAGACTGCGGGGTCACAGGGCCGTCCCCTGTTTAACTTCTTGAGGAGGCTTCACACTGTTTCCCACAGTGGACCCCACACAGGAGTAAACTCCAAGTGGATAAGGGACTGAAAGAGAAGTCGCAAAACCATAAAAACCCTAGACGACAAGGCGGTAAGAGCTCCGACGTGCTTGCCCACATGCCTCCTGGGGCAAGGAACTCTGGGAAAAAATACAACCAACGGGACGGCATCAAACTAAAACGCTCTGCACAGCAAAGGCAGCCAACAAGAAACAGACAGGTCCCAGTGAGGGACAAACATCTCCGCTGATGATACGTCTGATAGGGGTTTGGTTTCTGAAATCTATACATACTTACACAGCTCAACACCGTGAAGACCAATGACCCAGCTGAGAAGAGGGGCAGAGGGCCTGACTGGACACGTCTCCGAAGAGGACCTGCGGGCGAGACGGCCAAGGGACGGATGAGAGATGCTCAAGGTAAAGTCCTCAGAGACGCACATTAAAGCCACAAGCAGGCACCACCTCCCACCTGCCAGATGGCTGCCATCCTCTGAGGTGTTAGATGAGACTTTCTATTCTGGAAAAGATGGAATTCGTGTAAAGGAAATATTGTTGAAAATGTGTTCAGACTGGCGTCTTATGATGGAGTTTGTTCTTCTGGTGGAGATCTCCGCTTCTGAGACAACGTTTACTATGTTGTAACCCAAAGGGTATTTCACCAGAGGGTACACCAAACTGAATAATTTAGGTGTGTGTGTGTGTGTGTGTGTGTGTCTGTGAGTGTATGTGTGTGTTTCTGAGTGTGTGTGTGTTTGTGTGTGTTAGTGTGTGTTTGTGAGTGTGTGTGTTTGTGTGAGTGTGTAAGTGTGTGTGTGTGTGTGTGTGAATGTGTGTGTGTGTGTGTGTGTGTGTGTGTGTGTGTGTGTGTTTTCTACTTGAGAAATGAATTTGACAGCGAACTGGACAGAGTAAAGAACGTGACACTTGGTTGGTGCCTGTGACCCTGGACGGAAGGCAGACACAATAATCCAAAGAAACGCACGCAAATTAGAAACGACAAAGCATTCAGCGAGATGACACCATCAGGCTGTGATGATGCAATACGCGTCCCAATGAAAAACCCTATTTTAGAGAATTTTTATTCTGTGACGTGGAGGCAGATGTGCTTCTCCTTAGAAACACAGACTGTCATGGATTCCAGGGCTCTAACCAGCAGCTGTGCCGGCTCCAAATTTTAAAAAATATGAGCATCTCTGGCGTCAGCACACAGATTAACGAGCTGCCTCAGGGCCATGAATCTCTTGGAATGAAACACAGGAATGGTCACGTGATTCAGCACCTGCTGGCTCAGGTATATAAGCTCCCTCCCCACGCGCTGGCACTCACTCTCAGGATCTCGTCTTGAACAGAAACACACGCCGCCTGACACGATGAGCTACTACGGCAGCTACTACGGAGGCCGCGGCTATGGCTGGGGCGGCTTTGGTGGCCTGGGCTATGGCTATGGCTCCGGCTGGGGCTGGGGCGGCCTTGGTGGCCTGGGCTGTGGCTATGGCTACAGGAGCTATGGCTGCTGGCGTCCGTGCTGCTGTGGGGGATACGGATACTCTGGCTTCTACTGAAACCCTGCCCAGCAGCTCAGCATCTGATCATACAAGGGACTTCCTCCCACATTTGATCTAAGTAACCGGACAGCTAACCTCATGCTGGGTTATTCCATAAACGTCTTTACTTCTCAGAATTATGGGTAAATTTTCAACTGTGCCTGCATCTCCCTCATAACCCTAGGATCCTCTACGTTTGCTGTCAGAACTGATTGGACTGTCTGTTTACCTTCCAATAAAGCATTGAACTTGAACACAGAAAATGGTTGTTGGTTTATTTATGAAACGCAATTATGAGGACGTGGTTCTGGGCACATCCACTCCACCGTCCAAGGGGGAAGCCATGTTCTTGCTAACAATCACTTTTCCTTCACACACTCACAAGCACGCAGAGAGGCAGGAAATAGATATAAAGATTAATAATTCTACTCTGAAATGAAAAACATTGTTTTGAAATGTCAGTGGCTTTATATTTGTCAGTATCTTGCTTCTATTTGGATAGTATTCATATTTAAGTCAACAAGAGAAAGCAATGACAATGTAACATCAATATATTTTCTTATCAAACATGTGTTTTCTTTAACTACTATGTCTCAACTCAGTCCTCCCATTTGTTCAAGTGGTGACAGACCGGGGTGTGTCACCGGCTGATGGGGGAAGTCACCCATCTGCACACGACTCTGTTCGGTGCAATCTCACCGGGTGTGTTGGGCTCTGAGCACATGATCTCAGTCAACTTTATCATCAAGCAGCTGGTCCAGAAGCCAACCATGGATTGGGGTGAATTTCTTCCATATGAGGTCTTTGAACTCCAACATTTTAACTGAACGTTTCTGTTCCCTTTCCTCTGCTCTCCCTGTGTCTCACTGGCATCCGTCGTCACCACCATCAGCACACTGAGGAATTAGCTTCAATCCAATCAGGGAAAGAAACAGCAAGACGTAATTGTGAGCTTGTTTATGGCTTAGCTGAGACTGATGACAAACACAGCTGAGTCCAGAAAGCTCTCTTAGAAATCTGGATTTCAGTGAAATCTGAATTCCCCTGGTAAAATGGGCAGGAAAGGACGTTTTATTCATACAATCTCTCTATATAAAAGGCTAATATGCGAAGTGTCCCCTTGGGAGTTCGACCAGGAGACCAGGAGTTCAATTGCTCGCTATGATGTGTGCTGACCACCAGGGGCGGCGCCGAATGAAGGATGGCCCCCGGCCGGCAGCTGGCAGCTGGGGAAGAGAGGCCCTGGTCAGCAGCCAGAAGGCTGTGATCGGGCCTGATCGCTGGCCAGGCCAAGGGACCTTACCTGTGCACAAATTTCACGCACCAGGCCTCTAGTTTCTTATAAATGTAAAGAAATACCAGTGGTGTTTTTTAAAAATCAAGCTATATATTCAGGTAATAATATAAAATTAAGATATTTTGTCTGTGTTGGTCACACTTGGTCAGATACGTTGATCGAGTGCGGCGGTCTGATCACAGGTGTGGCGGGAGGCGGGGAGCAGCGGTGCCTGTGGCTCACTCCACAGAAAGGCCCAGGGACCTGGCCTCTGTGGCCTGTGTTGGCCGTGGTGGTGGGTGAGAAGTGGAGCCCCGACTTTGACTCTCAGGGTGTTTTCTCCCTTCGTGCAGCCAAACAGAGTACCTATCTCCAAACTCCGCTCGGCTCCCGGACATAACTGACCACGGAGACGTGACAGGGGACTTCCTTTCCCAGGCGGAATCGCCGCGTCCCTAACATTTCCCGTTTTGAGGCATGCTATCACGTCTTACTTTATGGTTGTATTCATTTTGTCTCAGTGAAGAAGAAAAACTATGAATTTACAGCAGAAGTGCCCTCATCCCACAAAAAGCTGTCACTTGGCCAATAGAAAAACATGTGTTCATTACTTCATACACCAACAGATCATCTGCATGCCATCATCAACTTACTATTTTCTTGTAGAAAGCTCTCAAAAACAGAACGACGAAGAAAGAACTGTTGAAATCTTTCAGCTCATTGAATTAAGAGTAAAAAGAAACATTCATTTCTTAGCTTTCAAAAATAAGTAGTATCTAAAAGATATTACAATTGTTCTATTTCTTGATGAAAAAATAAGAAAAATATTAAGTTCATATATTTGACAACCTTTTGTTCTTAATCTCATATAGCTATGTTTATTTTCTATGTAGGTATAGGCATATATGAATGTTTCTATATGTGGATTTATATCAGAGTGATATGTATGTATATGTGTGTGTATATATCTCACTGTGATACATAGATTACTATTTTTTGTCTTTGAAAATACATACATAATCATGGTCTATTTCACTATTGGGATTCAAAAATTATTTGTAATCTATTGGTTTCTATTTCATGTGGACACAGCTATTTGCATCAGAAATAATAATATAAATCATCACAGTCAAGCAATCTAACAAATTGAGTGAACTACTTATGAGATTCTTAAGTTTGTTAGACTTATTGGTGATTGCTTAGCTTCAAAGTGACTCATTGGGAGTGAAAACTGTTGCCTTGTTTTTCTTTTCAGGATGAGAAGTGAAGATGGAATACATTTTCATAAAGGAGAATTAGAGATTTAACAAAGGGTTAAATATTCTTTAAACCTTGAAAGCCGGTTAGTCCAAAATCTATCTTAGAGACTTCCCACACATTGGGGAAGAATTCACTTTTCCATTCATTCGACAAGTATGTTCTGTGCAGAGGAACGTGAACAAGTTCCAATGGGAAACGTATCATCAAAAAATGTTACTTATAAACCTCAAGACAAAACGGAACAAACCGCCATCAACAACCACACAAAGCCCTCGGCTCCATGTGACCGTCAGGAAACTGAACCGAAGGGGGCAGAGCCAGGCAGGTGCGGGCACGGTCCCGTGGGCGACACCGGGTCTCCGTTCTCTCCTCCCAGCGAGCAGGCGATGCTCACGCTGGCACCCGCCCTCCTGCCCTTGCTTCCACCCACTGGCTCCCGCACATTTACTTTGGGAGACGTTTAAGGCGTGAGGGTGTCTGGGACTGTTACAGATAGAGCGCCTTAGGAGTGTGGCCATGTTTTAAATGTAAACCTTGCTAAGCAAGTGATATCTTCTTAGAAATGTTTGCTGGGTGCCTGAGAGGAAACAGGAGTAGGATACACAGAACTGGGAAAGAATGGAAGGGCAAGGCTACCGGCTACAATGGAAACCGTGAGCAGAGGGATGAGATATGGACGGGACGGTGGGTGAGAGCCAGTCCTGCTGGGGGTGTGGGGAGTGCTGCAGAGGGAGGCGCACAGGGCGGTAGGGGGGGCCCGGGGTGGTGGGGGCGCACAGGGCGGGCAGTGGGAGACAGATGGCCTGTGGATGACGACGAGAAGGAGAGAAGGAGGAGGAGGAGCCACTAAAGCAGGGAGCTAAGATCTGTTTCTATCTTTTTTATGTTTGTTTTTAATTGGATTTATTGGGGTGACATTGGTTTGCAAAACCCACAGAGGATTAAAGGGCTCAACTCAACAAAACATCACCTGCTCCAGGCTTCGGGCACCCACTGCCCCCGCAAAGTCTCTTTCGTCCCCTCCCCCGCCACCCCCTTGCCCACCTCCACCCACCCCTTTCCATCTGGCCGACACCACACGCTGTCTGTGCCTGTGTGTTACGTTTATGGCCTTTTTTGGCCTCATCCTTTCACCTCCTTTCAACCATGCCTCCCTCCCCTCTGACAGCCGCCAGTCTGTCCAGGCTGCCATGCCTCTGTTTCTGTCTTGTTTGTCAGTTTACTTGGTTCATTCGACTGCACAGGTGATACTGTCTCTCTCTGACAGGCTCAGTTCAGTGAGCGTGACACGCTCCAGGCCCACGCGTGCTGTCGCTAAAGGTCGGACTTCCTTCTTTTTCACAGCTGCATGGTATTCCTCGGTGTGGATGCACCACAGCTTCCTAGCCGCTCGTCTGCCGGGGGCACGTGGCTGTTCACAGGGCTCCGCTGCTGAGAGTCCCCAGCCGTGAACGGGGGCCCACAGTCTTCCCACGCGGTGCTTCGGGGCCCTCAGGGTGCACCCCCAGAGGCAGACTGCGGGGTCACAGGGCCGTCCCCTGTTTAACTTCTTGAGGAGGCTTCACACTGTTTCCCACAGTGGACCCCACACAGGAGTAAACTCCAAGTGGATAAGAGACTGAAAGAGAAGTCGCAAAACCGTAAAAACCCTAGAGGACACTGTGGTAAGATCTCCGACGTGCTTGCCCACACGCCTCCTAGGGCAAGGAACTCTGGGAAAAAATACAACCAACGGGACGGCATCAAACTAAAACGCTCTGCACAGCAAAGGCAGCCAACAAGAAACAGACGGGTCCCAGTGAGGGACAAACATCTCCGCCGATGATACGTCTGATAGGGGATTGGTTTCCGAAATCTATACAGACTTACACAGCTCAACACCGTGAAGACCAATGACCCAGCTGAGAAGAGGGGCAGAGGGCCTGACTGGACACGTCTCCGAAGAGGACATGCGGGCGAGACGGCCAAGGGACGGATGAGAGATGCTCAAGGTCAAGTCCTCAGAGACGCACATTAAAGCCACAAGCAGGCACCACCTCCCACCTGCCAGATGGCTGCCATCCTCTGAGGTGTTAGATGAGACTTTCTATTCTGGAAAAGATGGAATTTGTGTAAAGGAAATATTGTTGAAAATGTGCTCAGACTGGCGTCTTATGATGGAGTTTGTTCTTGTGGTCAGATCCTCCGCTTCTGAGACAACGTTTACTATGTTGTAACCCAAAGGGTATTTCACAAGAGGGTACACCAAACTGAATAATTTACGTGTGTGTGTGTGTGTGTGTGTGTGTGTGTGTGTGTGCGTGTGTCTGTGAGTGTATATGTGTGTTTGTGAGTGTGTGTGTTTGTGTGTGTTAGTGTGTGTTTGTGTGTGTGTGTTTGTGAGTGTGAGTGTGTTTGTGTGTGTGTGTGTCTGTGAGTGTGAGTGTGTGTGTTTGTGAGTGTGTGTGTGTCTGTGAGTGTGTGTGTGTGAGTGTGTGTTTGTGTGTGTGAGTGTGTGTTTGTGAGTGTGTGTGTGTTTGTGAGTGTGTGTGTGTCTGTGAATGTGTGTGTGTGTGTGTGTGTGTTTTCTACTTGAGAAATGAATTTGACAGCGAACTGGACAGAGTAAACAACGTGACACTTGGTTGGTGCCTGTGACCCTGGATGGAAGTCAGACACAATAATCCAAAGAAACGCACGCAAATTAGAAACGACAAAGCATTCAGCGAGACGACACCATCAGGCTGTGATGATGCAATACGCGTCCCAATGAAAAACCCTATTTTAGAGAATTTTTATTCTGTGACGTGGAGGCAGATGTGCTTCTCCTTAGAAACACAGACTGTCATGGGTTCCAGGGGCTCTAACCAGGCAGCTGTGCCGGCTCCAAATTTTCATAAATATGAGCATCTCTGGCGTCAGCACACAGATTAACGAGCTGCCTCAGGGCCATGAATCTCTTGGAATGAAACACAGGAATGGTCACGTGATTTAGCACCTGCTGGCTCAGGTATATAAGCTCCCTCCCCACTCCATGAAACTCACTCTCAGGATCTCGTCTTGAACAGAAACACACTCCCCCTGACACCATGAGCTACTACGGCAGCTACTACGGAGGCCGCGGCTACGGCTGGGGCGGCTTTGGTGGCCTGGGCTATGGCTATGGCTCTGGCTGGGGCTGGGGCGGCCTTGGTGGCCTGGGCTGTGGCTATGGCTACAGGAGCTACGGCTGCTGGCGTCCGTGCTGCTGTGGGGGATACGGATACTCTGGCTTCTACTGAAACCCTGCCCAGCAGCTCAGCATCTGAACTTACAAGGGACTTCCTCCCACATTGGATCTAAGGAACCAGACAGCTAACCTCATGCTGGGTTATTCGCACAATAGTCTTTACTTCTCAAAATTATGGGTAGATTTTCAACTGTTCCTACATCTCCCTCATAAGCCTAGGATCCTCTACCTTTGCTGTCAGAACTAATTGGACTGTCTGTTCACCTTCCAATAAAGCATTGAACTTGAACACAGAGAATGGTTTTGTTTTGTTCATGAAACGCAATTATGAGGACGTGGTTCTGGGCACATCCACTCCACTGTCCAAGGGGGAAGCGATCTGACCATCCACAGTTTCCGGGCTTCGTCTCCTGCGAGGCCGACTCATCGAGAGAGCCCCCCCGCCCCCCTCTCCCCATGCTCCGTCCTCCTGCCTCAGCGCCCACCCTGCTCTGTGGGCGCCTGGCCCTGACAGTGACATGGAGAGAACTCGCGGAGCTGAGTGGGCGATTGGGAGGGGGCTCTGCAGGGACCCACGTCCGTTTGCGAGGGACGCTCATCACCTCCAGCACAGCTGGCCTCTCAGGCTCTGGGTCTGAGGATAAACTCTCTCCGACACAGGAAATGGCTGTGAGCGTCACTCCTTCCCTCACGGTCTTCGCTGGGACCCGTGAATCTCATCATCAGCCGCAGTGCGTTCTTCTCTATGTCTAGACATTTACCAATGCATCCATTTCATTTGACTGTCGTCCTCCTCCTTCTCACTTTCTTCTCTCCTTTCCCTTCTTCCTCCTCCTCCCCCCCATCCTCCTCCCCCGCCTCCTCCTTCTCCCCCTCCTCCTTCTCCCCTCCCTCATCGTCCTCCTCCCCCTCCTCCTCTTCCTCTCCCTCCCCATCCTCCTCCTCTTCCTCCTTCTCTTCCTCCTCCTCCTCCTCTTCCTCCTCCTCCCCTCTCCTTCTCCTCTTCCTCCTTCTCCTCCTTCCCCTCCTCCTCCCCCTCCTTCTACTTCTCTACCTCCTCCTTCTTTTTTTCCTCTTCTTCCTCCTCCTCTTCCTCCTTCTCCTCCTCCTCCTCCCCCTCCTCCTCACTGTTACCTCTCCTTTCTTTCCACCCAGACACGGGGATTTTGGGTCTGAGGGGTAAAGGCTCTGTGATGATAATCAAGCTTCAGGTTAGTTTTTAAATGTATTATCCCTTGGAAATCATATTGTTAATTTCAAAGTAAAATAAGAAGAAACTTTAAATTATTTTAGAACACTCAAGAAAATAAATATGAAAGAATTATATCAAAATATTAACAATTGTGAATTCTAGGGAATGATGTGTGATGTTCGCTGTAATATTTGGTCTTTCTTTGTTTGGTTGTGTTTAAAATATCTCATAAAATAAAAATATCTAAAATAAAAGCAAAAACCATGTATCCTGTCCTCAAACATATATTATCACTAGTGACCCGGTCCACGGACTCATGCACATTGAAAGGAAATTCATTAGAAGGTGGGTGGTGGGGCGGGACTGGGCGAGATGCGCCAGACACGCCCTGGAGCCAACCTCCCTTGGTCCCTCCCTGGCGTCTGCAGAGTGAGTGGGGTCCCTCTGGCAGGTGGGGTCCCGCGATCTGCCCTGGGGGGATCGGGCTGAAACCGGCTCTCTGACATCCCCCGAGGGGTCCCGGGGGCACTCAGCAAAGTTGCTGTCGTACAGGGTGTGGAATGCAAACACAAGTGTGCAGTAACCAGATTCGGGGCCGACAGTGCCCCAGCAACAACATAATCCATGGCCGAAGGTGGAATCACACGGCCCCACAAGGAATCGGGCTCCCTCCTCTCTGATTTCGGGGAGCATCACCCGAGAACCGCCACTGCCGAGTCACCACAGCTTGGCAGCTCCTGCGTTGAGTGTCTGCCCCCTGGTGGTCAGTGAGCGTCATAGTGACCAGTCAGACGGTCGTACACTCAGCATATTAGCCTTTTATACTATATATATAGAGATATTGCATTTATGACACCTGACCCGAGAAGAAAAAATCGAAATAGTTTTGTATCTCATATAGAAATTAAGTCCAAGATTAAAAGTCTCACCAAGAATATCAGTTTAAGGCCAGATGATTTCACTGGTGAATTCTAAACACATTCTGCTCCAGAGACTAATAGAGTCACTTCTACATTATTTTGCAATATCTCAAAATAAAAATATAATGTCATCAGCAGGGAGATTTACACACCAGCATTTCTCATGAACATACATGCAAGATTCCTGAGAACATATGAACACGTTCCATCTAGCCATGTCTGATACAGATCTTACGTCATGACCGAGGGAGCTTTGAGTGCAAGGAAAGCTCATTGTGAGGAAACCTTAACCGTGAGGCAATCTATTAACTGAGGAGCTGCAGCAAATAGACTGTGTCCCCACATTATCTCCAGGTCTCAGCCTGCGAACTCCCAGGTCCTCGTTCTCCCTGAGGCTGGGTCTGATGTGTGTTGCCGAGTGCTTTCTCTTGCCTTTGGCACATCCTGCAAGTACGGGTAGAGCTGCTGTTGCAAGTCAGGTATGTCTTTTCACTGGGTCCTTGGGACTGAGGCGGGAGCCTGAGGGGGAGTTGCTGCTCCTCTCGTCAGGAGAGCTCTGCGGGGTGTGGATTCCGTGGCTTCTACCATAACGCGCTCCCGGGAGCCCATCACCTGGGGCTGCCTGATGAGCACCGAGTCATCCAAAGAGGGAACCAAACCAGACCGGCGGGCAAGCCCAGACCAAAGAGCTTCGCCTCTTGGGTTGTGAGGACCTCCATCATCTACAACGGGCTGTCAGGTCTCCACATGTCCCGCCTCTGTACTCCCTTGGCTGCGAGTCCTCTGTTCCCTGTGCCATAAATCATCCTTATTTGAAACGGCACCCATGGCTTTCAGTGATTTCCATTTGTGACATTGTGACTGTGCCTTTTGCTGCATTTCCCTCTGGAGTTCTTCCCAGGAAACTGTCCTGCCGTCTTGGTTGTATGTCCCGCACGGACAGCAGCAAGGACACAGAGTTATAGCCACTGGCCCAGCTTCCACACCCATCACCCCCTTCCGCTCACTCAGCACTGTTCATATACACTGAGTGGCCAGATTATTATGATCTCTGAACGCATAATAATTTGGCCTCTCAGTGTATATCCTATATAATAAAAGGCTAATATGCATATTGTCCCCTCGACCAGGAGTTCGACCAGCAGGCAGGCCGGCCAACTGCCCATGTCCCCAGAGTGGAAGGGAGAGAGAGAGATCTAGAAATATCAATGATAAGAGAGAATCATTGACCAGTAGCCTCCTGCACCCCCCACACTGGAGATCGAGCCTGCAACCTGGGCATGAGCCCTGATGGGGAATTGAACTGTGACCTCCTAGTTCATAGGTCAATGCTCAACCACTGAGCCACGCCAGCCAGCCAGGGAGCAGTGTTAGTTTTGATTTAGAATCTTTTTAAAATATATATATATTTTATTGATTTTTTTCAGAGAGGAAGGGAGAGGGATAGAGAGTTAGAAACATCGATCAGCTGCCTCCTGTACACCCCTCACTGAGGATGTGCTCGCAACCAAGGTACATGCCCTTGACCGGAATCGAACCTGGGACCCTTCAGTCCCCAGGCCAATGCTCTATCCACTGAGCCAAACCAGTTACGGCTGATTTAGAATCTTAATCTATGAATTCCTAGCGTAGCTGGATCTGAAAACAGCAAATGAGTAAACAATGTTCCAATCATCTGTCATTAGCACAGTAAGATGGGTTGTGAAGACTTGGGCTTGTTGACGAAACACGAGAATACATTTGCTCAGAGACTAGGAAGACGTACCCTTCCGTCAATGTGGTCACCGCAGCTTAGCTTTGCGATGACCTGGTTAGAGAGGTAAGAGCCCCACCAGGTACCGGACAACGACAGGGTGGGCAGACGGCTTCCGGCCGCGAGCACACGAGGCAGTTTCCTCTGCACCCTCCCTGATGCATCGCGGCATTACTGATTGTTATGATCATAACCTACCTGGTCACCCCCAGATTCTACTTCGTTGGACAGAACCCAACAACACTCTTCTACTTGTTAATAGTTAACAGCATTTCTCCACAACGTGAGGAAAGGCCCCAAAGAAGAAGAGGAATCATGATAACGACCTGGGCACGAGTTGGACATGCCTTCAGTGAGGTGGGGTTGCCGTAGCATGGGAGTGCGAAGTGACTGCTTTCTGGACCGCTGCTGGAAACCGGGGACATGCTCCTTACGTCTGTATCCCCCGAGAGTGCTGTCGCTTGTCCTGGGGAGAGCACGTCTCAGTGGGCCCACCCGCCGCAGACGCCCGCCTGGCGAGGGAACGGTGGAGGGGCGTCCTGACTCCGCCGGCCTTGCTTGCAATCGCGTGTCTGCAGCTGGACTCAGTGAGACTGGACACTCAGAGGATCACCTCTCCTGATTTCAGAATGTGGCCCCTTCACAGGGAACGAGTTCTGAAGAGAGGAGACAAACCCGAGTAAATAATAAAGGGGAGGCAGGAAAATATGTCTGAACCAGAAGAAGAAGGCATGGAAGTCGGGTGTCACAGGACAATGTTCTGTTCATAGACGGACACCATTTCAAAGCGGAGAAATACCAAACCAAACACGGGAGAAACTATGTTCATGACGTAAATCTGACCAGACACCAGCACCCAAACACGCAAACAGCTGCTGCCAGTCAATAACAACACGACAATAACAATACTGATTAAAAAGCCAATTGAGCACGGACAGCACAGGGGACAGGCCCTTCAAAAAGAAGAACATCTGCCTGGCCGGTGGGCTCAGTGGCTGAGCGTCGACCTATGAACCAGGAGGTCAGGGTTCGATTCTGGTCAAGGGCACATGCCTGGGTTGTGGGCTCGATCCCCAGTGGGGAGTGTGCTGGAGGCAGCCGACCAATGATTCTCTCTCATCATTGATGCTTCTCTCTCTCCCCCTCTCCCTTCCTCTCTGAAATCAATCTACACTAATAAAAGAGAAATATGCAAATTGACTGTACCTCCACAATGCCCATCAGCCAATCAGGAGTGAGTATGCAAATTGATCCAACAAAGATCGTGAGTTATTTTGCACATGCAGGCACAGAGCAAAGACTGAAGGCTCTGCTGAAGGCTGAAAGCTTGGCTCTGCTGCAGCCTGGGTCCCAGCAGCAGCCCGGGGAAGGAAGGCCTATTGCACGAATCTCTGTGCAACGGGCCTCTAGTAAACATATATTTTAAAAGGAGGAGGACATCCAAGGGGACTGTAAACAT
This sequence comes from Cnephaeus nilssonii, assembly GCF_951640355.1. Taxonomy (NCBI): domain Eukaryota; kingdom Metazoa; phylum Chordata; class Mammalia; order Chiroptera; family Vespertilionidae; genus Cnephaeus; species Cnephaeus nilssonii. Next base: position 669,141 of record NC_137074.1, on the reverse strand, counting down.
TGGGAAAGGTGCCCAATGCCACTGCCAAACCAGATTAACCCAACAGTCAGATGTCAGGAATGCCCACAAGGAGACTGAGCCTGAACATGGCTGAGGGGTGAGCATGGAGCCCCCACACCCTCTGGAGCGCCGCAGGGCTGCAGTGGGCAGGTGGGCTGGGAACTGCTTGGCAGACATACTGAGGCTTTAGCTGCAACTCATGCCCTAGGAATCATGTAAGAGCACGAGGAAGGGCATCCAGGGAAACAGAAAGATCGGTATCCATAGGTCACATCAGATTTTTTTCCTACGTTAGCCAGAAAAAAGAAGAAAAGAGGAAGAAGAAAAAAGAGGAAATAAAGAAAGAAGAGAAACTGCCCCAAATCAAGTTTGACTGGAGCAGCCTCCTTCGCTGCGATGGAAACAAGAACACGGATGCTCCGTGCAGCGCAGGAGGCGTCTCCCGAGCCCATGGCGTGCAGTGGGGAGAGTGTGCTGGGCCCACAGGATCCGTGCGTGTGACGTCCGAACAGGGACCCTCCGAGGGAGCGACACTGGTTGGCGGGGTCCAGAGGAAAAGGGGGGTGATTCGAGAGTGATGGCTCCAGGGGTCTGCGGACTCTGGCATTTGAGATTTAGGTGCCGAACAACAACAAACACATGAAACCCTGGGGCGTGTGCCTTATGTGTCTACAGCAATAACGCTACTGGAGCGAGTTCCGCTTTTCATTCTCAGAGCATCCTAGTCGTCATGGCTACGAGAGAGGGTCCTGCAGGTGGGATGTTGGGGTGTGCTCATCCAGCAGCAGTGACTGACTGAGCAGAGGCTGGAGCCGGTCACCGGGGAGCAGCCAGCAAGTCCACCCGGGGGACCAGCCTCCGATCGTCTCTTAGAAACGCAATGGAAGGTGAACAGTGTGTGTGAGGTCACAAAAGGTGAACACGAGCTGAGACGCTTCATTCAGTTGGGAGACTGTCTTCAGGGTTTACTGGGGTGGGGGTGGGGGGCACCTGGGGTGGGGTTAACCTCGAGGAAGCTGAAGGGGTTTTTGTCCCAGAAAGTATTTTTTCCCACCTTGCCGTTTCACATTATACACACCTGGTTTTTATTATTATTTTTAACCCTTCCCCGAGGATATTTTCCTATTGATTTTAGGGAGAGTGGAAGAGAAGGAAAGACAGAGAGAAGCATCGATGTGTAAGAGACACATAGATTGGTTGCCTTCTGCAGGAGCCCCAACCATGGCCCGGGCTGGGGAGGAGCCTGCAACTGAGGTACGTGCCTTTGACCGGAATCAAACCCGGGACCCTTTGGTCCGCAGGCCGACACTCTGTCCAAATCGGCTACGGCTACACATACATGTGGTGATTGTGCTGAAAGTATATTAACAGCCTCTTAGTACATTTTCCAGGTTCTTTAGAAATGACATAGAATTCACTATCAAAGATCTTAATGCATATTTAGTATTTTATTAGAGACTAGTTAGCTATTTTTTTAAAGGATAAAAATGAACCCACAACTGGTAAAGAGAATACAAAACTGAAAAATATTGTGATAAAAGTGAAGGCATAGATGAGAGTATTTAAGTAAGGATTACACAGGAATGTATGGGGCCCAAGAGAAAACAGGGCATATATTTTTGATGAATATATTTCATGGTTTAACCTGGTCCCAGACCCTGTGGGACTGGGAGGGCTGAGTGACATGTGGGAGTGATACTGGAGAATAGATTAAATAAGAGGGCAGGTGTATGGGTTCGAGGGGAGGTGGGGACTGGGGTCCGGAACGACAGGCAGGCGGCGGGGAAGGGTAGTCTGGAAGCACTGGGAGCAGGTGACATGGCAGAGTGAGGGTGGGAAAGGGCTTCTGAACACATTGTTGACTTCTGTGACCCGCCTCCCGGGTACGAACAATATTTCCCCGGGTTATTAATCCAAATGCTGTTTCCTTTCCAACTGGTAAGCAGAGCAGAAAAGAGGCTGTGGTTTCTGAGAGCCAAGGTCAGGACGTGTCAGGAGGAGGATGGCCCTGTTTCCTCTCTTTTTCCTGAAGGTCCCTGCGAGCAGCGGGGGCGGGGCTCCCGGCGTCCAGAGGTGTCAGAGCTCCGACCAGCGACCTCACCCGGAGCATGGAGCCTCTGAGAGCACAGGGTTATCCTAGACCCGATCGGACCATGGTCTTCTGATCGTCAGGGAACCATAACACCCAGGGTGAGCCTGAGATGAAGCAACACTGAACTCTAAACCACGCCGCCATCCAACGTGTTACGCAACCTGCGTGGCTCTGAAGGATTGTGCTTAGTCTGGTATGTCCGGGCTTTGAAGACACAGCAATTTCTCCTCATAAAAGAGACGCAATGCGTGTAAGGGACACCCTGACTTGGCAGCAATGCAGGCGAGATGCTTTGATGAGCACGCGGCCTCCTCAGAGGTTGGTGTTGTGTCAACGAGGGGTGACACGGATGACACAAAACAGGTGCCACGTGATTCAGCACCTGCTGGCTCAGGTATATAAGCTCCCTCCCCGCGCGCTGGCACTCACTCTCAGAATCTCGTCTTGAACAGAAACACACTCCCCCTGACACGATGAGCTACTACGGCAGCTACTACGGAGGCCGTGGCTACGGCTGGGGCGGCTTTGGTGGCCTGGGCTATGGCTATGGCTCCGGCTGGGGCTGGGGCGGCCTTGGTGGCCTGGGCTGTGGCTATGGCTACAGGAGCTATGGCTGCTGGCGTCCGTGCTGTGGGGGATACGGATACTCTGGCTTCTACTGAAACCCTGCCCAGCAGCTCAGCATCTGAACTTACAAGGGACTTTCTCCCACATTTGATTTAAGGAACCGGACAGCAAACCTCATGCTGGGTTATTCCACAAATGTCTTTACATCTCAGAATTATGGGTAGATTTTCAACTGTGCCTGCATCTCCCTCATAAGCCTAGGATCCTCTACCTTTGCTGCCAGAACTGATTGGGCTGTCTGTTCACCTTCCAATAAAGCATTGAACTTGAACACAGAGAATGGTTTTGTTTTGTTCATGAAACGCAATAATGAGGACGTGGTTCTGGGCACATCCACTCCACTGTCCAAGGGGGAAGTGACCTTCCTGGCTAACAATCTTTCTTTTCCTTCACACCCTCACAAGCACGCAGAGAGACAGGAAATAGATATAAAGATTAATAACTCCACATTGAAATGCAAAAAAGTTTTGAAAGGTCTAGTGATTTAAATCTTTCAATCTCGATTTTATTCATAAAATATTCAGGTGTAAGGCAACAACAAAGAGCAATGAATATTTAACATATCTATCTATTTATTTATCAACACATAGATTTTATTTACCTCAACTAACATTTCTCAATTCAACCCTTCCATTCATTCAAAATTGGTTTATGTTTTTAATTTTGCTTTTAATTTCAGAGAGCAACAAGGAGGGAGAAGAAGATAGAAACATCAAGGATGAGAGAGAATCATTCATTGATTGGTTGTCTCCTGTATGGCCCCTCTGGTGATTGAGCCTGCATGTGCCCTTGGCGGGAATCGAACTCGGGAACCTTCAGTCCACAGACCGATCCTCTATCCCAGGGGTCCTCAAACTTTTTAAACAGGGGGCCAGTTCACTGTCCCTCAGACCGTTGGAGGGCCAGACTATAGTTTTAAAAAAACTATGAACAAATTCCTAGGCACACTGCACATATCTTATTTTGAAGTAAAAAAACAAAACGGCAAAAACACCCGCATGTGGCCCGCGGGCCGTAGTTTGAGGACGCCTGCTCTATCCACTGAGACACAGCAAGATCTGAATTTCTCCTGATAAAAATGGGGCAAAAGAGGGCATATATTTTTGATGAAATAAAAAAACAGATGGACTGAAATACCATTGCTTTCCTAGAATCAAATAATATTGTCAGAGAATAATATAAGATGAAGATATTTTGTTTAAATTGGTATAATTTGGTCAAATATGTGTGCTTGAGTCTATACTGTTAGATACTCCCTACAGCTGTGGCAGACAGAATTTAATCCTTCAGTCACTCAGCAAATATGTTGGGTTGGAAAAACAGTGAATACATTGAGATGGGAGGGAAATGTATTATCAAAAATGTAACTCATGCCCAGCCTGCGTGCCTCAGTGGTTGAGCATAGACCTATGTATGAGGTAGTCTTTGTTTGATTCCCGGTCAGGGCACATGCCTGGGTTGCAGGCTGGATGCATAGTGGGGGTCATGCAGGAGGCTGCTGATCAATGATTCCCTCTCATCATTTATATTTCCATCTCTCTCTCCCTCTCCCTTCCTCTCTGTATTAAGGAAAAAGAAAGAGAAAAGAAAAGAAAAAAAATGTTACTTATTATGGGGCCTGGTCTAGAGAACTCTGGATGTTCAAGGTCACTCTGAGTGTGAGAATCCTAATCAAAGTGTTCAAGGTTGAGTTGCTATGTGCAGACATAAGGCAAGGATGCATTAAGCCATACATTGCACCCATGTGCCTTTCTGTAGCCAAAATACTGATGTTTCTATTTGCCAAAAAGCCTCTTTGTTTTATCATGTTTGGGCATGTATGTAATGAGCCACTGACCAGCCTGCAATGGTTGCTGTTGTGAGTAATAAATCATGTCCCATTTACCTGGTTGTACCCGTGTGTCCTTCCAATGAGCCTCACCCAGAAGGGGCAAGTCCCGGCTGAGGAGCTTGCTTCTGACACTTAAAAACCGAAAACCAGCACACAAAAAACAGCAACACCAGCAAAACAAAGCCCTGGGTACATGTTAAGGTCATGGGAAACACACACAATGGTAAAGACCAAGTCCACGCGTGGGCACACTCCAGTAGGGCTTCACCTTGAACCCTGGACTCCCACTCGGGGTTCCTCAGGAGCCCAGGAAATTCGCAGAAGGCTGACGGCTAACCTCTATGATATTTCTGTTTTTCCCTCAGTCACATCCTCGCTGCCATGTTTATTTTTTGCAGCATTTCCAGGCATCAAGATTGCAGAGACTCTGATTAAAATATTATATAACCTTAAGAGTTCAGAAGTCTTTTTAATTTAAAACCCTGAAGAATTAGAATATCTTATTGAAAATATTGGGGGTTCAGTGAAAAGGAAAAGGGACACAGAGTCGGTAATGTTGTGACCAGTTTGCACAGTGACAGGTGATTGCCAGGTCATTACTGGGGGCGGTTATTGTGAGGGATAAACATGCTGAGTCATTATATTGGGACTAATATAACCAATGTAAGATTGAATGCCAACTATTCTGGAATAAAAGATAAAATAAAAGTGTTTGCTGATTGGTGAACAGAAAATAATGGGCAGGACACAGAGAACTGGTAAAAAATATATGGAGACAACCGACCGGTATGTCTCAGTGGTGAAGCCCTGACCTATGAACCAGGAGGTCAAGGCTCAGTGTGATTCCTGGTCAGGGCACATGCCTGAGTTGCAGGCTTGATCTCCATTAAGTAGTGGGCTGGAGGCAGCTGATTAATGATCTTTCTCCAATAATTGATGTTTCTATCTCTCTCCCTCCTCCTTTTCCTCTGAAATCAATAAAAACAAATATTTAAAAATAAAAAAATACATATAAGGAAGAAAAATCAGGATAAAATAAAAACCCTGAGTAGAGGGATGAAGTACTGATGGGAGAATTGGATCAGAGAGGAAGACCTGGCTCGTGCGAGTGTGTGGGGACTGAGTGCAGAATGACGATGTAAAGAGAGGCTGGATGGGACAGACGATGGGTGGGATTCCAGGAAGAAAGAGAAAGAAAATAAAAAGCAACTGCAAAGCAGAGACAGGATCACCTACGTTTTCAGATAACACGTTTCTGTTTTGAAAAAGAGGGTAATGTTTAAAGAGAACTTTGTGAACAACTGTTCAGCTGGGGTTACACGTGTGAGTTTGTTGTTGTGGTCAGACCCTCAGCTTCTGAAAGGCACTTCAGTGTGTTGAGTAACCAAAAGGGTATTTTGCAAGAAGATATGTAAAATCAACATGGTTTTCTCATGTGTGTGATCAACTTGAAATACATTTCACAATTCAGGAACTTCATAGGTGTAATAATCTTAAAATGGATCTGAGTATTTGAACTGAGATGAAAGTAAGATAGGACAATCCAAAGAATGATATGCAAATTACAATGACACAATATTTAATGAGAATACTCCAACATGATGAAGGCCACGTGCTTAGAATGGAGAACTGTGTTCAGTGAGTGTTTATTCTGTGACGTGGAGGCAGATGTGCTTCTCCTTAGAAACACAGACTGTCATGGGTTCCAGGGGCTCTAACCAGGCAGCTGTGCCGGCTCCAAATTTTTATAAATATGAGCATCTCTGGCGTCAGCAAACAGCTTAACGAGCTGCCTCAGGGCCATGAATCTCTTGGAATGAAACACAGGAATGGTCACGTGACTCAGCACCTGCTGGCTCAGGTATATAAGCTCCCTCCCCACTCGCTGGCACTCACTCTCAGGATCTTGTCTTGAACAGAAACACACTCCCCCTGACACCATGAGCTACTACGGCAGCTACTACGGAGGCCGCGGCTACGGCTGGGGCGGCTTTGGTGGCCTTGGCTATGGCTATGGCTCCGGCTGGGGCTGGGGCGGCCTTGGTGGCCTGGGCTGTGGCTATGGCTACAGGAGCTACGGCTGCTGGCGTCCGTGCTGCTCTGGGGGATACGGATACTCTGGCTTCTACTGAAACCCTGCCCAGCAGCTCAGCATCTGAACTTACAAGGGACTTCCTCCCACATTTGATCTAAGTAACCAGACAGCTAACCTCATGCTGGGTAATTTGCAGAAACGTCTTTAGTTCCTCAGAATTTGGGTAGATTTTCAACTGTGCCTGCATCTCCCTCATAAGCCTAGGATCCTCTACGTTTGCTGTCAGAACTGATTGGACTGTCTGTTCACCTTCCAATAAAGCATTGAACGTGAACACAGAGAATGGTTTTGTTTTGTTCATGAAATGCAATTATGAGGACATGGTTCTGGGCACATCCACTCCACTGTACAAGTGGGAAGCAATCTTCTCAGCTAACTATCTTTCTTTTCCTTCACACACTCACAAACATGCAGAGAGGCAGGAAATGGATATAAAGTTTAATAAGTCTACAATGAAATGGAAAAAAACATTTTGATAGGACCAGTGATTTAAAATCTTCAGTCTCCTGACTTTATTCATAACATATTCAGACTTAAGTCAACAACAAATAGCAATGAATATTTAACATGTCTATCTACTTATTTATCAACATATGTATTTTATTTAACTCAATTAATATTTCCCAATTCAATACCTCTATTCATTAAAACTTTATGTTTTAAATTTTTCTTAAGGGAGAGGGAGATAGAATCATCAAGGATGAGAGAGAATCATTCATTGATTGGTTCATGGCCACCTCTGGTGATTGAGCCTGCAACCTGCGTATGTGTCCTTGGCAGGAATCCAACTCATGAGCCTTTAGTCAACAGACCCATCCTCTATCCACTGAGCCAAAGTAGAGAGGGCAACTCCAATCATTTTTAACTGACGTGTCTGTTCCCGTTCCTCTGCTCTCAATTGTGTCACTGACACCTTCCTCACCACCATCACCACGTGAGGCATTAGCTTCAGTCCCGTCAGGGAAAGAAACACAAGACATAATTATGAATGAATTATTATTATTTGAAGCTGAAATAAAAGAGTTTTCTTAAAAGTCTGTATTTCAGGAAGATCTGAATTTCTCCTGATAAAAATTCGGCAACACGGAGCATATATTTAGATGAAATGAAAAAAAAACGAATGAACTGAAATACCAATGTTTTGTAGAATTAAATAATGTCATGAGAGAATAATATAAGATGAAGCTATTTTGTTTGAATTGGTAAAATTTGGTCAAATATGTGTGCTTGCGTCTATACTGTTAGATACTCCCTACAGCTGTGCAGGTAGAATTTAATCTTTCAGTCACTTAGCAAGTATGTTTTCTTTGAAAAACAGTGAATACATTGAGATGGGAGGGAAATGTATCATCAAAAATGTAACTCATGCCCGGCCTGAGTGCCTCAGTGGTTGAGCATCAACCTATGAACGAGGTAGTCATGGTTCGATTCCTGGTCAGGGCACATGCCTGAGTTGCAGGCTTGATCCCCAGTGGGGGTCATGCAGGAGGCTGATGATCAATGATTTCCTCTCATCATTGATGATTCTATCTCTCTCTCCCTTCTCCCTTCCTCTCTGTATTAAAAAAAAAGTAAGAGAAAAGAAAAGAAAAAATATATTACTTATTATGGGGCCCTGTCTAGAATACTCTGGATGTTCAAGGCCACTCTGAGTGTGGGAATCCTAATCAAAGTGTTCAAGGTTGAGTTGCTAAGTGCAGGCATAAGGCAAGGATGCATTAAGGCATACATTGCACCCATGTGCCTTTCTGTAGCCAAAATACTGATGTTTCTATTTGGCAAAAAGCCTCTTTCATTTGAGCGTGTTTGGGCATGTATGTAAGGAGCCACTGACCAGCCTGCAGTGGCTCCTGTTGTGTGTTATAAAGCATGACCCATATGTCTGCTTGTACCCTCGTGTTCTTCCGATTCTCCTCACTCAGATGGGTAAAGTCCTGGCTGAGGAGCTTGCCTCTGGCACTTATAAACCTCAAAACAGAACAAAAAAAACCAGCACCACCTACAGAACAAAGCCCTGGCTACATGTTAAGGTCATGGGAAGCACACACAATGGTAAAGACCGAGCCCAGGTGTGGGCACACTCCAGTAGGGCCTCACCTTGAACCGTGGCTCACACTCGGGTTTTCTCAGGAGCTGACAAATTCGCAGAAGGCTGGTAGCTAAGGTCTATGAAAGTGGTCAGCAAACTCTTTAGTCAACAGAGCCAAATATCAACAGCACAACAATTGAAATTTCTTTAGAGAGCCAAATTTTTTAAACGTAAACTTCTTCTAACGCCACATCTTCAAAATAGACTCTCCCAGGCTGTGGTATTTTGTGGAAGAGCCACACTGAAGGGGCCAAAGAGCTGCATGTGTCTCGCGAGCCGCGGTTTGCCGACCGCTGGTCTATGATATTTCTGTTTTTGTCTCAGTCACATCCTCCCTGCCATATATTTTCTTTGCAGCATTTCCAGGCATCAAGATCGCAGAGACTCTGCTTGAAATCTATATATATATATATATATATATATATATATATATATATATATATATGAGCCTAATCTACTTAACGACTGAACGAAACATTTACTGGTCGCTATGATGCACAGTGACCAACAGGGAACAGACGCTCAACACAAAGGATCAGGCTCCCTCCCCTGTGGATCGGGCCTGTGGGCATCAGGCTGAAACCAGATCTCAGACATCCCTAGAGGGGTCCCAGATTGCGAGAGGGCACAGGCCAGGCCCAGGGACCCCACTAGTGTACAAATCTGTGCACTGGGCCTCTAGTTTTATATAATCTTAAGAGTTCAAAAGTCTTTTTAATTTAAAACCCTAAAGAATTAGAATATCTTATTGAAAATGTTGGGAGTTGAGTGAAAAGGGAAAGAAAGGGACACAGAGTCGGTAATGTTGTGAGAAGTTTGCACAGTGACAGGCGATTCCCAGGTCATTACTCCAAGAGGCCATTGTGAGGAATAAACATGCTGAGTCATTATATTGTGACTAATATAACCAATATCAGATTGCATGCCAACTATTCTGAAATAAAAGATAAAGTAAAAGTGTTTGCTGATTGGTGAACAGAAAATAAGGGGCAGGACACAGAGAATTGGTAAAAAATATATGGACACAAGCGGCCAGTATGTCTCAGTGGTTAACCATTGACCTATGAACTAGGAGGTGAAGGTTCAGTGTGATTCCTGGTCAGGGCACATGCCCGGGTTACAGGCTTGATCCTCAGTATGTGGTGTGCAGGAGGCAGCCAATTAATGATTTTTCTCTCATCATTGATGTTTCTATCTCTCTCCATCTTCCTTTTCCTCTGAAATCATTAAAAACAAAATTTTAAAAAGAAAAAATGCACACAAGGAAGAAAAATCAGGATAAAATAAAAAAACCTGAGTAGAGGGATGAAGTACTGATGGGAGAAATGGATCAGAGAGGAAGACCTGGCTTGTGCGAGTGTGTGTGGGACTGAGTGCAGAATGACAACTTGAAGAGAGGCTGGATGGGACAGACGATGGGTGGGATTCCAGGAAGAACAGAGAAAGAAAATAGTAAGTAACTGCAAAGCAGGAGACAAGATCACCTATGTTTTCAGATAACAGGTTTCTGTTTTGAAAAAGAGGGTAATATTTAAAGAGAATGCTTTGAACGGGTGTTCAGCCTGGGGTTACACGTGTGAGTTTGTTGCTGTGGTCAGATCCTCAGCTTCTGAAAGGCATTTCACTGTATTGAGTAACCAAAAAGGTATGTTGCAAGAAGATATGTAAAATCAACATGGCTTTCTCATGTGTGTGTTCAACTTGGGAGAAATACATTTGACAATTAAGGAATTTCATAGGTGTAAGAATCTTAAATTGGATCCGAGTATTTGAACTGAGATGAAAGTAAGATAGGACAATCCAAAGAATGATATGCAAATTACAATGACACAATATTTAATGAGAACACCAACCAGCATGACGAAGGCCACGCGCTTAGGAATGGGGAATTGTGTTTAGTGAGTTTTTAATCTGTGACGTGGAAGACAGATATGCTTCTCCTTAGAAACAAAGACTGTCTGTGGAGAACAGTATGGAGTTTCCTCAAAAAACAAAAAATGGAACTCCCATTTGACCGAATGATCCCACTTCTTGCAATATATCCCAAGAAACTAGAAACACCGATCAGAAAGGATATATGAACCCCTATGTTCATAGAAGCACAATTCACCATAGCTAAGATTTGGAAACAGCCTAAGTGCCCATCAGCAGATGAGTGGATTAGAAAACTGTGGTACATCTACACAATGGAATACTATGCTGAGGTATAAAAGAAGGAATTCTTACCATTTGCAACAGCATGGATGGAACTGGAGAGCATTACGCTAAGTGAAATAAGCCGGTCAGAGAAAGATAAATATCACATGATCTCACTCATTTATGGAATATAATGAACAACATAAACTGATGAACAAAAACAGATCCAGAGACAGATAAGCATTGATCAGACCATCAAACCTCAGAAGGAAGGTAGGGGAGGGTGGGGGTAAGGAGGAGAGATCAACCAAAGGACTTCTATGCATGCATATGAGCCTACCCAATGTACACAGACAACAGGGGGGTGAGGGCATGAGTGTGGGGATTGGAGACGTAATGGGAAAATAAGGACACATATGTAATACCTTAATCGATAAAAAAAAAAAAAAGAAACAAAGAATATCATGTGTTTCAGGGACTCTAACCAGGCAGCTGTGCTGGCTCCAAATTTTCATAAATTTGAGCATCTCTGGTGTCAGCAAACAGATTAACGAGCGGCCTCAGGGCCATGAATCTCTTGGAATGAAACACAGGAATGGTCACGTGATTCGGCACCTGCTGGCTCAGGTATATAAGCTCCCTCCCCACTCGCTGGCCCTCACTCTCAGGATCTCGTCTTGAACAGAAACACACTCCCCCTGACACCATGAGCTACTACGGCAGCTACTACGGAGGCCGCGGCTATGGCTGGGGCGGCTTTGGTGGCCTGGGCTATGGCTATGGCTCCGGCTGGGGCTGGGGCGGCCTTGGTGGCCTGGGCTGTGGCTATGGCTATAGGAGCTACGGCTGCTGGCGTCCGTGCTGCTGTGGGGGATACGGATACTCTGGCTTCTACTGAAATCCTGCCCAGCAGCTCAGCATCTGAACTTACAAGGGACTTCCTTCCACATTTGATCTAAGTAACCGGACAGCTAACCTCATGCTGGGTTATTCCACAAACGTCTTTACTTCTCAGAATTATGGGTAGATTTTGAACTGTGCCTGCATCTCCCTCATAAACCTAGGATCCTCTACCTTTGCTGTCATAACTGATTGGACTGTCTGTTCACCTTCCAATAAAGCATTGAACGTGAACACAGAGAATGGTTTTGTTTTGTTCATGAAACGCAATAATGAGGACGTGGTTCTGGGCACATCCACTCCACCGTCCAAGGGGGAAGCTACCTTCCTGGCTAACAATCTTTCTTTTCCTTCACACACTCACAAGCGTGCACAGAGACAGGAAATAGATGTAAAGATTAATAAGTCTACACCGAAATGGAATAAATGTTTTGAAACGACCAGTGATTTAAATCCTTCAATCTCTTGATTTTAATTATAAAATATTCAGACTTAAGTCAAAAACAAATAGCAATGAATATTTAACATATCTATCTATTTATTTATCAACACATGGATTTTATTTAAATCAACTAACATTTCCCAATTCAATCCTTCCATTCATTCAAAATTGGCTTATGTTTTTAATGTTTCTTTAATTTCAGAGAGCAAGGCGGTGGGAGAAGGAGATAGAAACATCAAGGATGGGAGAGAATCATTCATTGATCTGTTGCCTGCTGCATGGCACTCTCAGGTGACTAAGCCTCCAACCTGGACATGTGCCCTTGACGGAATCAATCTTGGGACCCTTCAGTCCACAGACTGATCCTCTGTACACTGAGCCACAGCAAGATCTGAATTTCCCCTGATAAAAATGGGGCAACACAGGGCATATATTTTTGATGAAATAAAAAACAACAACAGATGGACTGAAATACCATTGCTTTCCTAAAATCAAATAATACCATCAGAGAATAATATAAGATGAAGATATTTTGTTTAAATTGGTATAATTTGGTCAAATATGTGTGCTTTGAGTCTATGCTGTTAGAAACTCCCTATAGCTGTGGCAGACAGAATTTAATCTTTCAGTCACTCAGCAAATCTGTTTTGTTTGAAAAACAGTGAATACATTCATATGGGAGGGAAATGTATTGTCAAAAATGTAACTTATGCCCAGCTTGCGTGCCTCAGTGGTTGAGCATCGACCTATGAACCAAAAGGTCAGGTTCGATTCCCGGTCAGGGCACATGCCTGGGTTGCAGGCTCAGTCCCCAGTGGGGGTCATGCAGGAAGCTGCTGATCAATGATTCCTTGTCATCACTGATGTTTCTATCTCTCTCTCCTTCTTCTTCCTCTTTGTATTAACAAAAAAATAAAGAGAAAAGAAAAATTATGTTACTTACTATGGGGCCCTTTGTAGAGTACTCTTGATGTTCAAGGCCACTCTGAGGGTGAGAATCCTAATCAAAGTGTTCAAGGTTGAGTCGCTATATGCAGGTGCAAGGCAAGGATGCATTAAGCCATACATTGCACGCAAGTGCCTTTCTGTAGCCAAAATACTGATGTTAAAATTTGGCAAAAACCTTTTTTCTTTGAGTGTGTTTTGGGCATGTATGTAAGGAGCCACTGACCAGCCTGCAGTGGCTGCTGTTGTGTGTAATAAAGCATGTCCCAATTGCCTGCTTGTACCTTCGTGTCCTTCCAATCCCCCTCACCCAGAAGGGTCAAGTTCTGGCTGAGGAGCTTGCCTCTGACACTTATAAACCTCAAACCAGAACAAATAAAAAAACAGCAACACCTACAAAACAAAGCCCTGGGTACAGGTTAAAGTCATGGGAAGCACACACAATGGTAAAGACCGAGCCCAGGCGTGGGTACACTCCAGTATGGCTTCACCTTGAACCCTGGCCACAACTCGGATTTCATTACGAGCTGAGGAAATTCGCAGAAAGCTAGCGGCTAACCTCTATGATATTTCTGTTTTTGTCTCAGTCACATCCTCGCTGCCATGTTTATTTTTTGCAGCATTACCAGGCATCAAGATTGCAGAGACTCTGATTAAAATATTATATAATCTCAAGAGTTCAGCAGTCTTTTTAATTTAAAACCCTGAAAAATTAGAATATCTTATTGAAAATATTGGGGGTTCAGTGAAAAGGAAAAGGGACACAGAGTCGGTATTGTTGTGACAAGTTTGCACAGTGACAGGTGATTCCCAGGTCATTACTCCGAGAGGCCATTGTGAGGGATAAACATACTGAGTCATTATAATGTGACTAATACAACCAATGTAAGATTGCATGCTAACGATTCTAAAATAAAACATAAAATGAACGTGTTTGCTGATTGGTGAACAGAAAATAAGGGGCAGGACACAGAGAATTGATAAAGAAGATATGAACAGAACCGGCCGGTATGTCTCAGTGGTTAAGCCCTGACCCATGAACCAGGAGGTCATGGTTCAGTGTGATTCCTGGTCAGGGCACATGCCCAGGTTACAGGCTTGATCCTCAGTATGGGGTGTGCAGGAGACATCCAATTAATGATTTATCTCTCATCACTGATGTTTCTCTCTCTCTCCATCCTCCTTTTCCTCTGAAATCAATAAAAACAAAATTTTATAAAGAAAAAAAATACATATAAGGAAAAAACTCAGGCTAATATAAAAACCCTGAGTGGAGGGATGAAGTACTGATGGGAGAATTGGATCAGAGAGGAAGACCTGGCTCGTGCTAGTGTGTGGGGACTGAGTGCAGAATGACGACGTAAAGAGAGGCTGGATGGGACAGACGATGGGTGGGATTCCAGGAAGAAAGAGAAAGAAAATAAAAAGCAACTGCAAAGCAGGAAATAGGATCACCTACGTTTTCGGATAACACGTTTCTGTTTTGAAAAAGAGGGTAATGTTTAAAGAGAACGTTTTGAATGGGTGTTCAGCTGGGGTTACACGTGTGAGTTTGTTGTTGTGGTCAGATCCTCAGCTTCTCAAAAGCACTTCACTGTGTTGAGTAATCAAAAGGGTATTTTGCAAGAAGATATGTAAAATCAACATGGTTCTCTCATGTGTGTGTTCAACTTGAGAGAAATTCATTTGACAATTCAGGAACTTCATAGGTGTAAGGATCTTAAATTGGATCCGAGTATTTGAACTGAGATGAAAGTAAGATAGGACAATCCAAAGAATGATATGCAAATTACAATGACACAATATTTAATGAGAACACTCCAACATGACGAAGGCCACGCGCTTAGGAATGGAGAATTGTGTTCAGTGAGTGTTTATTCTGTGACGTGGAGTCAGATGTGCTTCTCCTTAGAAACACAGACTGTCATGGGTCCCAGGGGCTCTAACCAGGCAGCTGTGCCGGCTCCAAATTTTCAAAAATATGAGCATCTCTGGCGTCAGCACACAGATTAACGAGCTGCCTCAGGGCCATGAATCTCTTGGAATGAAACACAGGAATGGTCACGTGATTCGGCACCTGCTAGCTCAGGTATATAAGCTCCCTCCCCACTCGCTGGCACTCACTCTCAGGATCTCCTCTTGAACAGAAACACACTCCCCCTGACACGATGAGCTACTACGGCAGCTACTACGGAGGCCGCGGCTACGGCTGGGGCGGCTTTGGTGGCCTTGGCTATGGCTATGGCTCCGGCTGGGGCTGGGGAGGCCTTGGTGGCCTGGGCTGTGGCTATGGCTACAGGAGCTATGGCTGCTGGCGTCCATGCTGCTCTGGGGGATATGGATACTCTGGCTTCTACTGAAACCCTGCCCAGCAGCTCAGCATCTGAACTTACAAGGGACTTCCTTCCACATTTGATCTAAGTAACCGGACAGCTAACCTCATGCTGTGTTATTCTACAAAAGTCTTTACTTCTCAGAATTATGGGTAGATTTTCAACTGTGCCTGCATCTCCCTCATAAACCTAGGATCCTCTACCTTTGCTGTCAGAAATGATTGGACTATCTGTTCACCTTCCAATAAAGCATTGAACTTGAACACAGAGAATGGTTTTGTTTTATTCATGAAACGCAATAATGAGGACGTGGTTCTGGGCACATCCACTCCACCGTTCAAGGGGGAAGCTACCTTCCTGGCTAACAATCTTTCTTTTCCTTCACACACTCACAAGCACGCAGAGAGGCAGGAAATAGATGTAAAGATTAATAAGTCTGCACCGAAATGGAAAATTGTTTTGGAAGATACAGTGACTTAAATCCTTCAATCTCTTGTTTTTATTCATAAAATATTCAGACTTAAGTCAACACAAATAACTATGAATATTTAACATATCTATCTATTTATTTATCAACACATGGATTTTATTTAACTCAACTAACATTTCCCAATTCAATCCTTCCACTCATTCATAATTGGTTTATGTTTTTAATATATCTTTTCATTTCAGAGAGCAAGGCGGTGGGAGAGGGAGATAGAAACATCAAGGATGAGAGAGAATCATTCATTGATTGGTTGTCTCCTGTATGGCCCCTTTGGTGACTGAGCCTGCATGTGCCCTTGGCCGGAATCCAATTCAGGACCCTTCAGTCCACAGACCCATCCTGTATCCACTGCGCCAAACTAGAGAGGGCAACTCCAATCATTTTTAACTGACGTGTCTGTTCCCGTTCCTCTGCTCTCACTGTGTCTCCCTCCCGGCACCTTCCTCACCACCATCACCACGCTGAGGCATTAGCTTCAATCCCGTCAGGGAAAGAAACACAAGACATAATTGTGAACCGATTATTATTGAGCTGAAGCTGAAACCAAAGAGCTTTCTTATAAATCTAAATTTCAGCAAGATCTGAATTTCTTTTGATAAAAATGGGGCAACACGGGGCATATAGTTTTGATGAAAGAAACAGATGGACTGAAACAGCGTCGCCAAACCTTTGGATCTCACTGACCACCAGTTGGCGAGCACTGGACTGAAATACCAACGTTTTCCTAGAATCAAATAATATCGCGAGAGCATAATATAAGATGAAGATATTTTGTTTAAATTGGTATAATTTGCTCAAATATGTTTGCTTGAGTCTATACTGTTAGATACTCCCTACAGCTCAGCAAATCTTTTTTGTTTGAAAAACAGTGAATACATTCAGATGGGACGGAAATGTATTATCAAAAATGTTACTTATGCCACTGTGCGTGCCTCAGTGCTTGAGCATCGACCTATGAACTAGGAGGTCAGGGTTCAATTCCTGGTCAGGGCCCACGCCTCGGTTGCAGGCTGGATCCCCATGTGGGACCTGCAGGAGGCTGCTGAACAATGATTCCCTCTCATCACTGATGTTTCTCTCTCTCCCTCCCTCTCCTTTCCTCTCTGTATTAAAAAAAAAAGAAAGAGAAAAGAAAAAAAAAAGTTACTTCTTGTAGGGCCCTGTCTAGAGAACGCTGGGTGTTCAAGGCCACTCTGAGCGTGGGAATCCTAATCAAAGTGTTCAAGGTTGAGTTGCTATGTGCAGGTGCAAGGCAAGGATGCATTAAGCCATACACTGCCCCATGTGCCTTTCTGTAGCCAAAATACGGATGTTACTATTTGGCAAAAACGTTTTTTCTTTGAGCGTGTTTGAGCATGTATGTAAGGTGCCACTGACCAGCCTGTTGTGTGTAATAAAGCATGTCCCAATTGCCTGCTTGTACCTTCATTTTTTTGAGATTCCCCTCACCCAGAAGAGTCAAGTCCCTGGCCGAGGAGCTTGCCTCTCACACTTATAAACCTCAAAACAGAACAAAAACCACGGCACCACCAATAAAACAAAGCCCTGGGTACATGTGAAAGTCATATGAAGCACACACAATGGTAAAGTCCAAGCCCAAGGCATGGACACACTCCAGTAGGACTTCACCTTGAACCCTGGGCTCACACTCGGATTTCATTACGAGCCGAGGAAATTCGCAGAAGGCTGGCGGCTAACCTCTATGATATTTCTGTTTTTGCCTCAGTCACATCCTACCTGCCATGTTTATTTTTTGCAGCATCTCTAGGCATCAAGACTGCAGAGACTCTGATTAAAATATTATATAATCTTAAGAGTTCAGAAGTCTTTTTAATTTAAAACCCTGAAGAATTGAAATATCTTATTTAAAATGTTGGGGGGTTGAGTGAAAAGGAAAAGGGTGCATAGAATCAGTAACATTGTGAACAGTTTGCAAAGTGACAGGTGATTGCTAGGTCATTACTGGGGAGGCCATTGTGAGGTATAAACATGCTGAGTCATTATATTGTGCATTATATTGTTCAGTCATTATATATATACGTATATTAAAAGAGGTAATATGCAAATTTGCCTGGACGCCATAACAGTCATGAGCAGTCAGGCGGAGGCTGCGTACAGGTGAGGCCCGGAGCTGAGTCGGAGAAAGACCAGGGGCACCTGTTCCAGCCCAGCGCACCAGCAGGCCCACCTCTGTGCCTGAGCTATAGAGGAAACACCTTTTCTGACCGCTCATTGGCTAAGCTCCCCGTACGCCACTCTCAATGTTCTTGGTAACTTGGGTGATAAGAATCCAAGGTGATCTATGGTTTATCCACCACACTCCTGAAGGAACAACGAAGGTCTGTGGCAGGAGAAACTGAGAAATGTCATATCCCGCCCTAGCTGGTTTGGCCAGTGGATAGAGCCTCGGCCTGCGGACAGCAGGGTCTGGGTTCAATTCTAATCAAGGGCGTGTACCTAGGTAGCAGGCTCCTCCCTGGCAGGGGCCCAGGTCAAGGCTCATGCAGGAGGCAACCAATCGAAGTGTTCCTCTCACACTGATGTTTCTCTGTGTCTTTCACTCTCTCTTCCATGCTCTCTAAAAATCAATGGAAAAATATCCTCAGGTGAGGATAAAAAAGAAAGAAAGAAATGTCATATCCTATGAAAGAGACATCTCGAAAGTGCCTACAGAAAGTGGTCATTTTTTCATGGTGAAGGTACTGGAGTCTGTGTTGATGAAAACACATTGGCGGCTGTGGAGGCCGGCAGTGGCAGCAGCAGCGGGGTAATGGGGTGGTGCTTTTCCCTGATCTGCTGCTCCCAGAAGGAGGCACAACTTCAGCTTAGGCGCGCTCCCCGTGGGACATCCCCTGAGGGCTACTGAACTGTGAGAGGAGGCAGGCTGGGTCGAGGGACCCACTGACCCCGTGCACGAATTTCATGCTCCAGGCCTCTAGTATAAAATAAAAGTGATTGCTGATTGCAGAACACAAGATAAGGGGTAGAACACAGAGAACTGATGAAGAATATACAGAAAAAACCGGCTAGTATGTCTCAGTGGTTAAGCCCTGACCTATGAACCAGGAGGTCACGGTTCAGTTTGATTCCTGCTCAGGGCACATTCCCGGGTTACAGGCTTGATCCCCAGTATGGGTGTGCAGGAGGCAGCCGATTAATGATTTTTCTCTCATCATTGATGTTTCTATCTCTCTCCCTCCTCCTTTTCCTCTGAAATCAATAAAAACAAAATTTTATAAAGAAAAAAAATACATATAAGGAAAAAACTCAGGCTAATATAAAAACCCGGAGTGGAGGGATGAAGTACTGATGGGAGAAATGGATCAGAGAGGAAGACCTGGCTCGTGCGAGTGTGTGGGACTGAGTACAGAATGACGACGTAAAGAGAGGCTGGATGGGACAGACGATGGGTGGGGTTCCAGGAAGAAAGAGAAAGAAAATAAAAAGCAACTGCAAAGCAGGAGACAAGATCACCTACGTTTTCGGATAACACGTTTCTGTTTTGAAAAAGAGGGTAATGTTTAAAGAGAACGTTTTGAACGGGTGTTCAGCTGGGGTTACGCGTGTGAGTTTGTTGTTGTGGTCAGATCCTCAGCTTCTGAAAGGCATTTCACTGTGTTGAGTAACCAAAAGGGTATTTTGCAAGAAGATATGTAAAATCAACATGGTTTTCTCATGTGTGTGATCAACTTGAGAGAAATAGATTTGACAATTCAGGAATTTCATAGGTGTCAGGATATTAAATTGGATCCGAGTATTTGAACTGAGATGAAAGTAAGATAGGACAATCCAAAGAATGATATGCAAATTACAATGACACAATATTTAATGAGAACACTCCAACATGACGAAGGCCACGCGCTTAGGAATGGAGAATTGTGTTCAGTGAGTGTTTATTCTGTGACGTGGAGGCAGATGTGCTTCTCATTAGACACAAAGAATGTCATGGGTTCCAGGGGCTCTAACCAGGCAGCTGTGCCGGCTCCAAATTTTCATAAATATGCGTATCTCTGGCGTCAGCACACAGATTAATGAGCTGCCTCAGGGCCATGAATCTTTTGGGATGATACACAGGAATGGTCACGTGATTTAGCACCTGCTGGCTCAGGTATATAAGCTCCCTCCCCACGCGCTGGCACTCACTCTCAGGATCTCGTATTGAACAGAAACACACTCCCCCTGACACTATGAGCTACTACGGCAGCTACTACGGAGGCCGCGGCTACGGCTGGGGCGGCTTTGGTGGCCTGGGCTATGGCTATGGCTCCGGCTGGGGCTGGGGCGGCCTTGGTGGCCTGTGCTGTGGCTGTGGCTACAGGAGCTATGGCTGCTGGCGTCCGTGCTGCTGTGGGGGATACGGATACTCTGGCTTCTACTGAGATCCTGCCCAGCAGCTCAGCATCTGAACTTACAAGGGACTTCCTTCCACATTTGATCTAAGGAACCGGACAGCTAACCTCATGCTCTGTTATTCTACAAAAGTCTTTACTTCTCAGAATTATGGGTAGATTTTGAACTGTGCCTGCATCTCCCTCATAAACCTAGGATCCTCTACCTTTGCTGTCAGAAATGATTGGACTATCTGTTCACCTTCCAATAAAGCATTGAACGTGAACACAGAGAATGGTTTTGTTTTGTTCATGAAACACAATTATGAGGACGTGGTTCTGGGCACATCCACTCCACTGTCCAAGGGGGAAGCTACCTTCCTGGCTAACAATCTTTCTTTTCCTTCACACACTCACAAGCACGCAGAGAGGCAGGAAATAGATATAAAGATTAATAAGTCTACACCGAAATGGAAAATTGTTTTGGAAGATACAGTGACTTAAATCCTTCAATCTCTTGTTTTTATTCATAAAATATTCAGACTTAAGTCAACACAAATAACTATGAATATTTAACATATCTATTTATTTATCAACACATGGATTTTATTTAACTCAACTAACATTTCCCAATTCAATCCTTCCACTCATTCAAAATTGGTTTATGTTTTTAATATATCTTTTCATTTCAGAGAGCAAGGCGGTGGGAGAGGGAGGTAGAAACATCAAGGATGAGAGAGAATCATTCATTGATTGGTTGTCTCCTTATGGCCCCTCTGGTGACTGAGCCTGCAACCTGGGCATGTGCCCTTGGCCGGAATCCAACTCAGGACCCTTCAGTCCACAGACCCATCCTCTATCCACTGAGCCAAAGTAGAGAGGGCAACTCCAATCATTTTTAACTGACATGTCTGTTCCCTGTCCTCTGCTCTCACGGTGTCTCTCTGGCACCTTCCTCACCACCATCACCACGCTGAGGCATTAGCTTCAATCCCTTCAGGGAAAGAAACACAAGACATAATTGTGAACCGATTATTATTGAGCTGAAGCTGAAACCAAAGAGCTTTCTTATAAATCTAAATTTCAGCAAGATCTGAATTTCTTTTGATAAAAATGGGGCAACACGGGGCATATAGTTTTGATGAAATAAACGGGTGGACTGAAGCAGCGGTCGCCAAACCTTTGGATCTCACTGACCACTAGTTGGCGAGCACTGGACTGAAATACCAACGTTTTCCTAGAATCAAATAAAATTGCGAGAGCATAATATAAGATGAAGATATTTTGTTTAAATTGGTATAATTTGCTCAAATATGTTTGCTTGAGTCTATACTGTTAGATACTCCCTACAGCTCAGCAAATCTTTTTTGTTTGAAAAACAGTGAATACATTCAGATGGGAGGGAAATGTATTATCAAAAATGTTACTTATGCCACTCTGCGTGCCTCAGTGCTTGAGCATCGCCCTATGAACTAGGAGGTCAGGGTTCAATTCCTGGTCAGGGCTCACGCCTCGGTTGCAGGCTGGATCCCCATGTGGGACCTGCAGGAGGCTGCTGAACAATGATTCCCTCTCATCACTGATGTTTCTCTCTCTCCCTCCCTCTCCTTTCCTCTCTGTATTAAAAAAAAAAAGAAAGAGAAAAGAAAAAAAAAGTTACTTCTTGTAGGGCCCTGTTTAGAGAACTCTGGGTGTTTAAGCCCACTCTGAGCGTGGGAATTCTAATCAAAGTTTTGAAGGTTGAGTTGCTATGTGCAGGTGCAAGGCAAGGACACAGCAAGCCATACACTGCCCCACGTGCCTTTCTGTAGCCAAAATACGGATGTTACTATTTGGCAAAAACCTTTTTTCTTTGAGCGTGTTTGAGCATGTATGTAAGGTGCCACTGACCAGCCTGTTGTGTGTAATAAAGCATGTCCCAATTGCCTGCTTGTACCTTCATTTTTTTGAGATTCCCCTCACCCAGAAGAGTCAAGTCCCTGGCCGAGGAGCTTGCCTCTCACACTTATAAACCTCAAAACAGAACAAAAACCACAGCACCACAAACAAAACAAAGCCCTGGGTACATGTGAAAGTCATATGAAGCACACACAGTGGTAAAGTCCTAGCCCAAGGCATGGGCACACTCCAGTATGGCTTCACCTTGAACCCTGGACTCCCACTCGGATTTCATTACGAGCTGAGGAAATTCGCAGAAGGCTGGTGGCTAACCTCTATGATATTTCTGGTTTTGCCTCAGTCACATCCTCGCTGCCATGTTTATTTTTTGCAGCATCTCTAGGCATCAAGACTGCAGAGACTCTGATTAAAATATTATATAATCTTAAGAGTTCAGAAGTCTTTTTAATTTAAAACCCTGAAGAATTGGAATACCTTATTTAAAATGTTGGGGGGTTGAGTGAAAAGGAAAAGGGTGCATAGAATCGGTAACGTTGTGAACAGTTTGCAAAGTGACAGGTGAATGCTAGGCCATTACTGGGGAGGCCATTGTGAGGTATAAACATGCTGAGTCATTATATTGTGCATTATATTGTTCAGTCATTATATATATACGTATATTAAAAGAGGTAATATGCAAATTTGCCTGGACGCCGTAACAGTCATGACCAGTCAGGAGGAGGCTTTGCACAGGTGAGGCCCGGAGCTGAGTCGGAGAAAGATCAGGGGGGCCAGTTCCAGCCCAGCGCACCAGCAGGCCCACCTCTGTGCCTGAGCTGCAGAGGAAACACCTTTTCTGACCGCTCATTGGCTAAGATCCCCGTACGCCACTCTCAATGTTCTTGGTAATTTGTGTGATAAGAATCCAAGAAGGTGATCTATGGTTTATCCACCTCACTCCTGAAGGAACAACGAAGGTCTGTGGCAGGAGGGACTGAGAAATGTCATATCCCGCCCTAGCTGGTTTGGTCAGTGGATAGAGCCTCGGCCTGCGGACAGCAGGGTCTGGGTTCAATTCTAATCAAGGCGTGTACCTAGGTTGCAGGCTCCTCCCTGGCAGGGGTCCAGGTCAAGGCTCATGTAGGAGGCAACCAATCGAAGTGTTCCTCTCACACTGATGTTTCTCTGTGTCTTTCACTCTCTCTTCCACGCTCTCTAAAAATCAATGGAAAAATATCCTCAGGTGAGGATAAAAAAGAAAGAAAGAAATGTCATATCCTATGAAAGAGACATCTCGAAAGTGCCTACAGAAAGTTGTCATTTTTTCATGGTGAAGGGACTGGAGACTGTGTTGATGAAAACACATTGACGGCTGTGACGGTCGGCAGTGGCAGCAGCAGCGGGGTGATGGGGGTGGTGCTTTTCCCTGATCTGCTGGTCCCAGAAGGAGGCATAACTTTGGCTTAGGCGCGCTCCCCCTGGGACATCCCCTGAGGGCTACTGAACTGTGAGAGGAGGCAGGCTGGGTCGAGGGACCCACCGACTCCGTGCACGAATTTCATGCTCCAGGCCTCTAGTATAAAATAAAAGTGATTGCTGATTGCAGAACACAAGATAAGGGGTAGAACACAGAGAACTGATAAAGAATATACAGAAAAAAACGGCCGGTATGTCTGTGGTTAAGCTCTGACATATGAACCAGGAGGTCACGGTTCAGTGTGATTCCTGGTCAGGGCACATGCCCGGGTTACAGGCTTGATCCCCAGTATGGGTGTGCAGGAGGCAGCCAATTAATGATTTTTCTCTTATCATTGATGTTTCTATCTCTCTCCCTCCTCCTTTTCCTCTGAAATCAATAAAAACAAAATTTTATAAAGAAAAAAAATACATATAAGGAAAAAACTCAGGCTAATATAAAAACCCTGAGTGGAGGGATGAAGTACTGATGGGAGAAATGGATCAGAGAGGAAGACCTGGCTCGTGCAAGTGTGTGGGACTGAGTGCAGAATGACGACGTAAAGAGAGGCTGGATGGGACAGACGATGGGTGGGATACCAGGAAGAAAGAGAAAGAAAATAAAAAGCAACTGCAAAGCAGAGACAAGATCATCTACGTTTTCGGATAATACGTTTCTGTTTTGAAAAAGAGGGTAATGTTTAAAGAGAACTTTGTGAACGGGTGTTCACCTGGGGTTACGCGTGTGAGTTTGTTGTTGTGGTCAGACCCTCAGCTTCTGAAAGGCATTTCACTGTGTTGAGTAACCAAAAGGGTATTTTGCAAGGAGATATGTAAAATCAACATGGTTTTCTCATGTGTGTGTTCAACTTGAGAGAAATACATTTGACAAGGAATTTCATAGGTGTAATAATCTTAAATTGGATCCGAGTATTTGAACTGAGATGAAAGTAAGATAGGACAATCCAAAGAATGATATGCAAATTACAGTGACACAATATTTAATGAGAACACTCCAAAATGACGAAGGCCACGCGCTTAGGAATGGAGAATTGTGTTCAGTGAGTGTTTATTCTGTGATGTGGAGGCAGATGTGCTTCTCCTTAGACACACAGACTGTCATGGGTTCCAGGGGCTCTAACCAGGCAGCTGTGCCGGCTCCAAATTTTCATAAATATGCGTATCTCTGGCGTCAGCACACAGATTAACGAGCTGCCTCAGGGCCATGAATCTTTTGGGATGATACACAGGAATGGTCACGTGACTCAGCACCTGCTGGCTCAGGTATATAAGCTCCCTCCCCACTCGCTGGCACTAACTCTCAGGATCTCGTCTTGAACAGAACACACTCCCCCTGACACCATGAGCTACTACGGCAGCTACTACGGAGGCCGCGGCTACGGCTGGGGCGGCTTTGGTGGCCTGGGCTATGGCTATGGCTCCGGCTGGGGCTGTGGCGGCCTTGGTGGCCTGGGCTGTGGCTATGGCTACAGGAGCTATGGCTGCTGGCGTCCGTGCTGCTGTGGGGGATACGGATACTCTGGCTTCTACTGAGATCCTGCCCAGCAGCTCAGCATCTGAACTTACAAGGGACTTCCTTCCACATTTGATCTAAGGAACCGGACAGCTAACCTCATGCTGGGTTATTCCACAAACGTCTTTACTTCTCAGAATTATGGGTAGATTTTCAACTGTGCCTGCATCTCCATCATAAACCTAGGATCCTCTACCTTTGCTGTCATAACTGATTGGACTGTCTGTTCACCTTCCAATAAAGCATTGAACTTAAACACAGAGAATGGTTTTGTTTTGTTCATGAAACGCAATTATGAGGACGTGGTTCTGGGCACATCCACTCCACTGTCCAAGGGGGAAGCTACCTTCCTGGCTAACAATCTTTCTTTTTCTTCACACACTCACAAGCACGCAGAGAGGCAGGAAATAGATGTAAAGATTAATAAGTCTACACCAAAATGGAATAAATGTTTTGAAATGATAAATGTTTTAAATCTCTCAATTCCTTGATTTATTCATAAAATATTCTGACTTAAGTCAACCACAAATAGCAATGAACATTTAATATATATATCTATTTATGTATCAACGTATGGATTTTATTTAACTCAACGAAAAATTCTCAAGTCAATCCCTACATTCATTCAAAGTTTATGTTTTTAATGTTTCTTTTAATTTCAAAGAGCAAGGTGGAGGGAGAGGGAGGTAGAAACATCAAGGATGAGAGAGAATTATTCATTGATTGGTTGCCTCCTGCATGCCCCCCTCTGGTGATTGAGCCTCCAATCTAGGCATGTGCCCTTGGCCGGAATTCAACTCGAGACCCTTCAATCCACAGACCCATCCTGTATCCACTGAGCCAAACTAGAGAGGGCAACTCCAATCATTTTTATCTGACGTGTCTGTTCCCTGTCCTCTGCTCTCACTGAGTCTCACTGGCACCTTCCTCACCGCCATCACCACATGAGAAATTAGCTTCAATCCCGTGAGGGAAAGAAACACAAGACATAATTGTGAACCAATTATTATTTAGCTGAAGCTGAAACCAAAGATCTTTTTTTAAAAATCTAAATTTCAGCAAGATCTGAATTTCTCCTGATAATAAAGGCGCAACATGGGGCATATATTTTTGATGAAATAAAAAAACGGATTGACTTAAATACCAATGTTTTCCTAGAATCAAATAATATCATCAGAGAATAATATAAGATGAAGATATTTTGTTTAAATTGGTATAATTTGGTCAAATATGTGCGCTTGAGTCTATACTGTTAGATAATTTCTACAGCAGTGGCAGACAAAATTTAATCTTTCATTCACTCAGCCAATATGTTTTGTTTGAAAAACAGTGAATACATTCAGATGGGAGAAAAAAGTATTATCAAAAATGTAACTTATGCCTGGCCTGCATGCCTCAGGGGTTGGGCATTGACATATGAACGAGGTAGTCATGGTTTGATGCTTCTATCTCTCTCCCACTCTCCCTTCCTCTCTGTATTAAAAAACAGAAAGAGGAAAGAAAAGAAAAAATATATTACTGATTATGGGTCACAGTCTGGAATACTCTATGTTCAAGGCCACTCTGAGTGTGGGAATCCTAATCAAAGTGTTCAAGGCTGAGTTGCTATGTGCAGGCATAAGGCAAGGAAGGACCAAGCCATACATTGCACCCATGTGCCTTTCTGTAGACAAAATACTGATGTTTCTATTTGGCAAAAAGCCTCTTTTATTTGAGCGTGTTTGGGCATGTATGTAAGGAGCCACTGACCAGCCTGCAGTGGCTGCTGTTGTGTGTAATAAAGCATGTCCCATATGTCTGCTTGTACCCTCGTGTTCTTCCGATTCTCCTCACTCAGACCCGTCAAGTCCTGGCTGAGGAGCTTGCCTCTGACACTTATAAACCTCAAAACAGAACAAAAAAACCAGCACCACCAACAATACAAAGCCCTGGGGACATGTAAAAGTCGTATGGAACACACACAATGGTAAAGACCAAGCCCACGCGTGGGCACACTCCAGTAGGGCTTCACCTTGAACCCGGGGCTCACACTCGGGGTTCCTCAGGAGCTGAGGAAATTCGCAGAAGGTGTTGGCTAACGTCTATGATATTTCTGTTTTTCCCTCAGTCACATCCTCCCTGCCATGTTTATTTTTTGCAGCATTTCCAGGCATCAAGATTGCAGGTGACTCTGCTTAAAAGCTATATATATAAAAGCCTAATCTACTGAACTCCTGAATGACCCATCCACTGGTCACTATGATGCGCACTGACCAACAAGGGACAGACGCTCAACACACAGGTCAGGGTTCCTGCTTTCTGGACTGGGCCTGGGGGTATCCTGCCGAAACCAGCTCTCTGACATCCCTAGAGGGGTCCCAGATTGCAAGAGGGCACAGGCCAGGCCGAGGGACCCCACCAGTATACGAATCTATGCACGGGGCCTCTAGTATTATATAATCTTAAGAGACAGAAGATTTTTTAATTTAAAACCCTGAAGAATTAGAATATCTTATTGAAATTGGGGGTTGAGTGAAAAGGGCAAAGGGCACAGAGTCGGTAATGTTGTGACAAGTTTGCACAGTGACAGGTGTTTGCCAGGTCATTAGTGGGGGCGGCCATTGTGAGGGATAAACATGCTGAGTCATTATATTGTGCATCTGAAACTAATACAACCAATGTAAGATACATGCCAACCATTCTGAAATAAAACATAAAATGAAAGTGTTTGCGGATTGCTGAACAGAAAATAAGGGGCAGGACACAGAGGATTGGTAAAGAATATATGGACACAACCGGCCAGTATGTCTCAGTGGTTAAGCACTGACCTATGAACCAAGAATTCATGGTTCAGTTTGATTCCTGGTAAGGGCATATGCCCGGTTTGCAGGCTTGATCTCCAGTAAGTAGTGGGCTAGAGGCAGCCGATTTATGATTTTTCTCCAATAATTGATGTTTCTATCTCTCTCCCTCCTCCTTTTCCTCTGAAATCAATGAAAAAAATTTTTTAAAAATAAAAAAAATACATATAAGGAAGAAAAATCAGGCTTATATAAAAACCCTGAGTGGAGGGATGAAGAACTGATGGGAGAATTGGATCAGAGAGGAAGACGTGGCTCACGCGAGTGTGTGGGCACTGAGTGCAGAATGACGACATAAAGAGAGGCTGGATGGGACAGACGATGGGTGGGGTTCCAGGCAGGACAGAGAAAGAAAATAAAAAGCAACTGCAAAGCAGAGACAAGTTCACCTACGTTTTCAGATAATACGTTTCTGTTTTGAAAAAGAGGGTAATGTTTAAAGAGAACTTTGTGAACGGGTGTTCAGCCTGGGTTACACGTGTGAGTTTTTTGTTGTGGTCAGATCCTCAGCTTCTGAAAGGCACTTCACTGTGTTGAGTAACCAAAAGGGTATTTTGCAAGAAGATATGTTAAATC
The DNA here is from genome assembly GCF_951640355.1 of Cnephaeus nilssonii. Classification (NCBI taxonomy): domain Eukaryota; kingdom Metazoa; phylum Chordata; class Mammalia; order Chiroptera; family Vespertilionidae; genus Cnephaeus; species Cnephaeus nilssonii. The sequence continues at coordinate 640,553 of NC_137074.1, read as the reverse complement.
AACATGGTTTTCTCATGTGTGTGTTCAACTTGAGAGAAATTCATTTGACAATTAAGGAACTTCATAGGTGTAAGAATCTTAAATTGGATCCGAGTATTTGAACTGAGATGAAAGTAAGATAGGACAATCCAAAGAATGATATGCAAATTACAATGACACAATATTTAATGAGAACACTCCAACATGACGAAGGCCACGCGCTGAGGAATGGAGAACTGTGTTCAGTGAGTGTTTATTCTGTGACGTGGAGTCAGATGTGCTTCTCCTTAGAAACACAGACTGTCATGGGTCCCAGGGGCTCTAACCAGGCAGCTGTGCCGGCTCCAAATTTTCAAAAATATGAGCATCTCTGGCGTCAGCACACAGATTAACGAGCTGCCTCAGGGCCATGAATCTCTTGGAATGAAACACAGGAATGGTCACGTGATTCGGCACCTGCTAGCTCAGGTATATAAGCTCCCTCCCCACTCACTGGTACTCACTCTCAGGATCTCCTCTTGAACAGAAACACACTCCCCCTGACACGATGAGCTACTACGGCAGCTACTACGGAGGCCGCGGCTACGGCTGGGGCGGCTTTGGTGGCCTTGGCTATGGCTATGGCTCCGGCTGGGGCTGGGGAGGCCTTGGTGGCCTGGGCTGTGGCTATGGCTACAGGAGCTATGGCTGCTGGCGTCCGTGCTGCTGTGGGGGATACGGATACTCTGGCTTCTACTGAAATCCTGCCCAGCAGCTCAGCATCTGAACTTACAAGGGACTTCCTTCTACATTTGATCTAAGGAACCGGACAGCTAACCTCATGCTGGGTTATTCCACAAATGTCTTTACTTCTCAGAATTATGGGTAGATTTTAAACTATGCCTGCATCTCCATCATAAGCCTAGGATCCTCTACATTTGCTGTCATAACTGATTGGACTGTCTGTTCACCTTCCAATAAAGCATTGAACTTAAACACAGAGAATGGTTTTGTTTTGTTCATGAAACTCAATAATGAGGATGTGGTTCTGGGCACATCCACTCCACCGTCCAAGGGGGAAGCTACCTTCCTGGCTAACAATTTTTCTTTTCCTGCACACACTCACAAGCACGCAGAGAGGCAGGAAATAGATGTAAAGATTAATAAGTCTACACCGAAATGGAATAAATGTTTTGAAAGGACCAGTTATTTAAATCTCTCAATTCCTGGATTTATTCATAAAATATTCAGACTTAAGTCAACACAGATATTAATGAATATTTAACATATCTTTCTAGTTATTTATCAACATAGATTTTACTTAACTTACATTTCCTAATTCAATCCTTTCATTCATTCAAAATTTGTTTATGTTTTTAATGTTTCTTTCAATTTCAGAGAGCAAGGAGGTGGGAAAGGGAGATAGAAACATCAAGGATGAGAGAGAATCATTCATTGACTGGTTGCCTCCTGCATGGCCCCCTCTGTTGATTGAGCCTGCTACCTGGGCATGTGCCTTTGGCCGGATTCAAACTAAGGACCCTTCAGTCCACAGACCCATCCTGTATCCACTGCGCCAAACTAGAGAGGGCAACTCCAATCATTTTTAACTGACGTGTCTGTTCCCTGTCCTCTGCTCTCACTCAGTCTCACTGGCACCTTACTTACCACCATCACCACGCTGAGGCATTAGCTTCAATCCCGTCAGGGAAAGAAACACAAGACATAATTGTGAACCGATTATTATTGAGCTGAAGCTGAAACCAAAGAGCTTTCTTAAAAATCTTAATTTCAGGAAGATCTGAATTTCTCCTCATAAAACTGGGGCAACATAGACCATATATATTGGATGCAATAAAAAAACGGGCTCTCGCCGGGCATCCTCATGGGAGTGACATCGTCTTTAAACCCTGCGTGGCAATCCCTGACGCACCGCCGTGATTCCAGGGAAGACCGGGCGACCTGGAAGTCCAACTCCTTCCTTAAGATCATCCAACTTCTGGATGATTATCTAAAATGCTTCATTGTGGGAGCAGACAATGCTGGCTCCGAGCAGATGCAGCAAATCCGCATGTCCCTCCGCGGGAAGGCTGTGGTGCTGATGGGCAAGAACACCATGATACGCGAGGCCATCTGAGGACATCTGGAAAACAGCCCAGCGCTGGAGAAACTGCTGCCTCACATCCGGGGGAACGTGGGCTTTGCGTGCACCAAGGAGGACCTCACTGCGGTCAGGGACATGCTGCTGGCCAATAAGGTGCCAGCTGCTGCCCGTGCTGGTGCCATTGCCCCGTGTGAAGTCACGGTGCCAGCCCAGAACACTGGGAGACCTCCTTCTCCCAGGCTTTAGGCATCACCACTAACATCTCCAGGGGCACCATTGAAAACCTGAGTGATGTACTGCTGATTTTTAACCTAACTGTCCCCTATACCTGGGCTCCTGAGCATTAAAGAGAAAAAATCAACATGATATAGAAAAATGTTAGTTACATGCAAACACGTGGTTAGAATAAGATGGAACTTGGAGACATTGTAAAAAGTAGGTCTAGGCAAAGTACCGAAAATTAGGTACAGCGGTATAGCGGCAGATTCGGAAATTACCGAAAAATCGGTACAGCGGTCTGGTAGGGTTAAGACTGGAGACAAAGAGGGAGCCAGCGCAGCCACACGGCCGGACATGCTGAACATCTCCCCCTTCTCCTGTGGGCTGGTCATCCAGCAGGTGTTGGACTAGGGCAGCATCTACAACCGGAAGTGCTGGACATCACAGAGGAAGCTCTGCGTTCCCGCTTCCTGCAGGGTGTCCGCAGTGTTGCCAGCGTATGCCTGCAGATTGGGTACCCAGCTGTTGGGTCAGAACCCCATTCTATCATCAATGGGTACAAGCGAGTTCTGGCTTTGTCTGTGGAGACTGATGACACCTTCCCACGTGCTGAAAAGGTGAAGGCTCCTTGGCTGGGCCATCTGCTCTGTGGCTCCTGCCCCTGTGGCCGCCACCACTGCTGCTCCTGCTGCGGCTGCAGCCCCAGCCCAGGCTGCAGCAAAGGGAGAGGCGGAGGAGTCGGACGAGTATATGGGATGTGGTCTCTTTGATTAATTACCAAAAAGCACCCAGCTCAGCCAACTATTTGAGAAACAAGGAAATAAAGGCTTACTTCTCTTAAAAAAAAAAAAAAAAGAAAGAAAAAAACGGATGGACTGAAATACCAATGTTTTCATAGACTCAAATAATATCATGAGAGCATAATATAAGATGAAGATATTTTGTTTAAATTGGTATAATTTGGTCAAATATGTGTGCTTGAGTCTATACTGTTAGATACTCTCTATAGCTGTGCAGGCAGAATTGAATCTGTCAGTCACTCAGCAAATCTGTTTTGTTTGAAAAACAGTGAGTACATTCAGATGGGAGGGAAATGTATTATCAAAAATGTTACTTATTCCAAGCCTGCGTGCCTCAGGGCTTGAGCATCGCCCTATGAACTAGGAGGTCAGGGTTCAATTCCTGGTCAGGGCTCACGCCTCGGTTGCAGGCTGGATCCCCATGTGGGACCTGCAGGAGGCTGCTGAACAATGATTCCCTCTCATCACTGATGTTTCTCTCTCTCTCTCCCTCTCCTTTCCTCTCTGTATTAAAAAAAAAAAAAGAAAGAGAAAAGAAAAAAATGTTGTAGGGCCCTGTCTAGAGAACTCTGGGTGTTCAAGGCCACTCTGAGCGTGGGAATCCTAATCAAAGTGTTCAAGGTTGAGTTGCTATGTGCAGGCGCAAGGCAAGGATGCATTAAGCCATACACTGCCCCCACGTGCCTTTCTGTACCAAAATACGGATGTTACTATTTGGCAAAAACCTTTTTTTTTAGCGTGTTTGGGCATGTATGTAAGGTGCCCATGACCAGCCTGCTGTGGTTGCTGTTGTGTGTAATAAAGCATTTCCCATTTGTCTGCTTGTACCCGCGTGTCCTTCCAATCCGCCTCACCCAGAAGGGTCAAGTCCCGGCTGAGGAGCTTGCCTCTGACACTTATAAACCTCGAGCCGAGGAAATTCGCAGAAGGCTAGCGGCTAACCTCTATGATATTTCTGTTTTTGCCTCAGTCACATCCTCACTGCCATGTTTATTTTTTGCAGCATTTCTAGGCACAAATATTTCAGGAGACTCTGATTAAAATATCGTATAATCTTAAGAGTACGGAAGTCTTTTTAATTTAAAACCCTGAAGAATTAGAATATCTTATTGAAAATGTTTGGGGTTCAGTGAAAAGGGAAAGGGGCACAGAGTCGGTAATGCTGTGACAAGTTTGCACACTGACAGGTGATTGCAGGGTCATTACTGGGGGCGGCCATTGTGAGGGATAAACATGCTGAGTCATTATATTGTGACTAATATAACCAATGTCAGATTGCATGCCAACTATTCTGAAATAAAAGATAAAGTAAAAGTGCAGATTGGTGAACAGAAAGTAAGGGGCAAGACACAGAGAACTGGTAAAGAATATATGGACACAACCGGTCGCTATGTCTCAGTGGTTAAGCCTTGACCTATGAACCAGGAGTTCACGGTTCAGTGTGACTCCTGGTCAGGGCACACGCCCGGGTTGCACGCTTGATCCCCAGTATGTGTCATGCTATTGGCAGCCGATTAATGATTTTTCTCTCATCATTGATGTTCCTATCTCTCTCCCTTCTCCTTTTCTAGTAAAATAAATAAAAACCAAAATTTAAAAAGAATAAAATACATGTAAGGAGAAAAACTCAGGATAAAATTAAAAACCTGAGTGGAGGGATGAAGTACTGATGGGAGAACTGGATCAGAGAGGAAGACATGGCTCGTGCGAGTGTGTGGGGACTGAGAGCAGAATGACGACGTAAAGAGAGGCTGGATGAGACAGACGATGGGTGGGATTCCAGGCAGGACAGAGAAAGAAAATAAAAAGCAACTGCAAAGCAGAGACAGGATCACCTACATTTTCAGATAACACGTTTCTGTTTTGAAAAAGAGGGTAATGTTTAAAGAGAACTTTCTGAACGGGTGTTCAGCTGGGGTTACACGTGTGAGTTTGTTGTTGTGGTCAGACCCTCAGCTTCTGAAAGGCATTTCACTGTGTTGAGTAACCAAAAGGGTATTTTGCAAGGAGATATGTAAAATCAACATGGTTTTCTCATGTGTGTGTTCAACTTTGAGAGAAATACATTTGACAATTAAGGAACTTCATAGGTGTAAGAATCTTAAATTGGATCCGAGTATTTGAAGTGAGATGAAAGTAAGATAGGACGATCCAAAGAATGATATGCAAATTACAGTGACACAATATTTAATGAGAACACTCCAACATGATGAAGGCCACGCGCTTAGGAATGGAGAACTGTGTTTAGTGAGTGTTTATTCTGTGACGTGGAGGCAGATGTGCTTCTCATTAGACACACAGACTGTCATGGGCTCCAGGGGCTCTAACCAGGCAGCTGTGCCGGCTCCAAATTTTCAAAAATATGAGCATCTCTGGCGTCAGCACACAGATCAATGAGCTGCCTCAGGGCCATGAATCTCTTGGAATGAAACACAGGAATGGTCACGTGATTCAGCACCTGCTGGCTCAGGTATATAAGCTCCCTCCCCACTCGCTGTCCCTCACTCTCAGGATCTCGTCTTGAACAGAAACACACTCCCCCTGACACGATGAGCTACTACGGCAGCTACTACGGAGGCCGCGGCTACGGCTGGGGCGGCTTTGGTGGCCTGGGCTATGGCTATGGCTCCGGCTGGGGCTGGGGCGGCCTTGGTGGCCTGGGCTGTGGCTATGGCTACAGGAGCTATGGCTGCTGGCGTCCGTGCTGCTGTGGGGGATACGGATACTCTGGCTTCTACTGAAACCCTGCCCAGCAGCTCAGCATCTGATCTTACAAGGGACTTCCTCCCACATTTGATCTAAGGAACCAGACAGCTAACCTCATGCTGGGTTATTCCACAAACGTCTTTACTTCTCAGAATTATGGGTAGATTTTCAACTGTGCCTGCATCTCCCTCATAAGCCTAGGATCCTCTACCTTTGCTGTCAGAACTAATTGGACTGTCTGTTCACCTTCCAATAAAGCATTGACCTTGAACACAGAGAATGGTTTTGTTTTGTTCAGGAAACGCGATTATGAGGACGTGGTTCTGGGCACATCCACTCCACTGTCCAAGGGGGAAGCTACCTTCCTGGCTAACAATCTTTCTTTTCCTTCACACACTCACAAGCACGCAGAGAGGCAGGAAATAGATGTAAAGATTAATAAGTCTGCACCAAAATGGAATAAATGTTTTGATAGGACCAGTGATTTAAATCTCTCAATTTCTTGATTTATTCATAAAATATTCCGACTTAAGTCAACAACAAATAGCAATGAATATTTAACATGTCTATCTAGTTATTTATCAACATATGGATTTTATTTAACTTAACTGACGTTTCTCAATTCAATTTCTCTGATCATTAAAATTTTATGTTTTAAATTTTTCTTATAATTTCAGAGAACAAAGGATAGGGAGATAGAAACATCAAGGATGAGAGAGAATCATTCATTGATTGGTTGCCTCCTGCATGCCCCCTCTGGTGACTGAGCCTGCAACCTGGGCATGTGCTCTTGGCCGGAATCCAACTGGAGACCCTTCAGTCCACAGACCCATCCTGTATCCACTGAGCCAAACTAGAGAGGGCAACTCCAATCATTTTTAACTGACGTGTCTGTTCCCTGTCCTCTGCTCTCACTCAGTCTCACTGGCACCTTCCTCACCGCCATCACCACATCAGGAATTAGCTTCAATCTCATCAGGGAAAGAAACACAAGACATAATTGTGAACCAATTATTATTGATCTGAAGCTGAAACCAAAGAGCTTTCTTAAAAATCCAAATTTCAGCAAGATCTGAATTTCTCCTGATAATAAAGGAGCAACATGGGGCATATATTTTTGATGAAATAAAAAAATGGAGGGACTGAAATACCAATGTTTTCATAGACTCAAATAATATTGTCAGAGAATAATATAAGGTGAAGATATTTTGTTTAAATTGGTATAATTTGGTCAAATATGTGTGCTTGAGTCTATACTGTTAGATACTCCCTACAGCTGTGCAGGCAGAATTGAATCTTTTAGTCACTCAGCAAATACGTTTTCATTGAAAAACAGTGAATACATTCAGATGGGAGGGAAATGTATTATCAAAAATGTTACTTATGCCACTCTGTGTGCCTCAGTACTTGAGCATTGACCTATGAACTAGGAGGTCAGGGTTCAATTCCTGGTCAGGGCTCACGCCTCGGTTGCAAACTGGATCCCCATGTGGGACCTGCAGGAGGCTGCTGAACAATGATTCCCTCTCATCACTGATGTTTCTATCTCTCCCTCCCTCTCCCTTCCTCTCTGTATTAAAAAAAAAAAAAAGAAAGAGAAAAGAAAAAAATGTTACTTGTTGTAGGGCCCTGTCTAGAGAACGCTGGGTGTTCAAGGCCACTCTGAGCGTGGGAATCCTAATCAAAGTGTTCAAGGTTGAGTTGCTACATGCAGGTGCAAGGCAAGGACGCAGCAAGCCATACACTGCCCCACGTGCCTTTCCGTACTAAATACGGATGTTACTATTTGGCAAAAACCTTTTTTTTTTAGCGTGTTTGGGCATGTATGTAAGGTGCCCATGACCAGCCTGCTGTGGCTGCTGTTGTGTGTAATAAAGCATGTCCCAATTGCCTGCTTGTCCCCGTGAGTCCTTCCAATACCCCTCACCCAGAAGGGTCAAGTCCCTGGCCAAGGAGCTTGACTCTGACATTTAAAAACCTCAAAACCGAACAAATACCATAGCACCAGCAACAAAACAAAGCCCTGGGTACATGTGAAAGTCATGGGAAGCACACACAATGGTAAAGTCCAAGCCCATGGCATGGACACACTCCAGTAGGGCTTCACCTTGAACCCTGGGCTCACACTCAGGTTTCCTCAGGAGCTGAGGAAATTCGCAGAAGGCTGGCGGCTAACCTCTATGATATTTCTGATTTTACCTCAGTCACATCCTCGCTGCCATATTTATTTTTTGCAGCTTTTCTAGGCATCAATATTTCAGGAGACTCTGATTAAAATATTATATAATCCTAAGAGTTCAGAAGTCTTTTTAATTTAAAACCCTGAAGAATTAGAATATCTTATTGAAAATGTTTGGGGGGGTTGAGTGTAAAGCGAAAGGGGTGCAGAGTCAGTATTGTTGTGACAAGTTTGCACAGTGACAGGTGATTGCCAGGTCATTAATGGGGGCGGCCATTGTGAGGGATAAACATGCTGAGTCATTATATTGTGCACCTGAAACTAATACAACCAATGTCAGATAATGTCAGATTGCATGCCAACCATTCTATAATAAAAAATATATATGTTAATATAAAGAGGTAATATGCAGATCAGCCGAGACACCATAACAGTCATGACCAGTCAGGAGGAGGCTGCATGCAGGTGAGGCCCGGAGCTGAGTCGGAGAAAGATCAGGGGGGCCTGTTCCAGCCCAGCGCTCCAGCAGGCCCGCCTCTGTGCGTGAGCTGCAGAGGAAACACCTTTTCTGACCGCTCATTGGCTAAGCTCCCCGTACGCCACTCTCAATGTTCTTGGTAACTTGGGTGATAAGAATCCAAGAAGGTGATCTAGGGTTTATCCACCTCACTCCTGGAGGACAATGAAGGTCTGCGGCAGGAGGGACTGAGAAATGTCATATCCCGCCCTAGCCGGTTTGGCCAGTGGATAGAGCCTTGGCCTGCAGACCGCAGGGTCTGGGTTCAATTCTGATCGAGGGCGTGTCCCTAGGTTACAGGATCCTCCCTGGCGGGGGCCAGGTGTGGGGCGTGCAGGAGGCTGCTGGTTAATGATTTTTCTCTCATCATTGATGTTTCTATCTCTCTCCCTTCCCTTTCCCCTCTGAAATCAATAAAAACAAATTAAAAAAAAAGAATATAAGGGAAAGAACTCAGGCTAAAAAAAAAAAACCCGAGTGGAGGGATGAAGTACTGATGGGAGAACTGGATCAGAGAGGAAGACCTGGCTCGTGCGAGTGTGTGGGACTGAGTGCAGAATGACGACGTAAAGAGAGGCTGGATGGGACAGACGATGTGTGGGATTCCAGGAAGAAAGAGAAAGAAAATAAAAAGCAACTGCAAAGCAGGAGACAAGATCACCTACGTTTTCGGATAATACGTTTCGGTTTTGAAAAAGAGGGTAATGTTTAAAGAGAACTTTGTGAACGGGTGCTCAGCCTGGGGTTACACATGTGAGTTTGTTGTTGTGGTCAGACCCTCAGCTTCTGAAAGGCATTTCAATGTGTTGAGTAACCAAAAGGGTATTTTGCAAGAAGATATGTTAAATCAACATGGTTTTCTCATGTGTGTGTTCAACTTGAGAGAAATACATTTGACAATTCAGGAACTTCATAGGTGTAAGGATCTTAAATTGGATCCGAGTATTTGAACTGAGATGAAAGTAAGATAGGACAATCCAAAGAATGATATGCAAATTACAATGACACAATATTTAATGAGAACACTCCAACCAACATGACGAAGGCCACGCGCTTAGGAATGGAGAACTGTGTTTAGTGAGTTTTTATTCTGTGATGTGGAGGCAAATGTGCTTCTCATTAGACACAAAGAATGTCATGGGTTCCAGGGGCTCTAACCAGGCAGCTGTGCCGGCTCCAAATTTTCAAAAATATGAGCATCTCTGGCGTCATCAAACAGATTAACGAGCTGCCTCAGGGCCATGAATCTCTTGGAATGAAACACAGGAATGGTCACGTGATTCGGCACCTGCTGGCTCAGGTATATAAGCTCCCTCCTCCCCACTCGCTGACACTCACTCTCAGGATCTCATCTTGAACAGGAACACACTCCCCCTGACACCATGAGCTACTACGGCAGCTACTACGGAGGCCGCGGCTACGGCTGGGGCGGCCTTGGCTATGGCTCCGGCTGGGGCTGGGGCGGCCTTGGCTATGGCTCTGGCTGGGGCTGGGGCGGCCTTGGTGGCCTGGGCTATGGCTCTGGCTGGGGAGGATACGGATACTCTGGCTTCTACTAAACTTCTCCCTTAGACGTCAGCGGCTGTTACCAGTCATGGATTTGCCAAGCTATTCCTCCGCCAGCAGCCGAGTGACCCTAGGCCTGCGGTCAAGGGAAATCTCCGAATTTCAGAGAATGTATTTGTGATGAGCGTGTCTGCACCATGTAGGCCATGCGCAGCTTTGCGAACTCCCAATGATTTAGGCTGAATACCCAATAAATGATTGCATTTGAAATGGAGAACTTGGTGTTTTGGGCTCATTTATCTCTATTATGTGTACAGACTTACATGTACATTTTACAATTTGTTGATTATAAATACAATACACACCTGGAGTTGTAAACCTATACACATTATAAAAACATAATTATTTTACATATTTCCTATTTTATCTATTTTTATTTCTTAATGGAGTTCAAAATTCGGGACAAATTCTCTACCTTTTTCAAATATTTGTCATTGTCTTCTTACACATATAATTTTCTAGAAACAAGTGGTGGTGGAAATTCCCATTTCTAGTTGCTAGACACCCGTTTCAGTGGAACTGCAACCTTAGCAGCTCTCATTCCACAGATCTCAGCAGCCACATTTACACACTTTCTGAGAAAGTCAGCTCTTTTTCCTCGGAATCTTTGGGTCGTATCGTACCTTCCTTTGTTCATAATTCCCTGCTTCTATCTCCTGTGTGAAGTGGGGCAGGAGACTGTCCTGGGAGTCATTGATAAACTGGACCATAAAATGTGACCTTGGGTTACTCAGCTCGCTCTCCCCGGGCCTGGAAGGACCCGCTCCTGCTCCTGCTCCTCCTCCTCCTTCTCCTCCCCCTCCTCCTCTTCCTCCTCCTCCTCCTCCTCCTCCTCCTCCTCATCCTCATCCTCATTGTGTTCAGAGGCTGCAGCACAGCGAGGACAGAGCACAGCCGGAGGCGCCATCATGGAGCAAAGCTGTGTGTGGCCTCAGGTGGCTCAGCACCACTCACTACCTTTTAAACAACATATTTTTATGGATTTCAGAGAGGAAGGGAGCGGGGGAGAGAGAGAGAAACATCCATGATGAGAGAGAGTCACTGATCAGCTGCTTCCTGCACGCCTCCTACTGGGGATTGAGCCTGCAACCCGGGCATGTGCCTTGACCGGGAATCGAACTCTGGGACCCTTCAGTCCACAGGCTGACGCTCTATCTACTGAGCCAACCTGGGTAGGGCATTCAATAATTTTTTTAAATTCATATAAATATGAGTTTCAGGGATAAATAGCATCCCTTCAAAAAGTGACCATTTTCATAGCAGCATCAGAGACAAGGAACAGGACACGTGAAATATCTACAAAAATATTGTTTTCCTGCGACCGAAGGCTGCCCTCCGGTGGGCTCGGCCCCAGGTCTGTTGGGTGTAAGCCGGGCAGATGCCGTGAAAGGAGGAGGAGAGGGAATCACAGAATTAACCCGAAAGGACATGGACCTGCGTTGTGGCTCAGTGCTGCCGGCGGGCTCAGCAGGGTGCTTTCCCTGGGCCTGGGCGCAGGACGGGGTCAGACGGCGACCTGAGCCCCGGTCTCTGCAGGACACTGACCCGCAGGCCTTCCTCCTGGAATGTCGTCAGACAACCGCCGTGTGGTCTGGTGATGGACACGAGAGTGAGTGAGCACCGCTGTGCAGGGGGTCCGTCCCTCTACTCAGGTCAACACCGGCTTTTCCAGCACTTTCACCGCTTTGGTAGCGAGAATTTACCCGTCAACGTCTCCTGTGTCTGCTTTCCAATGTAACTAAATCCTTTTAAATATATATTTTTTATTGATTTTTTACAGAGAGGAGGGAGAGGGATAGAGAGTTAGAAACATCGATCAGCTGCCTCTTGCACCCGCCCCGACTGGGGATGTGCCTGCAACCAAGGTACATGCCCTTGACCAGAATCGAACCTGGGACCCTTCAGTCCGGAGGCCGACGCTCTATCCACTGAGCCAAACCAGTTAGGGCTAAATCCTTTTCTTATTAAAAACTTTTAATGTTAACGCAAATGCAGATGTCCCCACTTCCCCCGCCTCCACCTGAATAGCGAGTCGTGTTAGAACTCCTGTCTGCAGGGGTCAAATCTATGCTGACGGAAGGAGGTTTGACTCTGGGCCGTGAACTCACAATGTGTATACAGAGGATGTAAATGCACGCCCGGAACCTGTCTGATTTTATTAACCAACGTCACCCCAATAAACTTAATTGAAAACTCAACTCTAGGTAAAAATGACAAATAAAGCCCGAACATACCAAACTGAACAACCATCACACACCCTTTTCGCTCAGGGCTCCCGCGGCTGCAGGTCTCGTCCCCGCGGGGTGAGCAGGGTTACAGAGCCCAGCAACCACCGAAGGACCAGGCTATGCAGTCGGATGGAGCGGGACAGGATTTCTGTTTTCCCCTCATTTGGCTAATTTCTCCAGGGACAGTTCCCACGGGCCGGTGAGCAGCAAGCCATCGAGTTATCACTGCTGCTGACATTCTTAGTATAATCAATAGTATCATACGTTTGTTCTATTTATGGCTGTACCAATCTGTATCTAAAGTGAGAGAAAATTGTTTGAATTTATAACAAAAGATTTCTTTACTTCCAGGGAAATGTGAGAATGTTGTTTAGCTCTCCATCTATCAATATGAATCAAAACTTGATTCATGAGATAAAACTTTATAAAAAACTAGAGGCCTGGTGCACAAAATTCGTGCACTTGGGGGAGAGGTGGGGGGGGGGACCTCAGCCTGGATTGTGAGAGGGCACAGGCCAGGCCGAGGGACCCCATTGGTGCACGATCGGGGCTGGGGAGTGAAGCAGGAGGTTGGCCAGCTGCAGAGGGACGGTGGGAGGGCTCCAGGGCATTTCCGGTCTGTCTCGCTCAGTCCTGATTGGCCAGACCCCAGCGGCAAGCTACCCTACCGGTCAGAGCATCTGCCCCCTGGTGGTCAGTGAACGTCATAGAGAGCAGTTGAGCGGCCTTAGCATATCATTAGCATATTACGCTTTGATTGGTTGAAAAGACGACCGGACAACCGGGAACTTAGCATATTAGGCTTTTATTATCTACTAGAGGCCCAATGCACAAAAATCATGCAAGAGTAAGCCTCCTTCCCCTGGCTGCTGGCACTAGCTTCCTTCTGTCACCCAGGACCCGGGCTTCCCTCACAGCCCCAGCTTCATCCAAAAGGACGTCCGATCTAATTAGCATATTTCGCTTTTAATATAAAAGTGAAGGGAAGCCCGGGTCCCGGGTGTCAGAGGGAAGCCAGTGCTGGCAGCTGGGAGAAGGAAGGCCTACTCTTGCACGAATTTCGTGCATCAAGCCTCTAGTATAGAATAATGAAGACCTAAGTCTGTTCTTGATCTACTGAATGGACAGAAAAATAATCACTCCCCCCAAAGGAATTTCCAATGTTTCTTTCCCCTTGTTCATACAGAGAAAGAATAACAGATTCATTCCATATTTTTCAAACCGTGTTTCCTTCTTTTCGCAGCTAAAGGGCATTTATAAGTTATGCCTGTCAGAGACCTGTGTTTTCTTATCTGAAAACAACAATTTTGTGTGGCTTGTGTTATTAAAGTTTTTTACTTGTACCCCATACAGGAAGAGTCTTAGGCTGTAAAAAGCAAAAAGTTGTCCTTAATCATGGTCACATGCTCTGACTGAGCCACACAAAACGTGTGAAATTCTTAGGGAATTGACTCATAATCCTAAAGGATTCCTTTTAAAGGAAAACACTCATTTTATCAGTTGGCTGATGTTCTCAAGTGAGAGATAGAGATGCGATGGAGTGAGGCTGGATTTGCAGGGAGATTAAAGGCGAACGTTGGGTTAAACGCCATGGAAACGACGGAGCTGCTGGAACGAGGCCAGCCTGCGAACCCTCCCTCCAACAGCCAGGCAGTCGCTCAGCTTCTAACATGTGTGGTTCTTGCTTTAATGTCGGAGTCATATAATTCTCTCAAAACACACTGCGGGGTGCCAACAAGATGCTAGGCTTCGTTTAGGCACTGGACCGAGTCAGTGAACAAGCCCATTCCAACACGTCATCCGAGTGTTATTTACGAATCTCAGCAAAAGCTTAGCAATGTGCTTGTCGTCATAGAAAACAAGGCTTTTACGTCCGAAGGTGTGAGACATGGCGTGTGGGCATAGGGCTTCGCCGGGTGTGGGGCAGCTTTGGGGGCTGGGAGCTACGTCTCCAGCTTCCGATGCAGGAATCTGAGGACCAGGCCAAACATCTTCAAGAGCCTGGCTGGGGTGGCTCAGGGGTTGAACATCAACTTGTAAACCAGGAGGTCACGGTTCTATTCCTGGTCAGGGCACATGCCCAGGTTGTGGGCTCGATCCCCAGTGTGGGGTGAGCAGGAGGCAGCCAATCAATGATTCTCTCTCATCATTGATGTTTCTATCTCTCTCTCCCTTCTTCTCTGATATCAATAAAAATATTAAAACAAAACAAAACACTGTATTATATACTAGTGGCCCGGTGCATGAAATTTGTGCACGGGGGTGGGGTGTGTCCCTCAGCCCAGCCTGCACCCTCTCCAATCTGGGACCCCTTGGGGGATGTCCAACTAAACTGGCAGTCGGACATCCATCTCGCAATCTGGGACCACTGGCTCCTAACCACTCACCTGTCTGCCGGCCTGCTTGGCCCCAATTGCCCCCCCCTGCTGGCTTGATCACCCCCAACTGACCCCCCGCCAGCCTGTCTGCCCCAAACTGCATCCCCCGCCGGCGTGATCACCCCCAACTGCCCTCCTGCTGGCCTGCTCGCCCCTAACCGCCTCTGCCTCGGCCCCGCCACCATGGCTTTGTCTGGAAGGATGTCCGGAAGGTCTCCTGGAAGGTCTCCTGGTCTAATTAGAATATTACCCTTTTATTAGTATAGATTTTGTAATTCTCCAGAGAGTGTTTTGCTACCCCCTGCCTTTTTATAACTGCTCCACACACGTGGAGAGTTTCTTAAGGGTTCCAGGTTGTACAAGTCCTTTTAAAATGGCAGGTGATTTGAAGCGTTGAAATGCGCGTTAGACAAGTAACCACATTATCGGCACCTCAGAACGCCCACCGGTGGCTCAGGAGAGGGTCCTTAGAAACGGCCTGGGAGCAGCGGACGGCAGAGATGAGGGGAGGGGAGGCGGCAAAGGCGGGGCCCTGGCTGGAGACTCTGATGACGGAAGGAGTGAGGTGCTGACTTGAATATGCAGCTGATCGGAGCCCGAACCCTTGTCCCCACCTCACAGTCACCGGGTGAGGGACGGATCGTGGAGGAAGGGCGTTGGGTGATGTTGGAAGTGGATCTGAAAATGACCTCACACACGTGGCTGAAGGACGCGGGGGACGGAGGGGCAATGGCCTATGGCACGCCCACCTGCACCCGAGGCAGCGGTGAGGCGAGGGCTCTGAGAAAGGGCCGGGTGTACAGAGAGGACGGGGGGGGGGGGGGGGAGTCCCCCCACTGGGTGGGCTCTGATCACCGTGAGGCTCGCTCCCCTTCTGACTCGGTCTGTGCTGTCGTTTTAAAACCAAAACAAGAACGCGAGTGCGTGAAGCCAAAACTAAATCCATCCACGGAGCCCGTTGCAGGTGCTGAGGCTCTGGGCCTCGGGGCGCTGCTGTGGCCGCTGTTCTCCGTCTACGCTACGCAGCCGGTGGGCCGAGTCCGTCCGACCCGCAGTGTCTATCGCATCATCTCCCGGACAGAGGGGCACCCTCTGCTTCCCAAGCCGCCAACTGTGTGCTTTTTTATATATATTTTTAAGAATATTTTTATAGATTTCAGAGAGGAAGGGAGGGAGAGAGAGAAGCATCCATGATGAGGGGGAATCATGGATCGGCTGCCTCCTGCACGCCCCACACCGGGGATCGAGCCCACAACCCAGACAGGTGCCCTGACCTCCTGGTTCCTAGGTCGACCCTCAACCACTGAGCCACCCGGCCACGTCGAACTGCGTGCTTTGGTACATTTAGGAGTTTCGACTTTGATTGCTTCCTGGTATTTAGGAGAATCGATGATAATTCCCCAAAATGCCTGTGATGAGACATTTAGTGAGAAGCCCAGTGATGGTTCACGAGACCCACGTCACGTGACTGCTCATGGAGAATTCCACGGGGCGTGGCATGTCTGGACTTGGAAGATACAGCGAGTCCTCGTGACAAAATTAAAGCAACCAGCTCGGGAGGCACCCGGTCGGCAGCCAACGCGATCAGACATTCTTAACGCGCGTGGTCAGGGACTGGAGCTTTAACGAGTT